>NW_026651596.1:0-308958 GCF_030265065.1 Corythoichthys intestinalis
GTAAAGGACTCTTGACACTATATCCTCATCTAGCTACTGGTGACTCAGCAACAGGAGTAAGAATGCTTAGACGAGTTCATCAGGACAGAGAATCAAACACACAACCTTTGGGTTGGGGAAGGACTACCACAGAGCCGCGCACGGGCTCAGATGTGCTGTACTCAATGTGACGCGGGACATCAATGAAAAGCAACTTCGGAAAGAGCGCTTTGCAGTGAGTAAGGCAATTTCATATTATTTTCTTACATTTAATAATGTATATATTTCTTTTGATACTTCAAAATACTTCCAAATCGCAGACATGTTGGCTGTCAGCCAGTAGTTTTAGCGAGACAGCTTTAACCAGCGTGTTGCTTCTTGCCGTGTTTTGATTACATCATCACAAGAGGGCTAAGGTTCTTCACACTATTTGGTGGTGAACTTTCAGTCTTCAAAACCGAAAGCCGATAATGCGTGTGCTATTTTCGGCGCTGAGTTTTCGATCACATCTCTAATTTTTACATTGAACCAAATGAACCAGATGTTACTGAATTATTTGCCCTATTATATTATATTCTCAGATTTTGGCACAAGATATTAAGATGTGATTGGACATGCCACCTTTCAGAAATAGGAATAAGGGACGCCCCCCTCGGCTCGCGCCCAAAGCTTTACGGGCAAAAAAAAAGCGGCATACCCAAAACTCCTAAAATGCATAGAAATGTATCTATTTTTAGATGAGAAAACTGTATTGTGCACTATTTGGGCATGGCGGTTTCCTTGCAGCAGATTGTTTTTTTTCTGCAGGTTAGTGAAAACGAAGTTGTGAATATTGTAATTAACATTTGTGTTGTCGGCACTGAATCCTGTCACGTGATCCATTGACAAGGCAATTTCTTAAGGATATGTTCCAGGAGACCTGCAATTCCAGCAGCTGACGCGTCTGCATTCTCTATGAAGTCCAGCATTTTGTTGGTGAGCCCAGACTCTGGACTGAAGTACTGGACAGCAAGGGGAAACATCTTCCTGCTCTATTTATTCGAGGCATTGGTCTGTATGGAGAATGGGATGGGTGACGTTGAGATCTTGAGCACATCACCCACTGCCTTTGGAACAAGGACTTGTTTCAACAGTGCTTCTTGATTTGTTCTCCCCAAAGTCATTTTCTTCACCATTTTGGAATCACATAAAAATCTCCTGATTGAGCCTGTGTCCACAGTCAGCACTATTGTAGTTCTGTCTGGCTACGTTTTACTGTGTGGTATACCTGTGTCACCTCAGCTGCAGTAACTTAGAGGGTAGGAGTGGGATGATGTCAAATTCACTATTAATCAATCAAAAGATAGTATATATTCGCAGTAGGACTATTTATTCAGTGTTTATTTGCTGTTAATCTATTAGGAATAATTCCAAATGAGGAGCATTAGTTAGCGTAACAAAATAAGATGTTCTTTACGGGTACATAAATTCAGTCCATATTGATTGATAATAAATGCATCTTTAAAAAAACAAAACAGAAAAAATCAACATTCCTGAAAATAATCAACCATAGTAGCAACTGAAATAGCCTAGCTATGCTTCTATAAATGCAAGATGTATTAAGGTAAATATAAATATAGCCTATATGATATCCATATACAAGAGCATAATAACAGACCAAATCAACCTCAGGGGATGTTTCAGGTACAAAGAATTGTGACGAAGGCTCTTCTGGGATCTTATATTCCCTTTGTGGAGGTCCCCTGCAGCATGCTGTTTTACACCTCCGTGAGACACAGCAAAGACTTTCCTGCCTGCCTTGCAGTTCGCGCTGTCTTTAATATTTCCTGCCCTTTGTGTTCATTATTGTTGGCTCAGTGGTCACTCATGAGCGCAGGTGTGTGTTTGTGTGTGACAGACGTGCATGGGCTGGGCACACCGCCGCCCGCCACTCCCTGCCGCCGGAGCCGCAGGTCGCGCGGGTTCGCCCCATGGGACAATTGTGAAATACGGAATAAACAGCGTTCCGTATTGGTTCAAGACAGAACGCAACTTCTAATTCCCAGTTACGGAACGATTATGTATTTCAAGGGACGGGTGGCAAGCCTAGGGCAGACACTACTCTTTCTTACAATGGAAGAATCTTGACAAGCCAAAATAATGAATTATAAAAATTACAGAGTGGAAGAATATCAAATTGAGAAATACTTGTAACTGGCACAATATAGGGCGAGAGTAGGAAGAGGCGGCTTAGGCAAGTTTAAAAAATGAAATAATTTGCTTATTTTTCACTGAGACATAACTGAGTGCTCACTGTGAGACTTCCCATGAGATACATTTGAGAAAACTGAGGAAACCACTCTGATCTCGATTGTTGCTGATTCACTTCTCAGAGATATAAATGAGACATTAACAAGATATCATCTTGAATTTTGCTTTGCTATGGGGGGCGATCATGCACATGGGCACGTCCCCAAGCATCCACGCGGCAGCAGCTCTGTTTCACCGAGCCACCGCCTAGTCTCCGATTGGAAAAACACTTTTCTAATCCACTGAAGACTTGTCTTTACATTTGTGGTGCTGATTTGATGTGTCAAACGGTTGTTGCTTTATGTTCTTGCTCGTATAAGCATGCCTGTCATGCACGAGCTGCAGTTAGGCTTTTGGCCACAGATGGCAGTCGCGAGTTTAAAAGTGACAAACTCTGTATAGTCCCTTTGAGGATGACACCTCACACTTGAGCACCAGTATCAGAATTTTGTTCTCACTGAGAGTGCGGATGCTAAATGGGTTTGACATGTACTTTACATTCATTGTGCCTGCAGATTGCAACGCACACTTGTGTCTCAACCTCCGTGAAGTAGTAAATGGGGGGCTGCGAGTCACGTCATCACTCGAAATTAATATCTCAAGCCCCTCATTTCCTGCAAAATGGGCCCAACGGAGTGCCATTTGTTTGTGCTACGTTTGCCACTAGTTGTTGAGACCCTCTGTTATTGAGAGAGTTGGTATGCTTTGTCAGGCGCGACTGAATCGCTGCGATTGACGTCATCACTCAAAATTAATATCTCAGTATCTCAAAAGTGATGGGAGAACAAAAGAAATTTTTTAGAGCACAAACGCAGCACAAACGATTGACACCTTTTTACACAAAATTGGGGGCTGGTTGACCTCAGATTGACCCATCAAAGAATTGTTAATATCTCAAAAATGACAGCTGCACAAACGAGCACAAACGGATGACGTATTTTTTTTCTATAATTTTGCATCTGATTGTGGGCAAACTTCACAGAGGTTGTGTCTCATCACTCTCATGGTCCTGCAATGAACTGCCCACACTCCTTCCCACCCCATCTCATTAAGTCAGCATGGGTATTAGATCAATACTAGCCTGGTGAGCTCGATTCTTTACATTAAAGGTGCTATAAAATGTTGACCATGTCAAAAAATGACAATGACTGCGCTAATGTAATTTTAAATGTTTATAAAACAAACTTGGCACTCTAATCTATTTATTTTAATCAAAACAAAGCATCAGACAATGCCCACGATCAATTCTGGTTCTGACATCACAAGGAAAGAATGGGATCTGCGCTGCCCTGGAAATGAGAGCAGAATAATGACAGAAACTTCAGTTGTTTGATTATTTAGATATTTCCCTCGAAAATTGGGAGGAGTTATCAAACCTCATTTTCTAATTCATATTGAGAATGAAAGATAAGTCACTGAATAATTTAGACTGTTTGAGGGCTGGTAGGAAAGTAAGGGCGTTGATTTACACACTCAGTGCTGTGGCGGAGATTTGGTACTCCTGAAGTGCTGACAGGCAGCAGAGAAATGTGAATTAAATCAACGTACAGAGAATGTTAGAGTAAGGCCAGATTTATGCTTCTGCCTTCCGCTGACAGCAAAGCGATGTGTAGACCCTATGTTGTCATTGAGCATTCGAAGTTCTGCGTCAAAGGAACGCGTTGCTTTGTATTTCACCACCAAGCCACGAGAGGGGTGTGACTTTGTACGATTTTGAGGGACTCTTGTCGAATTCCTTTAATTTTCCGCTGGTCATAGACAGCAATGGCATCGGAGTTGGAACGAGTGTATTTGGAGCCGAAGCTAATCAAAATTGAACAGCAAATGTTAATACAAATGTTGAGGCGTAGACCACACAGAAGATGTTTGCAGAGGTGTTTGAATGTTTGAAAATGGCGGTGTTTTTGTGCTGAACTGGAAGCAACGTTCTGAGCAGACCAATTACATCCTTTGATATTCACGTCACAACGCGATGACGTGATCTGCAGTCCGGATTTTTTCGGAGGCGCACGTCAGACTAAGGCGAAGGATCGTAAATCAGGTCTACGTTAACAGCGTAGGTCCGCCGTCACCGGAATGCAGAAGCATAAATCAGCCTTACGTTACCTTTTGGGGGCGTCATTCTTTCCCCCGGCACAGCTGTGTCAACTCTGTGTCTTCTGTCAATCTGCCAGTACTTAAAAGGAAATACCAGAGATGGATAGGGAAGCCACATTTTTTTACTCAGGGTAGCGAAGCGTTACTTCAAAATATTATTACTGAAGTAGTCATCCAAAAACAATAGTCAAGTACAAGTAAAAAAGTAATTTGTAAAAAACTGGTAACTGTAACTGCTTACAGTGTCTGATTTTTTTTTTTTTTTTTATTAAACAATGGTATGTTTTACCAGCAAGTCACCTACATTATTATTATTCTTTACTATAATCCTCTTATATGACCATATTAGACCAAATAAATTAAAATAAATAAATAAACGAATAAATCATTGAATTCCGACTAGAAAAATATACAGAAATGAAACATCACGCATCCAAAAAGCATGAGCGATCTCGTGGAGAGAACATATTTCCTACCATGAAATGAAAATGATCATATCTCCACAGTTTTTCCACGGTTTATCGCTGCCTACCATTTCTCCCAAATAAGTACTGGGAGAGAGGTTAAAATCTGTGCTTTTGAGTCATGTTGACAGCAGCACTCTATGCCAAATATGTTTTTACGGTGCTTAAAGCTAGTGAACACAGGGCTTCAGACTTGCAAGCTTGTGTGTGGTCATGTGACAGTATTGTGATGAATGATTAGTGTAATGGAGTCATGTGATTATTGTTGCCATATCTCATTGGTGAAACTGGTAAATGTGATGCGTTGCTACATACCTCTGGTCAGTGGCGGTCCTGGCTACTTTCGCGCCCTGGGCGAACCACCCCATCAGCGCCCCCACCCCCCCCCACCACCACACCGACATCCAAACTACCCCCCCCCCCCCCCCGCCGACATCAAACACAAGAATGTGTTACGTTTTTTACGTTATTTTATTAAATATATTATTGAACAACAACACGAAGAACAAGAAATACTAAAAGATGAATGAAATAATACTATATAAATAAAGTATATAAATAGCAATGTAAACTTAACAAATCCTTCATCACACAAATACAAATGAATGAAAGTATATAAAAACCAATGTAAACTTAACAAATCCTTCATCACACAAATACAAATGAATAAAATAAATAAAAAATAGTAATAATAAGTTACAATCTGCATTCAGTGCTCAGACTGTAGCACATTTTTCAACCTGGGTCTTTCACCCTGTTTACACCTGGCAATAAAAAGTGATCTGGGTGATTGAATTGCTATCAAGTAGTACTTGACCATATGAAAGTGCAGGTGTAAAGTGCAATCTAAAACGACTTTTCTGGCTTTCTTTGATGCAAAATCATCAATTACATCATCATACGAAATCTGTTGTGCAATTGCATGATTGATGCTGATGATGGCAAGTCCAGAGAGACGCTCCTGTGACATAGTGGACCTCAAGTACATTTTTTTTTGCTTCAGCTTGGAAAAACTCCTCTCTGCTTCAGCCATTGTCACTGGAAGGGTCAGGCCAATTCTGAGTGCAGTCCACAGATTAGGGTAGATTTCTGCGAGCTCTTTCTCATGGATAAAGGTCAGCAGCTCAAGCAGAGTCATGGACTTTGATGGGCGGTCAGGCAAGTTCTTCAGCTCCTGCACAAGCTCTCTGCCATCCACATCAGAGTGTCCCTTAAAGTGCAGTGTAGTTTGCAGGGTCTCGCACTGTTTTTGCAGCTCACTGTCTTACAGGTTTTGGAAATCAGAGAGCACTCCAAACTTCTCTCTCACATTCTCCAATGTTGAAAATCGTTCCTGGATGGCTGAAGTTGCAGCATCAACAACAACATTGAAAAATGTGACCTCCAGCTTCTTCAGAGCATCACTCAGAGGCTCATCAGTTGCCTCATAGGAGAAGTGACGCTTTGTGGACCTCAGTCTCTTCTGTTGCAGGACAGCCTCACCATTCATGTCTTCACAAATATCCTTGGCTGACATTTGTGCTGTCACAAAGCCTGTTGTCCTGTAGCTTTGAAGGCTTTTCTCAATCTTTTTGAGAAGACTGACTGCCACATCAACTTGCATGTTGGGAGACTGCATCAACTTGCTCGCATGGTGTGTCTGGCTCAAGATATCGTACCACACCACTGTGCAGATGCTGAAGCGGTATGATGCCACCTCCTCTGACAGGGACTTGGCCTCGACCTTGATGATGAGGTCTTTGGTATGTTCTCTCACCTCGATCAGTGCCTCTCTCACAGCAGCTGCCTCATATCTCAGGGGCTCAACACTCTTCACTTTACTCTCCCACCTTGTGTCAGTCCACATCTTCAAAGTGATGCCCACATGTTTTTTCAGTATGGCCCATCTCTGAGTGGAGGCTGAAAACAGGGTGAAAAGCTTGTGCAGGATGCCAAAGGAATTCATGGCATCAGTGGAAGCCTTAGCAGCATCGGACACGACCAAATTCAGGGTATGAGCCCCACATGGCACAAAAAGAGCTCTTGGATTCATTTGGAGAAGCCTGGCTTGAACACCTTTGTTTTTCCCCTTCATGTTTGCCCCATTGTCATAAGCTTGTCCTCTGCAGTCCTCAAAAGAAACCTTTAGCTCCTCTAGTCTCTTCAGAGTGAGAGATGCCAAATGCAGACCTGTTGATTCCTCTGCCTCCAAAAACCCCATGAAATGTTCCTTTATGCAGGGCTCTGTCAGTGACACCACACGAATTACAACTGACAGCTGTTCGGTGTGGCTGATGTCTGGCGTGCAATCCAGAATTATGGAGAAATATTTTGCCTGCTTGATTTCTCTCACCATTTCTGATATTATCTTGCTGCTCAGCAAATCCACTAGTTCGTTTTGTATACTGTGACTGAGGTAGCTGGTGTGACCAGAGGTGCTTTTTTGTACACGGTTAAGGTGCTCTGTCATTACTGGGTCAAATTGTGCCATCAGTTCAACCTCTATGAGGAAATTGCCATTAGATGGTGTGTACAATGTTTCTGTGTGCCCCCTTAGTGCCAAATTTCTCACTGCCAGAGACTGCACGATCGCAGTCAAACGTGCCAGCACTGCTCTCCATCTCATCTTCTCAGCCTCTAGAAGTGCCATCTCCTGGTTATCAATTGTTTCCCCCTTTTTTATCCTGACTGCGAGTTCTTTCCATACTTTCATGGAGTGGAGGTGTTCTGGACTGTTTTCATGAGAGGTGAGCAAGTAGCTTGCATGTTTCCAGTCCGTCAGGCCTGAGTTGGTTAAGTTAATTGTCTTCTTAGAAAATAGTTTGCAACAGAAGCAGAAAAGGCTGTTGTTATTCTCTGAATACACCAACCAACTTCTGGGAATCTTTTCACCATTAACTAGTGTCTTTTTGAAATACTGGTGATGGCAACTTCTTCCATCCACCTCATTCCTGGGGAAAACAAAGTCAGCTGATACCTCACTTGGTCCTCTGCAAACCAGCTGTGTCCGAATTCTGTCAGTCAGAACTGAAGGCCAGTTAGCGGGGTCAGTAGACAGAGGCTCATCCTCAGGCACAGGATTTGGTTGAAGCATTTCTAATAAAGAGCAGATGGTATTGTCATTAGCATATATTTGTTATTGACAACATTTATAGTGTTTACAAAAGTACAAAGTTATGCAAGAATGCACACATACACCCCCCTTTAATGCACACACGCACACACACACACACACACACACACACACACACACACACACACACACCTGACAGGTCCTGCAAAGATGTGGCTGCAGAGGTAGATGGCTCCTCAGACTCCAGGAGCATCTCAGAGGCCTGTGTGGCTGCAGAGGTAGATGGCTCCTCAGACTCCAGGAGCATCTCAGAGGCCTGTGTGGCTGCAGAGGTAGATGGCTCCTCATTTTGTCCAGTGGGAGCTGCTGCTCCAAAATATTTCAGAAGTGCCCCTGAATTTACAATTAAGATACAATATGTAAGTTAGATCACACTTAACATGCATCAGTTACCCAATTAAAATAAACCATAATAATGCACAAATTATTATCATTTGTTAACATCTTGTAACATCTCTTGTTAATAGTTTATATCTCTTGTTAATAGTTTATATTGTTATATCTTTAATTTTTTAATAGTTTATTGACCGCATGCACCAATATCACCACAGCAAATTCCTTTTATTGTCAGGACTGGACTCAAGGCAGGACTCAAATGCAGAGTTTTCTTGTTTAACAAAAAAGTATTTATTTTACAATATGGCACAACAAAAGGTCACTCCAATGTGGGAGGCAAAAATCTTATCATAAACACAAAGTAACAAATTAACTCAGAAATGCTTACAAAATATTCACAATCAAAAGGCAGGTTCTTCAACAAAAATTCACTTCACAAGGAAGGCAAAAATACTATCAAAAACAAAGCAGCAAACAAACTCAAAAGCCTTACTAAATTCTTCAGGACTAGGTTCACGTGGTGGCTTTGGCTGTGGACGATAGCAGCCTGGAATGACACGTCAGCGGACGAAGACACTCTGGCACAAAACAAAGGGGAGAGTGACTATATATACACACAGAAGGTAATGGGGAACAGGTGGAACCTATTAGTGATTAGGAAGGACATGAGGAAGGGCAAGTGCTCTGAAACATGGAGGGCTTACAAAATAAAGCAGGAAATGACCATGACACGACAAACCTCACCACGGTGTGACATAACCCCCCCATCTAGGACCGGCTACCAGACGGTCCAGGCAGGTCGGGATGGGCACGGTGAAAGTCTGTGATCAGGCTGGGGTCCAAGATGAACCGGGACGGGACCCACTGTCTCTCCTCAGGGCCATACCCCACCCAGTCCACCAGATACTGCCGACCTCGACCCCTGGAGCTTACAGCCAGCAGCCGCTTGACCTTGTAGGTAGGACCCCCGTCGATGACCACGGAAGGCGGTGGAGGAGGAAGGGCTGGAACCATGGGACTCTCCACAACAGGCTTGACCCGGCTGACATGAAAAGTGGGATGGACACGAAGGGAGCGAGGCAGACGGAGACGGACAGCCGCAGGACCGACGAGCTTCGAGATCGGAAAAGGACCAACAAAACGTGGCGCCAGCTTCTTGGACTGAACCTTGAGGGGCAGATCCTTTGCACTGAGCCAAACCCTCTGACCCGGCTGGTAGAGAGGTGCTGGACGCCTCCTGCGGTCTGCGGCTTTCTTTACCCTGACCCCTTGGCGAAGAAAGACCTGGCGGGCGGCTGTCCAAATACGCCGACATCGGCGGATCATGGCATGAGCAGATGGCACTGACACTTCTTGCTCCTGCGCTGTGAAAACAGGGGGCTCATAACCGAAAACACATTTGAATGGGGAAAAGCCGGTGGCTGATGTGGGCAACGTGTTATGGGCATACTCTACCCAGACCAGGTGTTTGCTCCATGTTGTAGGGTTCTGGGAAACAAGACACTGGAGGCCAGTCTCCAGCTGCTGGTTTAGGCGTTCGGTCTGGCCGTTGGACTCTGGATGGTAGCCCGAGGTCAGGCTGGCCTTGGCCCCAATTAGGCGACAGAACTCCCTCCAGAAGCGGGACACGAACTGTGGCCCCCGGTCCGAGACGATGTCCTTCGGGAAACCATGGACCCTGAAGATATTGTTGACCATGATTTCTGCAGTTTCTTTGGCTGTGGGTAGTGCAGGTAAGGCAATGAAGTGGGCCATCTTGGAAAAACGGTCCACCACTGTGAAGGTTGTGGTGTTCCCCTGGGAGACTGGGAGCCCCGTGACGAAGTCCATTGATATTTCAGCCCATGGCCTGGTGGGGATGGGCAACAGTTGCAGGAGGCCCATTCGTGATCTTGCAGAAGTCTTGTTTCTGGCACAGACCGAACATGCCCTGACGTATTCCTGGACCTCCGGTTCCATAGAAGGCCACCAGAACCTCCGGGAGATGGCGTGCATCGTTCGCCGTACTCCCGGATGACAGGAAAGCAGCGAAGTGTGGGCCCAGTGAATCACCTGGGGGCGCATGGCAACAGGAACGAAAAGTCGATTTTCGGGACACCCCTAGGTGGTGGAGCCTCACCATTAGCTTGCTTGACCTCATTTTCTATCTGCCAGGTCACCGCTCCAACCACACAGGTCAGTGGAAGGATAGGTTCGGGAGCCTTGGCAACAGGCGCAGGGTCATAGAGCCGTGACAACGCGTCGGCCTTGGTGTTCTGGGACCCTGGCCTGTAAGAAAGGGAAAAAGAAAAGCAATTAAAAAACAGCGCCCACCTGGCCTGGCGGGAATTGAGGCGTTTGGCTGTGTGTAGATACTCGAGGTTCCTATGATCTATCCAGAAAATGAAGGGGTGCTCTGCCCCCTCCAGCCAGTGCCTCCACTCCTCCAGCGCAACTTTGACAGCTAGGAGCTCTCGATTGCCGACATCATAGTTGCGCTCTGCCTTGGACAGCCGCCGCGACAGGAAAGCGCAGGGATGCATCTTCCCATCTTGCTCGGAGCGTTGAGAGTGGACGGCGCCAATGCCCTCGTTGGAAGCGTCCACCTCTACTACGAATTGTCGTTTGGGGTCTGGCATGGTCAGGATTGGTGCTGTAGTGAAGCAGGTCTTGAGGTCCCGGAAAGCGGCCTTCGCCTCCAAAGTCCAGGCAAACCGCACCTTGGAGGAAGTAAGAGCATGCAATGGTGCCGCTATTGCGCTGAAGCCTCTGATAAACCGCCTATAAAAGTTTGCAAATCCAAGGAATTGCTGTAACTTCTTGCGGCTATCTGGAGTGGGCCATTCGACCACAGCGCTCACTTTAGCCGGGTCCATCTGCACACTTCCAGGGGCTACAATGAAGCCCAGAAAGGAGATGGTTGTGGCATGAAATTCACTTTTCTCTGCCTTAACGTAAAGATTATTTTCTAACAGTCGCTGCAAAACTGTTGCCACATGTTTTTTATGAGTGCAAAAGTCGGGTGAGTAAATGAGAATGAAAAGCGGCATGGAAAATGAATGAATGAATTAATTAATTAATAATTAATAATAATAACAATATTAATCCAATAGATAATAACCAAATAACCCTCTCTGAGTTCTTCACAGAAAAGGCCAGAAAATAATTAACACTATTGAGAAAAAAATAAATAAATAAATTCAAAATGCTTTCTGGTATTGTTCAGGGGGCTGGACCAAATGTCGGGGCGGGCCGTATTCGGCCCGCGGGCCTTAGTTTGGGGACCCCTGTTAAAGTATTATTTACCAGTATATTGAAATGCATGCCTTTTAGTTTTTATGGTGCTTTCACGCTCAAGTGGAGGCGCCCTTGCGCTTCCTCACGCGAAGAAGACCGCGCTCACGTGAAGAAGAGCGCTCCTACACGCCGCATCCAAGCGAGTTAGTGAGAGAGGGAAGCACTGCTACGACCCTACGTTCTTTGGTAATGCTTGTAAAATATCTACAGAGGCAACGCCTGTATGTATCATCTTTTGTGTTGTTGTTGTGTGTTTCCACTCGCGATCGGACACTTAAATCCAGTTGTGTAGTGGTTTGAACGATGTGCCAATGCTAGCGAACGCATGCTAACTGTTTCGTTATTACTGAATTAGCAGCTAATCATCACTGATTTACATTGATGCAAACCTGTTTGTTATTGGGGACGAAATTGAATTGTTTCATTTCTATTTTTAGTTTCACTCTTCAAGTGATGGTTGAATAAAGTCAGCAAATTATACCAACATCTTCTGTATCGTCATTTCGGAGTTTAGCTAGCTGTATAGCTGTCTCGGTGAGGACAGTGCAGTCTATTCCCTCCCGATGCAGTTATCTCCACCTTCCCTCCCGATGCAGTTATCTCCACCTAGCAATGATTGCAAGTCGTTTTGTTGTATTTTTTCCTCGTGAAGTGAAGACACACTTTCGTGCGTTTGAACCTACGTGCTGTCATTGTTATGTTTACGGCTGCAATGCTCGTGCTAAACCATCGTAACCTTTCATTTTCACCCTCTTTCCTGGTGAAGTGTAGCCAAACTTTGGAGCGGGTGGTTCTTGGCGCCATGCTAGTTTGATGTGTTTGGACAACAAGACAATCACAACGCAATATGCGTCTTCAGGACTCGTTAAAGGGATCGTTAAGGCTTTTTCATTATGATGTCGAGGCCTCGAAACACTCGGAACCGGTTCAGAATTGGAATCGGATTTCGATTCCCATCCCTAAACCTCAACTATGAGAGACAGAATGTGGAAAAAAAAAAAAGAAAATCCCATTGTCTGATTTTTAAATAATTTATTTGCAAATCATGGTGGAAAATAAGTATTTGGTCACTACCAAAAGTTCATCTCAATACTTTGTTATGTACCCTTTGTTGGCAATAACGGAGGCCAAACGTTTTCTGTAACTCTTCACAAGCTTTTCACACACTTTTGCTGGTATTTTGGCCCATTCCTCCATGCAGATCTCCTCTAGAGCAGTGATGTTTTGGGGCTGTCATTGGGCAACAAGGACTTTCAACTCTCTCCGCAGATTTTCTATGGGGTTGAGACCTGGAGACTGGCTAGGCCACTCCAGGACCTTGAAATGCTTCTTACGAAGCCACTCCTTTGTGGCCCTGGCTGTGTGTTTGGGATCATTGTCATGCTGAAAGACCCAGCCACATCTCATCTTCAATGCCCTTGCTGATGGAAGGAGATTTTCACTCAAAATCTCTCGATACATGGCCCCATTCATTCTTTCCTTTACACAGATCAGTCGTCCTGGTCCCTTTGCAGAAAAACAGCCCCAACGCATGATATTCCACCCTCCTGCTTCACAGTGGGTATGGTGCAATTCAGTATTCTTTTTCCTCCAAACAAGAGAACGTGTGTTTCTACCAAAAAGTTCTATTTTGGTTTCATCTGACTATAACACATTCTCCCAGTCCTCTTTTGGATCATCCAAATGCTCTCTAGCGAACCGCAGACGGGCCTGGACGTGTACTTTCTTCAGCAGGGGAAAACGTCTGGCAGTGCAGGATTTGAGTCCCTGGCGGTGCATTATGTTACTGATAGTAGCCTTTGTTTCTGTGGTCCCAGCTCTCTGTAGGTCATTCACTAGGTCCCCCTGTGTGGTTCTGGGATTTTTGCTAACCCTTGTTGTTTTCATTTTGACGCAGCGGGGTGAGGAGGGAGTTGAAAGTCCGTGTTGCCCGACGACAGCCCCCACACATCATTGCTCTCAAGGAGATCTGCATTTAGGAATGGGCCAAAATACCAGCAACAGTGTGTGAAAAGCTTGTGAAGAGTTACAGAAAACGTTTGGCCTCCGTTATTGCCAACAAATGGAACATAACAAAGTATTGAGATGAAATTTTGGTATAGACTTAATACTTATTTTCCACCATGGTTTGCAAATAAATTCTTTAAAAATCAAACAATGTGATTTTATGGGTTTTTTTTCTCCACATTCTGTCTCTCATGGTTGATGTTTACCCATGTTGACAATGACAGGCCTCTGTAATATTTTCAAGTGGGAGAACATGCACAATTAGTGGTTGACTAAATACTTATTTGCCCCACTGTATGGAGCCTTTAATTCTCAGTATCTCACAATCGCATTCTTTAATCATAATTGAAAAATTCTTTAAAAGCCCACTGCAAAAATTTAAATATTATGGTATTGGAATTTAACCCCTAAAATTCCCCTGGAAATGTTTTTTCTTTGCGCAGACTAAAATCAAGCCAAATCAAAAACTAAGTTATCATTAATTACATCGCGTTTAGCCAAGTTTATTTACAAAATAAAACACAGGGCTAAATTAAATCTACATTTACTCAGACACCAATTTCCTTTGTTATTGTACTTCCACTTCCATGTCTTAGTCAGGGGTGAAAGTGGTTGGAATTTCTTGCCGGAACTCCCCGAAGTGAAGGTCACCACGCAGCCAGAAATTGTATTTATTTATTTATTTATTTGGGGGGGGGGGGGGGGGCAAAACTACTGAAATGCAAAAAAAACTGTTTTGCTCAGTTATTTCTAGAACACATACAAACACTGATTTTCATTCAAAAAAATTTTTTTCAATGATTTGCAAAATAAAAGTTAACAAAAACAGCTATAACCCCAACCTCCATCTCCTAATTTCTATTTTCCCTCATTTCCTCACATACTACATGCTAAATCTCAATTTTAACTGCTTAAGAACATAAGATGTATATTGAAATTGAAGATAATGTAAACATTTACTTTTTGTTGTGTTTTTTAATAAAAGATATAAGTAACATACATTCAGAAAAAATAAGTACAGATGACTTATATTATGCAGAGTGAAATGGAATATATTTTGAAGATGGCACAAACATTTACTTTTTTAAATCATAAGGAAATGAATAGGTAGCCTAACACAAATTAACAAATATAAGTCCAAAGAGCACATTGACAGCTAAGATGTTCTGAACCTCCCCATCGGAGCAAATAAAACAAAATATGATAAATAAGCCACCTTAGCCCTTTCCTTGCTCTTAAAGATTTGATCAGTTTTCTGTTGCATTGCCCTATTTTTTTTTTTTCTGTTTCAGAAAAATTGCACATCTGAACCAATCAGAGCTAACTATCTCTGGCGATCACATGTCAGTATGTCAGCCAACTGAACGGATAAATGAGTCCAGGCGTTTTGCTTTGCTGCGTGGATTCGTCAGACTCGCATAACTGCAGCAGTTGGGGAAACCTCCATGCTGTCTGTGGAATAAAATAAATAATAAATATCGGTGGAAACGGATTACCCTACACAGCACTTTATTATGCTTGTTGTTAACACTTGTGTATGTCAATTTGATGTTGGTAGATTGTTTTCTTCTTGGAGATGAAATGCATGTGTGGCAGCTTTGTAATTTTCTCTTTCTACATAGCGTTTTGACTAGGGCTGTCAAAATTATCGCGTTAATGCGCGGTAATTAATTTTTTAAATTAATCACGTTAAAATATTTGACCCAATTAACGCACATGTCCCGCTCAGAAAGTATTCTGCCTTTTGGTAAGTTTTACAGCAAGGCTTTTTATGCTGTCCAACAGCGAACTCTTGTGGTCGCTTTGCGACATGGTTTATTGTTTTCTTACCAGTTCATTATGGCTGCACGACGTCTCGGGCTGATAATGTTGTGCTTATATGATCCTTGGACAAGATTTGTCCGTAAGTATGCTTGTTGTAAAGAATGTACATATTATGTTAGTAAACGAAATGTTATATTTTTTGTATGAGACGCTTTTTGTTTATGTTTAGTGAACTGTATAGCGTGCTAAGCTAACGTTGTTGCTAATGCAATGCTTGTGTACTTTTATTTTGTAGTTTCACGACTGTCTAAAGAGGACAATGGTTTGAGGCCATTTTATTAATAAATCAGATGAAAAAGGAAGAAGAATTATTAAGGCGTCGTTCACTAGCTGTCTAGCTTTGGAAAAAGTAGACGCTTCGGAGTGAGGACAGCATAGACAGATTTAAATGACAGTAGAGTGAAATGCCCACTACAGTCCTTATGTACCGTATGTTGAATGTATATATCCATCTTGTGTCTTATCTTTCCATTCCAACAATTTATTTTACAGAATATATATATAATTTACAGAAAAATATGGCATCTTTTATAGACGGTTTGAATTGCGATTAATTACGATTAATTAATTTTTAAGCTGTAATTAACTCGATTAAAAATTTTAATCGTTTGACAGCCCTAGTTTTGACAGTTGCCGTCATATTTTCAGATTCAAAGCACCGTATACCGGAACAACGTTCCTGCCCTGAATCTTATACCGGAACTGCGTTCCTGCCCTGAATGTTATAACGGAACTGCGCTCCTGACCGTTCCCGCTCACTTTCACCCCTGGTCTTAGTGCATGCATATTGATTATCAAAGACTTAAGTAGACAAAGGGGGGGGTCATCTTGAAGTGTTCATTATGTATTATGTTCCAGGATGGGTGTCCAAAACCTTTTTTTATGAGAAACTTAAAGAAGATTTCAAAGGTCTCAAAAATGTCTATTTTTGGCTCACCTGATTTTTCCTACTTTTAAGGTGTCAAAAAATGCCCTTCTGTTCAAAATTTTCTTCCCCCACAAAATAGACAATTTTAAGCTTTCCAATGATGTATGACACCTGCATATAGGACAATTTTGAAATTTGGCCAAATTAGGGGTCTCAGAGCTGAACTTCAAGTCACTTTTTCATTCGTCCATTCTCTTTCTTTGTTTATTATTATTTATTCATGACTATTTACATTGTGAATTCTCACTGAAGGTAATAAAACTATGAATGAACATGTGTGGAATTATGTACTTAGCAAAAAAGATGAAATAACAAAAAACGCGTACAATATTGTAGTATCTTCAAAGTAGCCACACTCTGTTCTGATTACTTTTTTGCACACTCTTACATTTCTCTTGATGAGTTTTAAGAGGGAGTCACCTAAAATGGGTTTTGACTTCACAGGTATGCCTTTTCAGTGTTCATTTGTGGAATTTATTGCTTTATAAATGGGGTTGGGACCTTCATTTGTGTTGCATTGAATGAGGCGTGTCCAAACTTTTGGCCTATGCTGTGTATATATTGTGCGTTTGTAAATCTAACTGGAAGTCCTCATCACGCACGCACCGCACGTCACTAATAGAATAGATAGAACATGCTTCCATAACAGTCCTATTCATCTTTAATACTTTCAATCTATTTCTGAACTTAGCTGCTTTTGTCCTTTGGTCTTTTTTTTTTTTTTTTTTTTTTTTTTCACAATAAACCATCAACTTGGAAGTGATATGAATGAGTTGACATCTGAAAATGAGTTGATGCAGCAACATGAACTCTTTCCTCTTGAACCTTTTCATACACACATTGAGTGTCATGATAGTTTACTGAGCAAAATTACAGTGAGCAGAGCTATTTCATATGAGCACTCAAAGGCCCCCTTCAGTGGGCTTGGTGTTTAATCAATCCCTTGGCTTTTTCTCCCAGCAGGCCCCCGGCTTCCTGACTCTGCCATCTGGGTACACAGAATTCATGCTCTATTATACCTGTCCTTGAGTTGTCTCTGTTTCTTTAAACCATGTGATTTTTGATGACCTAGCAACACTGACCTTTTCATAGACACATCTGCAGGCACACACACATGTTGTCACATACTGTATACAACTGAGAGGGAAACAAAAATCTTCTGGTGAATAAAAGAGTGCAGGATGGGGAAAACAAAAGAAGCAGTGATCAGTTGCTCCCATTCCAATCTACTCACAGTTCAATAACAAGACTAAAGAAATATAATTTCACAGAAATGAACAGCCACCACAGTTATTTGAAACTTGTGTTCCATTGGAGCACAATATTGCAAAACTAACACTACGTTGTTCGTAAATCTTATTTCTGTAATAAAATAAAATAATGCAGTAATGCGAGACATGGGTTTACTGACAACATCTGATTTTTTTCTACATTAATTTTAATTTATTGCAGCACCTTTAATCTGCATTATACAATGGCATATTAAGGAGAAAGACAGGGCAAAAAAAAAAATCAGACTATGTGAATAAAGTCCTACTGATGGTACAAGAAAAAGAAAGTACTATCAGTACGATATTAAAGTCGTACTAGTAGTATAAGAGTAAAGTCTTATTATTAAAGCGCCTATGATAGTGTCATGGGGTTCTTTCAGCCACAAAAACAAAACTCCTCAACAAATGATGGCGTAGTCAGGAGAATATAGGTGTAGTGAGTTTTTATTACGTTCGACCCCCAGCAAAACCAAAGTGCACCATTGGAATATATGCAAAAAGAAAACTATATAGCAAAAACTTCAAATCACAAAATAAAAAAAAGGAAAAAAATACCATTTACAGAAAATATGAATGGATTCCAACAGCAACATCAAAATACATTAAAACAAGAAACAAAAGTGGGATTATGCTCAAACAAAACTACCTTTCTGCTCTGGCATGGACGTACCCACATCACGCTTCCCCTCTACTTGCAGAAATGCCTCTTTTTATATTAGTAGCTCCTCCCCTCAAGCGCACTTGCTCCCAAATTATGCAGGAACTTTTCCCATTTAAGGGTCCTACAACCGCCACGCCTGTTTGGCTCTCCTCACTACCTCCTTGTTGGTAAGTGCTTACATGATCAGAATGAATGGAGCGTATGTATTGTATGAGGAATGGATTTATTTAACGTAATGATGACAGCTTGAAACTGAAACTTCGAAACGTGCTCCGAACCGATGACGTATATTTATATTGGACCACTGCTCCGGAGCTTGCTTCAAACCATGTGACATATGACGTATGAAACAGGAAATGTTTCAGTTCTTGAATGAAACACCCCTATCGGTTCATAATCCAATCAGACGGGTCACACACACTGGCTGTCTCGATTCTGACAAGTGACTGGCTGAGGTGATTTGCATTGTAACATCTCATTATTTCATAATGGCGCAAACAAATGTTAAATTTGCGGGTCAATGTCGTCGTGGTTCGTATGCGTTTTTACAGTTGCCTTGCTAAGAAATGTATTTTGTTTGCTCATTAACAAGCAAACTAGGAGGAGATACTGTTCTGAAATGTGGGAACACTTTGATTTCCTCCTGATAAGGTAAGTACACTGTCTATAAACAAGTAATGTCATTTTGAAAAGTTACATTGCTAACAAAATTCAGTATCGATACTCTGGACTGGGATGCGTCTGATACCAGGAGGTCAAGGAATGCCTCAGCAGATGCAACAAAGGAGGAGCAGCGATACTTTACTGATCCACCATTGGGAGGTGCCGAAAACCCACTAATTTACTGGCAGAACCATCACAATGTGGTCCCTCATTTATTCCATTTAGCAAAACATTTTAATGCACACCAGCATCATCTGCTCCCTGTGAGCAAGTGTTTTCTAAATGTGAAGAAGTTGTAAGCATAAAAAAAAAAAAAAAAAAAAAGAAATTGACTCTACCCAAAAACTGCAGATATTAATGTACCTCAATGAAAATCTTTGACATAATGACCATAGTTACACAAGCACACTGCAATTTCCCCCACACATCACTCACATCAGTGACACAAAACACATTCATAACTCTTTATTTGTAAATAGTCACTCTCTTAAAATATTTGCCTACGCCATATTTGAACAATTATTTACCCCCCCCCCCCCCCCCCCCCCCCCCCTGAACGTTTCCTCAGGATGCTGGCCACCTCTACCTCTGCTAAAATTGGTGACATCCTTAGTCAAATGGATTACTCAATTCTGCCCCTGAAATGGAATTAATCATCAATACAGTGTAATGAGAATTTGGTTCAGTATTTCATGTGATTATTGTAACAGGATGACAAATAGCACATCAAAATCAGCTTTCCTGTGTGCATCACACTTCAGGGGGAAAGACGGGTTGTAAGCCCCTACAGTTCCAGCTTTTGCCAGGAGATATCACTGGTAATGCTGTTTCATGAACTGAACCTATATTCGAATCAATTTGGCCAAGTGGTTCAGAACTTCAAAAGAAGCTTCATTGGCATTGGCCATCACTAATTTAACGTGTAGAGCAACGGGTGTGCACCCCATTGCGCTACCAATTGTGAGGGAATATTAGGATGGGAAACATGTCCCGATTGTCCAAACAACGGCGTGAGTAAATGAAAAAAAAAAAATGAGTGTCATGTGCGCGAGCGCAACTGCTGCCTATTATGTGTTTGCGTGTGTGCGCTGTCAGTGACGGAGCCGCTCCATCACAGATGGCAATAAGCATATTTATTTCATATTTCATGCAGTATTTAATGCTCCAGAATGAAATGGACCGCTTGGATGTGTGTGGAAGTGATCGTTATATTTATTCAATTTTTTTAATCCCGCGCCATGAAAATGAGTGACTTCATGGATTGACGAAGACTGCGCATGTGACGTCAGTGGGATAAACATTTTCAGTATACAGCCAACACTACAGTATGCAGAACGACTGCGGATTCAGCCCATTTTGCGAATTATTTCGTTTATTTTTCGCATCACGCTAGCCCAAAGTGCTGCAGGCTTTTGTTGCTGCACCAGGGTGTGAGCCTTTTTGGGTTTCAAAAATTTCCCGTTCACCGCAGATAATGGCCAAAACAAGTCCGACAACTGTGGGACCATTGTGAGGTGAGTAAGCAACGTGTTTTATATGATGTCAAATACCTGTATCATGGCACACGCTTTAATAAGGAGATGGCTTGCATTTTGTGGGTGAAAATACTCCCTGTCCAGCGAGAATGCCACACGGCTGACAATAAAGGCGTGGCCGCCGAGAATGTGCTTTCCTCAGCTTGGCTAAGAGCAGTGCCCCGCTCCGACGTCGGCCGGTTTGGATGGCCGGTCCAGTCCGCTCGGTCCTATTTGTGTGCCCGCCGAGAATGCGCTTTCCTCGGCTTGGCCACGAGCAGCGCCCCGCTCCGACGTCAGCCGGTTTGTCTGCAAGCATTCTCCAACTGCTTCCACGGCAAACGAGCTCTCCTGCCCACAGCAGGGGTATGACGAGCTATAATTTGCTCGCCGCCAGAGGTGGGTTGGCGATCGGTGAAGACAATCGACAAGCCCGCCGCCGTCTGACATGGCCCGGGGTAGTTTTGTGTGTGACTTCCCGCTTCGAAAGGCGAGAATAAGACTTGGAAATGCAGCTCGGTTCGAGTTAGGATGTCGTCTAGCTGTCATGCCTCCTGGTTTGTTTACGCTCTCTGAAGCCGGGGCAGGGAAATGACAAAAGCCGGACTAAGTCATAAAACATCATTCGGGAGGTGCAAGAAGTCGACAGTTTTGACCATTATGGACTCATTTTGCCATGTCGTGCTGAATAAATGCATTTTTAATATTTCATATTCCATTTAGCAAAAGACCATACCACTTATTTAGCAATTGGGGGGAGATACTTAAATAAAAACAATATCCTTTAAAAATATTGGAGCAGAGAGATTGAAACAATGATGACATTTTGCTGCTATGTGCCGTATTTTCCTCGTTCTTCCCCCTCAATGAGTTGAATTCTAAATCAGATGAAATCGTGACCCCGTCGACGTCATCCTCCGGCTGGGGATGCTCGAGGGCTATGATAACAGACGGGTCTAAACGGCAGACTAAAGACTAAAGACTAATTTTTCGTCATTTGCGCTTTGCCAAATCTTTGTATATAGTTGAATCGTCTTAAAATATGATTCTAATTCACATAATAATGCTATTTAAGATTTTTTTTAATGCTGTCACAAGCACTTTAAGTGCAGCTAATGTAGGTGAATTAGCTGCTACCTACTTTACGGAAAATAGTTTACTATAAATTGGAGCTACGACAAAGTATTAGCATAAATCCTTCTATTGATGAGCCAAAAGATAAGGGATTTCCTTATTAATGAAACATTCTAAAATAAAGACTCACGAGATTAACATTATTGGTAAAATTCACAATTATGGTTCAATTGTAAAACTAAGTAAATTACCTCATACAGATGAGCCGGATAATCAAGTGACATGGTGTTTGATCAATATGTTTGTTCACTTATTTATTTTAGAAACTAGATCACAAATAGGATTATTTGTCTTTAAAGTGATCCTCTAGTTTTAAGACAAGTAATTCTTAAAAGATACATCTTAGTATGAGTTATAATAATTTGACATTAAATCCCTCTTAATGTTTTCGTTTTAATAAAATTTGTAAAATTATTTTAACTGATTGTTCGCCATGATTGTTGATGTCGCAGTGCTTTGACGTCACAAATCCCGCTGCCGGACTTCAGCGTGTCATTAATTAGCAACATCTCGTCAGTTCGTCCCTTCCAATTTGAACCAGAGCGGAAAAGTGAAGAGCAGGACAGCACTGTCGGTCGTTCACAAGACGAGCAGCAAAAGCGAAATGCAGAGCAAGAAATACCTGATGAGGCAAGAGTTGGGCTAAACTTCTGGTGTACTTGCGGCAAGTGCATCTCGATGACAATGGAGCGAGAGAGCGTATGTTGTCGAGAACTCAGGTTTTTGTCAGCAGATCTTCAAGGTGAGTTATTGCGTCATCAAACTCATTCCAATATAATTGTGTAGATTGTTAGCATCCAGAGTTGTCGTATGCTTTACATACAGTACAGGCCAAAACACATTGGCATTCGTGCTTAAGAGGGCGGCCAGAGTGTCTCGTCCGTCTCGCTTCATTGCGCGCATTTCACTCGATATCCGAGCAGGCTGAGGCTTCTTGTGCGGGAAAATAGTTGCAACAGCATTTGGTTTTAGTCTGCGCTTATATCTAGCCGCCCCGGTGAGATCTTTCATTAGTTGTCATCTACTAAAATCCTCAAACGCGGTAGGAGAAAAATGGCAACAACAAAGCCTTGGTTGTTTGGGAAGATTTGCTTGTCTACAGGCATTTTCCCAAACCTTTCTCCTCTTCTTGTCAACAGGAAATTTGTGGAGACTCGCATCACTCTCCTTGTTTCCATTTGACTCGAAATTGCATCCATAAGCAGCACATCGTGGCATTTTACTTCGCGAGTTAAGCCAGTAATACACAGTTGTTGTACACACGCTACACGATTGGAAAAATATCATCTACGTCATCACTCCGCGCCCACAGAACATGGCGCCAACTATCGGTCAAAATATGCACTAAATATTATAAAATATTTCCATTGATTTAACATTTTATGTGTTTCTAACGACATATTTTAATACAAGAGAACAATTGTGATTTATTAGAGCCTATATGTCTTTAAAATCGAGGATCACTTTAAGAAAATAGAAATGGATGTTGCATGATACCGACATAGTTGAAACCAATTTACTCCATAAGTGGTATCTTGACTAGTCTAAGTTGATCCAAAAGTGGAATACAGGGAGAGAATAAGTGTTTTTGTTTTTTTTACAAAGAAGAGATTGGATGTCATTAAAAAAAAAAAAATCTACAATAAATTGAATGTTAATTTTCTTGTCAACACAAGTTTCAACAAGGTTGGTACAGGGGGTGAAACAAAGAAAAAGGTGACGGTTACCTTTGAAATGAAGATGAAAATTATAAAAAAAAAAATATGAGCGTGGGGTGCGCATCCGTCAACTGACTCAACAATACATCTCCACTGTGCTCCTCCGACCACCGTTCGCCAGTCTTTATAAGTTAAGATGACAATTATTACTGTAATAACATCACCAAAGAAATCGCCAGCTTCGTCAGGTTTTTATCATTTATTTTACAACTTATCCAACACAAAAGCCTACTGTAGGCCGCGGTTGACGCTGTTCTCAAGAAAACATTGAAAGTGAAAGTAACTCTAAACCTCACCGCTCTCTCTCTCCCTGTCACATCAGCTACGCGGTGCGGTCAGGTACGGCAAAAAATGTCCGCCACACTAGAACCCGATTCGTTACATTATTATTCCAGTTTTTATTTATTAGGGCCCGAGCACTAGGCGTGTGAAGGCCCTATTGTAAAGCAAATGATTAATATTATTATTATCATTAGGGCCCGAGCACTAAGCGTGCGAAGGCCCTATTGTTTTGCAAAGGATTATTAGGGCCCGAGCACTAAGCGTGCGAAGGCCCTATTGTTTTGCAAAGGATTATTATTATTATTTTTTTTTTTTTTTTTTCGGGGCAAATGAAAAACGGCCAATTTGGAGGCCTGAACATGCACGAAAATTCACCAAAATTTGCATATACGTGCGGAAAATTGTAAATTTCGATAATTTTGCAACGCTGCAAAAAAATATAACAAAACGGCTCAGTGACGCCCCCTTGAAATTTTAAAATTGGCCTATAACATTAGGGTCTGTCAGCGTAGAGCAATGAAATTTTGGGGGTCTATACCTTGTCCAAAACCGCTCCAAAAAAGCATTTACACCCATATTCCAAACCCAACAGGAAATTGGTTATTTTGGATCAAATATGAAATTTATATCGATTTACAGGGTGCACATTTGAGACCTTGTCACAGAGGGAGTTAGTTGGATCATCTTCAAAATTGGTGAGACTATTCAGGAGACATAGGAGATCTACAATTTTCAGAATGGTGCGTTTTCATTCATGGCTCTGACCTGGGCGTGGTGCCAAAGTCGGCCATTTTTTCGGCAAAATGACAAATTCAGTAAGACTAATAGCTCCTTGACACAACGTTCAATCTTTTTCATATCTGGCATGTATGTGCTGGATCCCACCCTTAACATGAGTGCATTGAAACATTACCCATTAGGCCTAGCGCCCCCTAGTGGGAACAGGAAATGCCTTTTTTTACTAAACAGGCTCCTCCTCCAAGGAAAAAAATATATTCTCCTGAAACCTGCATCACGGGAGCCATAAGAAATGTGTTCAGGTGCCTGATGAAAAATACTGAGGTTTGGTTGAAGCAGAAGAGTCCAACAGGAGAAGTGAAAATGACTGAAGCCATTTCGTCTCACCAAAAGTTGTGAACGGTCATAACTTCTACAACATATCTGCGCCAAACATCTCGTGCTTGTTGAGTCATACTCTGAAGGGTCCTGTAGGGGTCATTTGCATCAACCCTACAGCGCCAACTAGCGGCAATAGAAAGTCACTCATTTTTCTAATATATGTCCAGGTCTTTTCAGGTTGATCATTGTAGTTTCAAGACCTTTTGAAATACTTATTTTACGGCCCATGTCCACATGTCTCTGTCTGTTGCCGTGACGACCCTTTATTCGCTCCTTTTTTGTAGTACTCTCTCCAATAGGGGTTTTTATCTCTTAGGTGTGTGAATGTAAAGAGGCGACTTTCGAGCATGTTAGGTTCTAATGAGATGATTAGAGAGGACGATCTGCCACCACCCTGACCTGCACACTGTCAGAATTGCGTGACGTCCGAGTTGCGCTAGATTGCGAGGGCCCGTTCAGTCCTGCTTGCAGGCCTAGTTATTATTATTTTTCTTTATTCAGGGCAAATGAAAATGGCCAATTTGGATGCCTGAACATGCATGAAAAGTCACCAAAATTTGCACATAAACGTGCAGCAAAATTTAAATTTTGATAATTTTGCAACGTTGCGAAAAAATGGCGCCCTCTTGAAATTTTAAAATTGGCCTATAACATTAGGGTTTGTCATTGTAGAGCGATGACATTTTGGGAGTATAAACCTTGTCCAAAACCGCTCCAAAAAATGATTTACACCCATATTCCAAACCCAACAGGAAATCGGGTATTTTGGATTGAATGTGAATTTTTTTATCAATTAATAGGGTGCACATTTGAGACTTTGGTGCCTAGGGAGTTAGTTGAATCCTCCTCAAAATTGGTGAAAATGTTCATGAGACATGAGATCTTACGTTCTCAAAATAGTGAGTTTTCATTCACGGGCGTGGTCCCAAAGTCGGCCATTTTTTGGGCAAAAACACCAAATTCAGAAAATGATTTAATAACTCTGTGATACAACGTTCAATCTTTTTCATATCTAGCATGTATATCAGATATCCCAGCCTGAACACGATTGCATTGGAATATTACCCATTAGGCTTGGCGCCCCCTAGTGGGAACAGGAAATGCCCTTCTTTACGAGACAGGCTCCTCCCCCAGGGGAAAAAAATCTATTGACCTCAAAACTGCATCAGGGGAGCCTCAAGACCTGTGTTCAGGTGCCTAATGAAAAATATTGAGGTTTCGTTGATGCAGAGGGGTCCAAACACGAAAGTGAAAATGACTGTCAACAATTTGTCTCGCCAAAAACTTTGAACAGTCATAACTCGGCAGATATACAACATATCTGCGCCAAACCTCCCGTGCTTGTTGAGAGTCATACCCTGAAGGGTCTTGTAGGGGTCATTTGCATCTACTCTACAGTGCCAACTAGTGGCGACAGAAAGAAGTTTTAAAAAAGGCCTCTCCTATTGGGTTTTTTCAACATAGAGTGATGAAATTTGGGGAGAAGATACCTTATGCCTAACTGCTCCAAAAAGCCTCTTGCACCCATATTCCAAATCTAACAGGAAATCGGGTATTTTGGATCGAATGTGAAATTTTTATCGGTTCACAGTAGGAGTTTACATTTGGAGGCTTGAACATGCATGAAAACTCACTAAAATGTGCACATGCGGCTCTGCGTAAATTTCGATTATCTTGGAACGTTACAAAGAAATGTAGCAAAATGGCTCAGTGGCGCCCCCTTGAAATTTTCAAAAAGGCCTCTCCATTTAGGTTTTTTCAACGTAGAGTGACGCAATTTGGGCAGTCGATACGTTGTGCAAAACTGCTCCAAAAAGTCTCTTGCACGCATATTGCAAACCTGAAAGGAAATCGGGTATTTTGGATTGAATGTGAAATTTTATCGATTTACAGGGTGCACATTTGAGACCTTGGCGCCTAGGGAATTAGTTGGATCATCCTCAAAATTGGCGAGACTGTTCATGAGGAATATGAAATCTTAATTTATCAAAATGGGTGTTTTCATTCACGGGCTTGACCTAGGTGGGGTGCCAAAGCGGCAAAAGACCAAATTCGGAAAATGACTAATGACTCATACAACGTTCAATCTATTTTAAATCTGGCATGTGTGTGAGGTATCCCAGCCTGAACAGGACTGGATTGAAATATTACCAATTGTGCCTGGCGCCTCCTAGCGGGAACAGCAAATGCCCTTTTTTACGGGACACACTCCTCCTCTAAGGCGAAAAAAAATCAATCAACCTCAAACCTGCATAAGGGAAGCCTTAAGACACGTGTTGAGATGGCTGATGAAAATTATTCAGGTTTGGGTAAAGGACAAGGGTCCAAAAGGAAACTGATTATGACTGTCACCATTTTCTCTCTCCACACATTTTGAACAGTCATAACTTGGCAGATTTAGAGGGGGGCTGTCTGCCACCACCCCGACCTGCTTGCCGTCCGAGTTTGCGTGGCGTTCGAGTTGCGCCAAACTGCGAGGGCCCGTTCAGTCCTGCTTGCAGGCCTAGTTATTATTTTTCTTTTTTCAGGGCAAATGAAAATGGCCAATTTGGGGGCCTGAACATGCATGAAAAGTCACCAAACTTTGCACAAACATGCGGCTTCACGTAAATTTGGATAATTTGCGACGTTACGAAAAAATGTCAAAAAATGGCTCAGTGGCGCCCCCTTGACCCTTAAAATTTTCAACAAGGCCTCTCCTCTCAGGTTTTCAACGTAGAGTGATGAAATTTGGGGAGTAGATACCCTATGCCTAATTGCACCAAAAAGCCTCTTGCACCCATATTTCAAATCCAACAGGAAATCAGGTATTTTGGATTGAATGTGAAATTTTTATCGGTTCACAGTAGGAGTTTAGATTTGGAGGCTTGAACATGCACGAAAATTCCCCCAAATTTGCACATACATGCAACTTTGCGCACATTTTGATAATCTACGAAAAAATGTTTTAAAAATTTTTCAGAAAGGCCTCTCCTATTAGATTTTTTCAATGTAGAACGATGAAATTTGGGAAGTCGATACATTGTGCAAAACTGCTCCAAAAAGTATCTTGCACCCATGTTCCAAACCCAACAGAAAGTCAGCGTCAATCTCTCTCAGTCAGCTGCATGACGCAAAGTAAATTTTGGATCAAATATGACATTTTATCGATTTACATTTTAGACCATGTCTCCGAGGCAAATAGTTGGATCGTCTTCAAAATTGGTCAGACTACTCAGGAGACATATGAGATCTTAAGTTTTCAAAATGGTGAGTTTTCATCCAACGGTCTGGCCTGGCCGTGGTCCCAAAGTCGGCCATTTTTTTGGCAAAAAAACACATTCAGAAGAGGACTAAAAATACAACGTTTAATCTTTTTCATATCTGGCATGCAGATATGATCCAACAGGAAATCGAGTATTTTGGATGAAATGTGACATTTTTATCGATCTACAGTACAGTTTACATTTGGAAGCCTGAACATGCATGAAAACTGACCAAATTTTGCACATACATGCGGCTTTGCGTAAATTTCGAATTTCAACGTTACGAAAAAATGTAACGAAATGGCTCAGTGGCGCCTCCTTGAATTGAGGCGAGTTTTGGTTGATGTTTACCCCTGTTGACAATTACAGGCCTCTCTAATATTTTCAAGTGGGAGAACTTGCACAATTAGTGGTTGACTCAATACTTATTTGCCCCACTGTAGCTTGCAAACCAATTAGCAAACTAGGCCTGCAAGCAGGACTGAACGGGCCCTCGCAATCTAGCGCAACTCGGACGTCACGCAACTCGGACTGTGTGCAGGTCAGGCTGGTGGCAGATCCTCCTCTCTAATTATCTCATTAGAACCTAACATGCTCGAAAGTCGCCTATTTACATTCCCACACCCAAGAGATAAAAACCCCTATTGGAGAGAGTACTACAAAAAAGGAGCCACTACTGAGCTGTGCAGCCAAGCCCTTATTCAAAACCCAAAATTAATCTTCTAACTCGGCCAATTCGACCAAGTGTGCCAAATACTGTGGCTCTATAAGCTGCCTGAGTCTCTGAAAAAAAATATTTCCTTTAAATGGCGAACAAAGGGTCGTCACGGCAACAGACAGAGACACGTGGACATGGGCCGTAAATAAGTATTTTAATAGGTCTTGAAACTACAATGACCAACCTGAAAAGAACTGAACATGTATTGGAAAAACGAGTGACTTTCTATTGCCACTAGTTGGCGCTGTAGGTTTGATGCAAATGACCCCTACAAGGCCCTTCAGGGTATGACTCTCAACAAGCACGGGAAGTTTGCCGCAGATATGTTGTATATCTGCCGAGTTATGACTGTTCAAAATTTTTGGAGAGAAAAATTATTGACAGTCATTTTCACTTTCCTGTTTGGACCCCTCCGCTTCAACGAAACTTCAATATTTTTCATCAGGCACCTGAAGACAGGTCTTAAGGCTTCCCTTATGCAGGTTTGAGGTCGATTAATTTTTTCCCTTGGAGGAGGAGTGTGTCACCGTAAAAAAGGGCATTTCCTGTTCCCACTAGGAGGCGCCAGGCACAAATGGTAAATTTTCAATCCAGTCGTGCTCAGGCTGGTATACCTCACACACATGGCAGATTTAAAATAGATTGAACGTTGTATGAGGGAGTTATCAGTCATTTTCCGAATTCGGTGTTTTGGCGAAAAAATGGCCGACTTTGGCACCCCGCCCAGGTCAGGCCCGTGAATGAAAACACACCATTTTGATAACTTAAGATTTCATATGCCTCATGAACAGTCTCGCCAATTTTGAGAATGATCAAACTAATTCCCTAGGTGCCAAGGTGTAAAATGTGCACACTGTAAATCGATAAAAAATTCACATTCAATCCAAAATACCCGATTTCCTGTTGGGTTTGGAATACGCATGCAAGAGACTTTTTGGAGCAGTTTTGTACAAGGTATTGACTCTCCGAATTTCATCCATCTACGTTGAAAAAACCTAAATGGAGAGGCCTTTTTGAAAATTTCAAGGGGGCGCCACTGAGCCATTTTGTTACATTTTTTCGTAACGTTGCAAGATTATTGAACGTTATGCAAAGCCGCATGTATGTCGAAATTTTTGTGAGTTTTCGTGCATGTTCAAGCCTCCAAATGTAAACTCCTACTGTTAACCGATAAAAATTTCACATTTGATCCAAAATACCCGATTTCCTGTTGGATTTGGAAAATGGGTGCAAGAGACTTTTTGGAGCAGTTTTGCACAAGGTATCAACTCCCCAAATTTCCTCACTCTATGTTGGAAAAACCCAATAGGAAAGGCCTTTTTTAAAACTTCTTTCTGTCGCCACTAGTTGGCACTGTAGAGTTGATGCAAATGACCCCTACACGAACCTTCAGGGTATGACTCTCAACAAACACGGGAAGTTTGGCGCAGATATGTTGTATATCTGCCGAGTTATGACTGTTCAAAGTTTTTGGCGAGACAAATTGTTGACGGTCATTTTCACTTCCAGTTTGTACCTCTCCGCTTCTACAAAACCTCAATATTTTTCATTAGGCACCTGAACACATGTCTTGAGGCTCCCCTGAAACAGGTTTGAGGTCAATAGATTTTTTTCCCTTGGAGGAGGAGCCTGTCTCGTAAATAAGGCCATTTCCTGTTCCCACTAGGGGGCGCCAAGCCTAATGGGTAAAATTTAAATGCAGTCGTGTTCAGGCTGGGATATCTCATATACTTGCTAGAAATGAAAAAGATTGAACGTTGTATCACGGAGTTTTTAATCATTTTCTGAATTTGGTGTTTTGCCCAAAAATGGCCAACTTTGGGACTACGCCCAGGCCAGACCCTTGGATGAAAACTCACCATTTTGAAAACTTAAGATCTCATATGTCTCCTGTATAGTCTGACCAATTTTGAAGACGATCCAACTATTTTCTTCAGCGACAAGGTCTCAAATGTAAATCGATAAAATTTCGCATTTGATCCAAAATTTCCGACTTCCTGTTGGATTTGGAATATAGGTGCAAGAGACTTTTTGGAGCAGTTTTACGCAATGTATCGACTCACCAAATTTCATCATTCTACGTTGAAAAAACCTAATAGGAAAGGCCTTTTTGAAAATTTCAAGGGGGCGCCACTGAGCGATTTTGTTAAATTTTTTTGTAGATTATCAAAATTTACGCAAAGTTGCGTGTATGTGCAAATTTTGGTGAGTTTTCGTGCATGTTCAGGCCTCCAAACGTAAACTCCAACTGTGAACCGAAAAAATTTCACATTTGATCCAAAATATCCGATTTCCTGTCGGATTTGGAATATGGGTGCAAGAGGCTTTTTTGAACAGTTAGGCATAAGGTATCTACTCCCCAAATTTCATCGCTCTACGTTGAAAACCTGAGAGGAGAGGCCTTTTTGAAAATTTTAAGGGTCAAGGGGGCGCCACTGAGCCATTTTTAAAAAATTTTTCAAAACGACGCAAGATTATCAAATTTTACGCGAATCTGCACGTATGTGCAAATTTTGGTGACTTTTCGTGCATGTTCAGGCCTCCAAATTGGCCATTTTCATTTGCCATGAAGAAAGAAGAATAATAATAATAACTAGGCCTGCAAGCAGGACTGAACGGGCCCTCGCAATCTAGCGCAACTCGGACGTCACGCAACTCGGACTGTGTGCAGGTCAGGGTGGTGGCAGATGCTCCTCTCTAATCATCTCATTAGAACATAACATGCTCGAAAGTCGCCTATTTACATTCCCACACCCAAGAGATAAAAACCCCTATTGGAGAGAGTACTACAAAAAAGGAGCCACTACTGAGCTGTGCAGTCAAGCCCTTATTCAAAACCAAAATTAATCTTCTAACTGGGCCAATTCGACGAAGTGTGCCAAATATTGTGGCTATATAAGCTGCCTGAGTCTTTGAAAAAAAATATTTCCTTTAAATGGCGAATAAAGGGTCGTCATGGCAACAGACAGAGACACGTGGACATGGGCCGTAAATAAGTATTACAATAGGTCTTCAAATTACAATGACCAACCTGAAAAGAACTGGACATGTATTGGAAAAACGAGTGACTTTCTATTGCCACTAGTTGGCGCTGTAGGGTTGATGCAAATGATCTCTACAAGGCCCTTCAGGGTATGACTCTCAACAAGCACGGGAAGTTTGGCGCAGATATGTTGTATATCTGCCGTGTTATGACTGTTCAAAGTTTTTGGAGAGAAAAATTGTTGACAGTCATTTTCACTTTCCTGTTTGGACCCCTCCGCTTCAACGAAACTTCAATATTTTTCATCAGACACCTGAAGACAGGTCTTAAGCCTTCCCTTATGCAGGTTTGAGGTCAACAGATTTTTTTTCCTTGGAGGAGGAACCTGTCTCGTAAAAAAAGGCATTTCCTGTTCTCACTAGGGGGCGCTAGGCCTAATGGGTAATATTTCAATGCACTCGTGTTAAGGGTGGGATGTCGCACATACATGCCAGATATGAAAAAGATTGAACGTTGTGTGAAGGAACTATTAGTCATTTACTGAATTTGTCATTTTGCCGAAAAAATGGCCGACTTTGGCACCCCGCCCAGGTCAGGCCCGTGAATGAAAACACACCATTTTGATAACTTAAGATTTCATATGCCTCATGAACAGTCTCGCCAATTTTGAGAATGATCAAACTAATTCCCTAGGTGCCAAGGTGTAAAATGTGCACACTGTAAATCGATAAAAAATTCACATTCAATCCAAAATACCCGATTTCCTGTTGGGTTTGGAATATGCATGCAAGAGACTTTTTGGAGTAGTTTTGTACAAGGTATCGACTCTCCGAATTTCATCCCTCTACGTTGAAAAAACCTAAATGGAGAGGCCTTTTTGAAAATTTCAAGGGGGCGCCACTGAGCCATTTTGTTACATGTTTTCGTAACGTTGCAAGATTATTGAACGTTATGCAAAGCCACATGTATGTCCAAATTTTTGTGAGTTTTCGTGCATGTTCAAGCCTCCAAATGTAAACTCCTACTGTGAACCGATAAAAATTTCACATTCGATCCAAAATACCCGATTTCCTGTTGGATTTGGAATACGGGTGCAAGAAACTTTTTGGAGCAGTTTTGCACAAGGTATCGACTCCCCAAATGTCATCACTCTCTGTTAAAAAAACCTAATAGGAAACGCATTTTTGAAAAATTCAAGGGGGCGCCACTGAGGCATTTTGCTACATTTTTTCGTAACATTGCAAGATTATCGAACGTTATCTAAAGCCGCATGTATGTGCAAATTTTTACGAGTTTTTGTGCATATTCAAGCCTCCAAATGTAAACTCCTACTGTGAACCCATGAAAATTTCACATTCGATCCAAAATACCCGATTTCCTGTTGGATTTGGAATATGGGTGCAAGAGACTTTTTGGAGCAGTTTTGCATAAGGTATCTACTCCCCAAATTTCCTCGCTCTATGTTGAAAAAACCCAATAGGAAAGGCCTTTTTTAAAACTTCTTTCTGTCGCCACTAGTTGGCACTGTAGAGTTGATGCAAATGACCCCTACAAGAACCTTCAGGGTATGACTCTCAACAAACACGGGAAGTTTGGCGCAGATATGTTGTATATCTGCCGAGTTATGACTGTTCAAAGTTTTTTGCGTGACAAATTGTTGACGTTCATTTTCACTTTCCTGTTTGGACCCCTCCGCCTCAACGAAACCTCAATATTTTTCATAAGGCACCTGAACACAGGTCTTAAGGCTCCCCTGATGCAGGTTTGAGGTCAACAGATTTTTTTCCCTTGGAGGAGGAACCTCTCTCGTAAAAAAAGGCATTTCCTGTTCTCACTAGGGGGCGCTAGACCTAATGGGTAATATTTCAATGCACTCGTGTTAAGGGTGGGATACCACACATACATGCCAAATATGAAAAAGATTGAACGTTGTGTCAAGGAACTATAAGTCATTTACTGAATTTGTCATTTTGCCGAAAAAATGGTCAACTTTGGCACCACGCCCAGGTCAGACCCGTGAATGAAAACGCACCATTTTCAAAACTTAAGATTTCATATGTCTCCTGAACAGTCTCACCAATTTTGAAGATGATCCAACTAACTCCCTCGGCGAAAAGATCTCAAATGTGCACCCTGTAAATCGATAAAAATTTCATATTTGATCCAAAATAACCGATTTCCTGTTGGGTTTGGAATATGCGTGTAAATGCTTTTTTGGAGCGGTTTTGGACAAGGTATAGACCCCCCAAATTTCATTGCTCTACGCTGACAGACCCTAATGTTATAGGCCAATTTTAAAATTTCAAGGGGGCGCCACTGAGCCATTTTGTTATATTTTTTTGCAACGTTGCAAAATTATCGAAATTTACAATTTTCCGGACGTATGTGCAAATTTTGGTGACTTTTCGTGCATGTTCAGGCCTCCAAATTGGCCGTTTTCATTTGCCCTGAAAAAAAAAAAAAAAAAAAAAAAAAATAATAATCCTTTGCAAAACAATAGGGCCTTCGCACGCTTAGTGCTCGGGCCCTAATAAGAAGCAAAATTATACAGATCTGTGCTCTACACATTTATTTTACTCCTCTTTCCTTTCAGATTTAACTATATGCTATGGCTGAAACTGGTTTTAAAAATTGGCAATGCATTTTGCCCACGAAACATAGTATGAAAACCGCGAGTAGATATGAGACATCTATTGTATTGTATATTGAGTGTTTGCTCTGTGTGTGTGGCTTCTGTGCTTGGGAGGCTTTTTTCATTACCAAGTCTATCAACATGGCAAATAAGAGCTGTGCCCCTTCCTGACCTGGCCGCTGACACAGATAAGCACTGCAAACACACTGTGAAGTGTCTCATGGAATTGCAGTCACACACTTCAGACACAGAGTACACGAAGCCTCTATCATTACAGATGCTGCCTGAACTGGAAAACCTCTGAATCTTTGTTCCACAGAACAAGAAAGTAAATATATGCTCTTCAAATACACTATAATGTTAGATGAGCCATTATGTGCATAGTTTGCACACATGCATGCCACTTGCTACAATGCTATCTGTTACTGCTATCTGCCTTGACTCCAAACACGATCATTGTAACTATCTGACACTTTTTCACAACCGGGGGGCAAGGCTCGCCGCGCCATTTTCCTGCCTCAGCTTGGTCTCATACACCCCAAACCTGGCATCCTGGACGCAAGTTGGATTAGCCCTGGTAGACCGCTCTTTTAGTTTGGTTGTGTGTTCATTTCCCATCATCTTTAAGTTGTCATATAAGCACAATAACATTTTTAATACTAGTCGTGAAAAATTATTGCTGCCTGGAGTTGGTAAAGTAGGCAAAGTGTTTTTTTACACAGCGGTGGAGTTAAATTGCATCTTGCTACACTTAATAAGAAGCCAGACAAATACTGTATGCACCTGCACCATCAGGTATCTGCAATTCTGATTGGTTGTCAAAATAACACAACGTTGATAGTCTTGCTATCACAAACATAAATATGTTTAAGTTAGGGAACATCACTATCTCAGGAATGCTGCCTAGCCTAGTTGTGCCTAGTTGCCTAGTTGTGTTGCACAAGTTCAGAAATAAATGATGAAAAACCTGACAAAGCTGGTGACTTTCCTTGCCGATGTTACAATAATCACAATAATAATGAGAGTCGTCCTTGAGATCATAGTAGACATATTCCAGCCGTATTGACGAGCGAGTTCACTGCGCACACACAACGCTCATATTTTTCTCTCATTTCCTTCTTAATTTCAATGATAAGTGTCACCTTTTTTCTGTTTTTCACCACCTGCACTAACCTTGGGACCCATGTTGATTTCTCTCACAAGAAAACCAGCCGTGCGTCCGTCTTGCAGGAAAGCAATGGAATTGCAGCGCTGTCATAAATTGTTGTATTTCGAGCATGTCGCCACATGTCGAGACAAATACTGAGTCAAATTTTACATCGGATGTCGAGAGGATCGTACTGTATGTCGAAGCGATCGTATGTCGAAGTACCACTATACATTGCTAGGAGTTGAGCTTTGAGTTTTTTCTTAAAGATGGCAATGGAATGTTACATTTTGAGCGTTTCACAAAGTTTGTTCCAAATCTTTGCGCCTCTACACACAATGCTAAAGCTTAGCCTTCTTTTTTTCCCCAGTGATTTGATCTTTTTACCCTGGTAGTATAGGTTATCTGAGGAGTACAGATTGGAACATTCATTCATTCATTCATTTTCCATGCCGCTTTTCCTCACGAGGGTCGCGGAGGTGCTGGAGCCTATCCCAGCTAACTACGGGCAGTAGGCAGGGGACACCCTGAACTGGTTGCCAGCCAATCGCAGGGCACAAGGAGACATACAACCATTCACGCACACACTCACTCCTACGGACAATTTAGAGTGTTCAATCAGCCTACCATGCATGTTTTTGGGATGTGGGAGGAAACCGGAGTTCCCGGAGGAAACCCACGCAGGCACGGGGAGAACATGCAAACTCCACACAGGAAGGCCGAAGCCCGGGATTGAACCCTTGATCTCAGAACTGTGAGGCAGACGTGCTAACCACTCAGCCACCATGCCGCCCCAGATTGGAACAGGGTCACCTAATTTATGTAGTTTATGGATAATCTGGTACATTACTCAAGCATTTTGCATTTTGGAAGTAATTGTGGTCTTTAAGCCTCAAAATGTGGTCGCGGTGAAAAATCATTTTGGTGGGAGCGTTAAACTCAGACCATGTTAGGGCACCTATAACTTTTTTTTCTGGAGTGATTCGAGCTTATTTTAATAAATTGGAAATGTAGTGCCCTATATGATATTACAGTTTCGCAAATGAGGTTCAAATAAAGATTTGTACAGGTGGAGTGAAGAGAGTTGGAGATAAGGTCACAGTTTGAAGAAAAGAGCGGCAAATTTCGACAGTTTAGTTGTGAGGTCACCACTATGTTGTTTTTCCCCAAGAATTTTGTTAAGCAGACTTGCAATGTTTTCTCCATTTATTTTATGTCTTTTTTTTTTGTAGGAGCAGAACACAATTTAGTTTCTTTTATTGATATTCAGAGTAGTGATGGGTCCGTGAGACCTCATGAAGCGTGTCGACACAGTGACACACTGTGTTGACACAGTGTGGATACTGTGTCATTGAATACTGACACCTGCTGGACATAAAAAATCCCTACAGGCAACCCACTTGACAGACTGATACTGAATTGATGACATAGCATGTAAAATCAAATCATTTAAGTCTTTGCATCCATATTGCATTATTCCATATCTTTAAATTATGTTAACATTATAATGTGAAGATATAAGTAATAATGAATGGGTGAATGGGGATGCTTGTGGACTTTTTGTTCTGACAAAATTTTGTTTAAAAACATAGTTTTTTAAATGTTTTAAATTTAGTTGGTTTCTTTCTATTTATTTTTTAAACAAGCAATTTCACCTGCTGTGGACAACACACACTTGCATGGAACCAACGATGCCAGCATGCACAAGAATTTCTTAGCCAGTTGAAAGAGGTTTGGATAAGATGTCCATTGGCTCCTCCAGTATTAAAGAAAATCTGCATTGCGTGCCATGTTCGGCTCAGCCATGCATCGTTAGACTTTTGCAATTTCATCTACAGTTGCATTGCCTCCTTGACTCCCGACTTCATCATCTAAGTGGTAACATAGCCCATCTGAAAAGAATTGAAGTGGACAATAAATAAGTTATTAGCTTAATTACCGATTTCTAATAAATTACCAAAAAAGCTACTGTGGGAAAGTAAAGGAATGGCTCTATACCTGTGTTTATTTTGGGATTATCAGAAACTTTATTCTCACGCTTGGCCCAATAATGCTTCAGCCTTATTCAGCATTCAGCATTGAGGAGGTGGCTACTGTTTGTATATGACAGGTTGAAAGTACAAATGCGACATTTCACCTGCAATAAGAAATAACCTTACTAATATCTCCGGTATCTTCAAATCCGCAGGACACAATTCATCCGGCACGTCGAGACCAGGATACGTACCCACGCGTACTATGTATCGCAGAAGAAAGGTGAGAGCTCTGACCACCAAGCCAGCAGGTCGAATAACAGCTTCACCTCTTATAGGCGTCAAATGGGATATTTCCACGCACCGCAAATGACGGACCCGCGTTTACCCGTCACACTAATAAACTAAGAGTTACCTTAAAATTAATTGTATTTTGAATGGAAGATGATAAGTGCGTTTTCCCTGTGTTACGTCCATTTCCATAGCATGGAGACAACGAGGAAGTAACCGTGAGGTGGATTGTTTCAGCAGCTCCATCGCGTTGACAGACCCGCTTCCTTTTGAACCAGTTTGCCGCGTCATGACTGTGTCGACACAGTTCAATGAGTTCATGCATTGGTCACGTGATTTTCTTGTAGCGCACCACGCAGGGGTTGCTCCATGAGCTCGGCGCGCACACCGGCGCATTAGTGTCACTGGACCCATCACTCATTCAGAGAGAGTGTATTACATTTGAACCATGTGTATATTTCCGTTAACTCACTATGATTCGCTCAAGTGTATTTGGAATATTATGGTGAAAAAAAGTTTTTGTCATCAGCAAATAATACTTTATGTAATATGGATGAGGAATAAACAAAGTCATTGATGTAAAAGTTGAAGAGGAGTGGCCCTGAGATGGAACCCTGGGGGACTCCATGGTTGATGGGTTTGTATGATGACTCTGATGATTATTAATGCGGACTGTTGGAATTTGACCTTTTCGCCAAATTGCCGGAACCACGCTAGCGCAATTCCAACAACTCGGGCAGCGCAACACCAACAACTCAGCTAAAAGGCCAACTTCTGTGCGTTCACCTGAGTTTTAACCACATGATTCCATGTTAAAAGCTGGAAAAAGGCAGAAAAACACAAGTTGAAAATTTATTCGACAGCAATCAGACTGCAAGGCAAAAACAGCAAACAGACCCAGATGAAGAAGAAGGCTGGATCCGGAGTCAATAATCAACAGGTGAACAAAAGATTCCCGAGAAAAATGATAGTCATTAGCTTAACATTCAGTCTCTTGAAGGCTTTTGTGAGGCGGCGTGTTTGGGCGTTGTCATTTTCTGTTGCGGATTGGGCTGGAGAGTTCGTGCTACTGTTGTCAGGACAACGAGAGTTGAGGATTTTACAAGCCTCAGCGCTATGTGAGTGCTGAGTGTCCAATAGGTTGGTTATTAGATGTCCCTTGTGGGAGGAGAGGATGTCCCTTCATCATTCTGAACTGTCCATTGTTGGTTACCAAAAGAGCGCATGGTGGAATTTTGTGGTCCACGTTGGCTTGTAGGTGAGATGTCTTGGCCATCCCCTGCTTTTCTCGTTCCTTCAGCGTCAATCTCTCTCAGTCAGCTGCATGACACAAACGTTGGGTCTCCCAGTTAGCACTATTCCCAAGTCGGCTTCCGTAGTCAGCAGGCATCCTCCAGTAGTTATTATCTCCATTATCAGCCTGTCACCCTGGCCCTGCAAATTCCAATCACTCCAACTCCAACCAGTCATACTTCATATATATTCTACCTGTTTTCTTAAACTCTGATTTTAATTCTATTTATTTAATATTGGGTGTGTTAGAGTAATCCATCCATCCATCCATTATCTTCCGCTTATTCCGGGGTCGGGTCGCGGGGACAGCAGCTTCAGCAGGGAAGCCCAGACTTCCCTCTCCCCAGCCACTTCGGCCAGCTCCTCCGGCGGAATTCCAAGGTGTTCCCAGGCCAGCCGAGCGACATAGTCTCTCCAGCGTGTCCTGGGTTGACCCCGGGGCCTCCCGCCGGTGGGACATGCCCGGAACACCTCTCCAGGGAGGCGTCCAGGAGGCATCCGAACCAGATGCCCGAGCCACCTCAACTGGCTCCTCTCAACGCGGAGGAGTAGCGGCTCGACACCAAGCCCCTCCCGGATGACCGAGCTTCTCACCCGATCTCTAAGGGAGAGTCCGGACACCCTGCGGAGGAAACTCATTTTGGCCGCTTGTATCCGTGATCTTGTTCTTTCGGTCACGACCCACAGCTCGTGACCATAGGTGAGGGTAGGAACGTAGATCGACCGGTAAATCGAGAGCTTCGCCTTTTGGCTCAGCTCCTTCTTCACCACAACGGACCGGTGCAGAGTCCGCATCACTGCAGACGCTGCACCGATCCGCCTATCAATCTCCCGCTCCCTCCTACCCTCACTCGTGAACAAGACCCCAAGATACTTGAAATCCTCCACTTGGGGCAGGATCTCATCCCCGACCCGGAGAGGGCATGCCACCCTCTGCCGGCTGAGGACCATGGTCTCGGATTTGGAGGTGCTGATCTTCATCCCAACCGCTTCACGCTCAGCTGCAAACCGCCCCAGTGAGAGTTGGAGGTCACGGCTTGATGAAGCCAACAGCACCACATCATCTGCAAAAAGCAGAGATGTAATGCTGAGGCCACCAAACCGGACACCCTCAACGCTTCGGCTGCGCCTAGAAATTCTGTCCATGAAAATTATGAACAGAATCGGTAACAAAGGGCAGCCTTGGCGAAGTCCAATCCTCACTGGGAACGAATTCGACTTACTGCCGGCAATGCGGACCAGACTCTGACACCGGTCGTACAGGGACCGAACAGCCCTTACCAAGGGGCTCGGTACCCCGTACTCCTGGAGCACCCTCCACAGGACTCCCCTAGGCACACAGTCGAACGCCTTCTCCAAATCCACAAAACACATGTAGACTGGTTGGGCGAACTCCCATGCACCCTCGAGGACCCTGCCGAGGGTGTAGAGCTGGTCCACTGTTCCACGGCCGGGACGAAAACCACACTGCTCCTCCTGAATCCGAGATTCGATTTCCCGACGGACCCTCCTCTCCAGCACCCCTGAATAGACTTTACCGGGGAGGCTGAGGAGTGTGATCCCTCTATAATTGGAACACACCCTCCGGTCCCCCTTTTTCAAAAGGGGGACAACCACCCCGGTCTGCCAATCCAGAGGCACTGTCCCCGATGTCCACGCGATGTTGTAGAGGCGTGTCAGCCATGACAGCCCTACAACATCCAGAGCCTTTAGGAACTCCGGGCGGATCTCATCTACCCCCGGGGCCTTGCCACCGAGGAGCTTACCAACCGCCTCAGTGACTTCAACCCCAGAGATTGAAGAGCCCACCTCAGAGTCCCCAGACTCTGCTTCCTCAAAGGAAGGCGTGTCGGTGGAATTGAGGAGGGCTATTCTCCCCACCGACTCAGCAGGTCAGCAGTACACCATCTTCACTATACACAGTGTTCATGGTGCACTGCTTTCCTCTCCTCAGATGCCGGATGGTGGACCAGAATTTCCTTGAAGCCGTTCGGAAGTCGTTTTCCAAGGCCTCGCCGAACTCCTCCCATGTCCGAGTTTTTGCCTCGGCGACCGCCGAAGCCGCAGTCCGCTTGGCCAGCCGGTACCTGTCAGCTGCCTCCGGAGTCCCACAGGCCAAAAAGGCCCGGTAGGCCTCCTTCTTCAGCTTGACGGCATCCTTTACCGCTGGTGTCCACCAGCGGGTTCGGGGATTGCCGCCACGACAGGCACCAACCACCTTACGGCCACAACTCCGATCGGCCGCCTCAACAATGGAGGTGCGGAACATGGCCCACTCGGACTCAATGTCCCCCACCTCCCCCGGGACAAGGGAGAAGTTCTGCCGGAGGTGGGTGTTGAAGCCCTTTCTGACAGGGGATTCTGTTCTCAGCAGACCCTCACAATACGTTTGGGCCTGCCAGGTCTGACCAGCATCTTCCCCCACCATCGGAGCCAACACACCACCAGGTGGTGATCAGTTGACAGCTCCGCCCCTCTCTTCAGCCGAGTGTCCAAAACATGCGGCCGCAAGTCCGATGACACGATCACAAAGTCGATCATCGAACAGCGGCCTAGGGTGTCCTGGTGCCAAGTGCACATATGGACACCCTTATGTTTGAACATGGTGTTTGTTATGGACAATCCGTGACGAGCACAGAAGTCCAATAACAGAACACCGCTCGGGTTCTGATCAGGGGGGCCGTTCCTCCCAATCACGCCCCTCCAGGTCTCACTGTCATTGCCCACATGAGCGTTGAAGTTTCCCAGCAGAACGAGGGAGTCCCCAGAGGGGGCACTCTCCAGCACACCCCCCAAGGACTCCAAAAAGGGTGGGTACTCTGAACTGCTGTTTGGTGCATAAGCACAAACAACAGTCAGGACCCGTCCCCCCACCCGAAGGCGGAGGGAGGCTACCCTCTCGTCTACTGGGGTAAACCCCAGCGTACAGGCACCAAGCCTGGGGGCAATAAGTATGCCCGCACCTGCTCGGCGCCTCTCACCGTGGGCAACTCCAGAGTGGAAGAGGGTCCAACCCCTCTCGAGAGGACTGGTATCAGAACCCAAACTGTGTGTGGAGGAGAGTCCAACTATATCTAGTTGGAACTTCTCTGGCTCAAACACCAGCTCGGGCTCCTTCCCCGCAAGAGAGGTGACATTCCATGTCCCAAGAGTTAGCTTCTGTAGCCGGGGGTTGCACCGCCAAGGCCCCCGCCTTTGGCTGCTGCCCAAATTGCTACGCACCCGACCCCTTTGGCCCTTCCCACAGGTGGTGAGCCCATGGGAAGGCGGACCCACGTTGCCTTTTCGGGCTGTGCCCGGCCGGACCCCATGGGAAAAGGCCCGGCCACCAGACGCTCGCCTTCGAGCCCCACCCCCAGGCCTGGCTCCAGGGGCCCCGGTAACCTGCGTCCGGGCAAGGGAAACTTGGATCCTGTAATTTTCTCCATCATAAGGGGTCTTGTGAGCCATTCTTTGTCTGCCCCCCCCCCTAGGACCTGTTTGCCATGGGTGACCCTGCCAGGGGCTTAAAGCCCCCAGACAACATAGCTCCTAGGATCATTGGGACACGCAAACCCCTCCATCACGATAAGGTGATGACTCAAGGAGGAGTGTTAGAGTAATACAAACAGTAAATATGGGTAAAGATTCTATTTACTCCAGGGCATATTGATGTCTTCCAGACAAGTAGCTACAGAACCAGTCTAGCGCTAGGCCTCTAATACCATAATGTTGCAGTTTATTAATTAAAATATCAGTCCTAATGGTTTCAAAAGCTCTAGTCAGGCCCAGAAAAATGCCAAGCCCGTCGTCACCTTTGTCAATTGCGTCATAGAGTCAGATCCTTTTTCTCCAGTTCAGGTTTCATCATTGAAATGCTTTTGAGTTCCACGACTAAATTAATTTTAATTTGTTGTATTAAATTTTCATTGATCTTTAATCAAAAATGTACGCTGACTTATAAGAAGCTTATTCTAACATATCATATCAATCAAAAAATACTGTATATAGAAATGTCGGTGACATAAATGGTACAGGGCATTTATCTGCATGGTTAGCATGCTCAAAGCACTTTACATTTACCCATTCATGCTCACATGGCTACTGCCATGCAAGGCGCTGTCAACCCATTGGAGATAAATCAGGGTTAAGTGCCTTGCCCATGGGCACTTCGACAGTAGGCAGTCGTAGCCGGGAATCGAGCCACTGACCCTTCGGTCGAAGGACAACTCTAGCTACCGACTGCGCCACGGCCGCCATAACATAGTGTTTGCGAGTTTTCAGTGGGGCTATATTTTACTGTCAGGCAAAAACAGAGAATGATAAAGGAAACTAGGAAGAGAGAGGAATTGTTGTCACACTCTCTTCACGTCTCACGTTCACTTTTCAGAAAATAGGTGCACATATAGGGCGACAGCTGACTAAAGTGAATGCACCTCCTTCCCGTTAAAAAAGGTGGTTATTTGACAGCGAGAGAAAATTTTGAGAAATGCTGCGATAAAAACAGTTGAAGTGAGTGGATTTTAATGTCAAATTAAAACACATTAAAACCCCTTTTTCCGCATTATCTGCATCTACTGCTATGTCAGTTACGCTTAATAAAGAGACTGGTTTCATGAACATCACTATTGCTATGTGTCAGGCAGCACACATATGTATTTACGTAACATACATTTTGGGACTTCCACCCTTATATTACGCTCTCTTTTTGAGCCTGAAGTGGAGCCCTGTGGGACCAGTTGACTGGCGCTAACCCACCAGACTGCCTGACATGACCTTTTTGGGCCATTGATGGGCACGTTCGGACAAAATGCATTTCGGAGCCTTTACCCACTCTTTCTTATCCTCATCGCCAGCGAGGGAAGACCATTTTTGGCTTGGTTACAAGGGTCAGTGATTGTGCCGCACCAAATACGTTAACAGCACAAGAGTTCTGTATCTCTTTATCAAACGTAATGGACACAGCAGTAGAAAAGAGAAGTGGAAAGAAATTGAAATGATTTTAATGTTTTTCATGTGATGTTCAAATACGCTCTCTTAAGAAGTGTTCCGCAGCGTCAAAGCGGAATGCCTGGAAACTTATTCACGTCTTTGTTGTAACATGGTGAAATGATATAAAGCAGGGATCCCCATACAGAAAACATGTGCTTCTAGCCAGTGTTGTCAGTAACGCTGTAATCTGATTACTTTCTTTCAGTAACGAGTACTCGAACGCGTTCATTTTTCCAAATTAGTAATCTGATTAAAGTTAGTTTCCTTAGTGTCTGTGCATTACTATTTTGTTATTGTCTTATAATATATGTAGAATGAAGAATATTGTAGTTATGTATGAAGAGCATTTAGAATGAGTGAATGCTAAAAAGGTTCCCGGTATGTGTTTCCTTGGTAACCATTCACCGCTACTTCCTGTTTTGGTCTCGAGTCACACACGCTCAGTGTTGTGGGACTGAGAAAGGCATGGGCAAGGCACATTCGAGCAGAGTGTTGAGATGTGCGAGGGAATGTTGATCCGTGTACATCCATGAATAAAGGTGAGCATATTTCCTTCATCCTGGAGGGTGTCAGCAAGATTGGACCCCCTCACATGCACGGCCGTTTCGTAGCTTTGCCGTTGCAATGACGGACAGTCATCGCTACAAGTTGGCAAGCCGTGAGCTTATGTGTTCGTTTAGCATCTTTAGGAAGTGTTGTTAGTCCGACTGAGTGTAAAGTGCTTAGTTGCCGCCACGTTTTGTGGCCAAATTGACCGCCTGTGTGTACGTCGTACTTCTGGGTTTGTGTTTATTGCTCTGTGCAATTCATTTGTGTGTTGTTGATTATTGTGCAGTCAATTTGCACTGTTTTACATTGGCATTCATATGCTGTTAACCCTAATCCCAAATTCAGAATTTTTGACATTAGGCTTGGTGGGGTTTAATTAGTTGGTGGAGTTGATTTCAACAAATTCCATGCAGTTTGTCAGTTGTTTGTTAGTTTCAGAGCTTGGGAGGGGCTAAACTAGCGCAAGTCAATGGTGGTTGAAATCAACTCCATCGACTAATTCAACCTCGCTAACTCGAAAATTAAGTCTGATGTGAAAAATTCTGATCTCCCCCTTTAAATTCAATTATCAGAAAGTCAGTTACATGCGATGGCATTTTTCTGTTGTCATTATTAGGTTGAGCTGACAAAGGGAGAAAAAATGGTAAAAAATAACTGATAAATTACAGAAAAGTAACCTAGTTACTTTTATAACGAAGTAATCGGTAGAGTAACTAGATTACTTTTTTGAGGCTTAATCAGTTATCAGATTAGTTTTTCAAGTAATCTGTGACAACACGGCTTATACCTAGAGAATAACACAACCTCAGTGTTTGACAACAGGGTCAACAGCCAGAGAGAAGAGAAATTAGCAGAAAATTTGAGAGGTGACGCAGAATAGGAAGCGTTGTTCCTGATGAGATAATAGCAACGCTCATTCCATGTTCATGGAACCATTTTGTCAATTATGGACTGGTGGCCGAGGATGCAGCCAAATGTTAGGAGAACAATTTCAATGTAATTTTTGTATTTCATTTTATTCTTTGTGCTTCATTGCTGTATTTTTATTTCTGTATCGCAATGACGTAGTCTGTAAACAAATGCTATAAACAGTAAAAACGTAAAGTGAAACTTTTCCAGTCTCTTGCAATCGATCTACACCCCCCACACACATAAGGATAATTGATGGTAGCTTTGCATGAACCATCTGTTAATACTTTTTTTTCAATGGCATTTTTTTTATGCCAGCCCAAACCGTTTCACCTATCGTAACCATTCCAATGTGTTCCAATATTCCAGAAATGAGTGGAATTCTCGTGCGACGTAGGGAATCTTTCGAATGACCCCCGAAAAATTACCGTTCTCGCCTTAATGTGGGGTTTTCAAAGGAAAAAAAAATCTTACTTTTTTTCAAAATGTATCTACTCCAACATTTTTTATCTAATTCACATAAATCAAACATCAAAAATTTCAGGAAGGTAAGGGGCATAAAAATTGGATATTGAATTTGCCAAAAACTACGGTTGGCCAAAATTCCCCATTAATTTTCAGTGGCAGAAAAACATGGGTGGTTGTGACCAAAAATTTTACCATTACAGCCCATTACCATTCAACTGGCGCCCAAGTAAATCGATGCTATAGACAGCCCTATATGTCGATTTTATTGATGACAATGTACTTGGATTCCATTGACAGCCATGTACGTCCATGCCATTGACAGCCATGGACTATTGATGCCAATGTACATGGATTCTATTGATGCCCATGTATGTCAAAATATCAACAGGAAATAATCCGATATCAGCAGTACCCAAACATACCCAAATCAATAGGAAGTGACCTGGTATCAACAGGAAGTGACCTGATATCAACGGGAAGTAACCCTGACACGTCCCCAAATCAACATGTCACCTGAAATCAGGTCTGCTGCCACATACCTGTGAAGCAAAGCTCCCATCACAATTCCTCCTGAAATTGCATTTTCTAGTTATATATAATTGTTCTTAAAACTTTATCTATTTTTTGCATCAGAGTCTTGTTGTTTGTCTTGTTGTCAATATAACTGTATTCTGGAGAGCCAGAGTACAATGGTATGTTGACAACAAGTCTGAGCAATTTGTCTTATTTATACACAATTACACTAGGACATGTCATTCTGACAGCACTGACATGTTCATTGAAACAGGAATTACATTTTGAGAGATTCTTGAGCAAAGAACTGGCTTTTGCAGGGAATCTTTGGAGTTTTGCTACTTGTATGAATTGCTTTCAGAAATGCACAAACTGTTTTGCAAAGGCGAGGACGATTGGAGAAATGTACCAAAGCAACTGAGATAGTAAATACCGATACGTATAATATAATATAATATAATATAATATAATATAATATAATATAATATAATATAATATAATATTTTCATTGTATATGCACATTAGCTTTGTGTTTTTACACATTACTGAATCTTAGATAAATTATGTAAGAGGGTCAATTAAAATACTTATGAAAAAACGCATTGCTTGACACATAGGTAATGTGATTGGATAAATTTTATGATTTTTGTCCCTCTGAAGTTGCCGTACAGAGCAAAATCTTTTTTTTTTTTTTTTTTTTTTTTGTCTGTCCTGTTCAGCTAATTGACACAGAGAATGGAAAGCTGAGTGTCTGATTGGTGTTAACTGTTTTAATGATCACATGGGAGTATGACATACTTACATTATGATCATTCAACTTGTAACTACCGTAACTACTTTTTTGAGTAAGATTAACAACGCTGTACAGTACATACCACTATCATAATAATTAGGACTATTATGACTTTTGGTCATTGTTTCAGTGTGTTCATAGCAACTACTCAGGGCCGGTCCCTTCCCCCTCCTCAAATATATATTTTGAGTCCTGGACTGGCTAATCAGTAGGTCTCACCAAGAAAGTAAGAAAAATATGTATGGTGATCCTTTCCTAAGGTGGTAAAATGATCGAGTGTTTATTTTGTCGTAACACATGTATTACATTTTTTAAAAATTGTTTATATTTCTAGAATGTAGTTGAAGGTGCTATGACACCAACCTGGTGAGCTTCCCCTCTATAATAGGTCCCTTCCCCCTTCTCAGGACGTCGAACAGGTCCCTTCCCCCTCCTCAGGAGACAAATTCGGTGTCAAGTCTGTTACTGTTTTTCTCAAAAGTGTGCACACATTTTCTAAACTACTGACACAATTCCTGCTTTTCACTCATTTTGCAGTTCTAAAACGCTTTTTTTTCCCTCTCAAAATAATGTACACATTTAAGCCATTTTTTTCTGTGGTTGTATGGAGTATAAGAGACATTTGAATAAAGGAGCTAGGGACATTGTAGCCAGCAGTTGTCTGCTAATCCCTCAAGTAGAGCAATTAATTAAAAAAAAAAATGAGGCCAATTGCCGTCAGTCGTCATCATGGAATGTGACTGCAAAAAGGCTCCGGTCAATCATTCATATGTATATCAAGTAGCCTCAGGGAAAAAAATGACTCGATAACCTTTCAACGAGTGCAGTATAGAGAACAGAGGGTGTATTAAAGGTACATTTGTGTGTGTTTTCTATAGTATTTCATAGTTTTGTTTTAACTTTTTGTTTTAGTTTTGTGACAACCCTCTTTTATATCCTGTGCATCAATAAATACCAGGAAGAAAAGACATAACATAAACATAAACTGTGTCAGACTCCTTCTTCAGTTTTACATTTGATACTGATTCAGTGTTCTATTTTCTGCAGGCATCACAAACATACTGTTATAACAAATATGCTAGCATATACAGGCCCCACAATTACAATATCAGAAATATTTTTTTCCAACAGTAAAATTTTTAAAATAACACACATTAATAACATGTGAAAAAAACTCCATAAATGTAGCTTGACTTGAACTGACACAAACTATCACATGAATAGTTCAACTGTGGTGTGATTCCATCCGTTTGGGCCGCATACCACTAGTGAGATAATTTGCCGTATAACACTAAATGACATGTGTTATAAGCATTCATTAATGCTCGTGACAGTGTCATGTCATAATTGTCTAATGACAGTCTTATAAAGCCACTGTCAGAAAGTGTTATAAAATACCACAACTAGCAATTAATGAAACAACAGGAACAGTAATTGAATAAATAATTAGCACATAACATTAATTTTGATTGTTATTTACATCTGGAGCCAGTGCTGTTTTTGGCAGCCATTTTAATTTTAGTCTTAGTCTTTTGGACGGAAATATTTTAATTAGTCTTTGTCATATTTTCCCATTTCAAAATTTGTTAGTTTTAGTCTAGTTTTAGTTGACGAAAACTAAAAAAATTAGACTAGTATTGGTTGACGGATACACAAATTCTTAGTAAAAAAATAAATAAATAAAGGTTTCCAACAATTTCGAATGAACATTGACAGTCAAATAAGCATCTATTTTCGCAACACTGGCTTTATTTGGGTGAGATTTACACAATGAATGCAGTAAAATAATATTCCTGCTGTGCAGGGAGGTAAAAGTCATATGTAGCTTACAATTTATAAGGAACTTAAGGATACATAACATGTTTGGAAATTAAACTGGGCCAAGCCCTGAAAACTGTAAAACAAAACAAAACAAAACTAATAACCAACTCCTGGACCACTCAGAACAAGTCCAAATTCAAAATTGCACTGTCAGGTAGTGGCAGGGCCCGCAGGTCGTGCTTGCAGTAGTAGGATTGCTAGCGCAGTTAGCCCCCCAGCGAGCCCCGTGCAGCCGGGGGAAATTAAGGACGGATTTGTGACTGTACGGGGGAAGCGCAGTGGTAAACGCACAACCTTAGTGCACCAGCAGCTTCACGTCAGCAATAGGTTTGCCCCCCTCAGCGACACACCGGCTGAACCAGACACTCTCGTAATTGGAAGCTCCATAGTTAGAGACGTGAAGCACCCGGCGGTGTCTGTCAGGTGTTACCCAGGGGCCAGAGTCGGTGACATCGAAGGAAACCTCAGGCTCTTAAAGCAGAGTAGGAAGAGGTTCCGCCGTATCGTGATTCACGCAGGCGGTAACGACGCCCGGCGGAGACAGTCTGAGGTGCTTAAATTAAACGTAGCCTCGGTGTGTAAACTTGCTAAGTCGATGGCGGACACCGTAGTTTTCTCTGGTCCTCTGCCTAATTTGGTCAATGATGAGATGTACTCTAGATTCTCATCATTTAACCGCTGGTTGTCAAGATGGTGCCCAGAAAACGATATTGTCTTTGTTGATAACTGGCACGCGTTTTGGGGCAAGTCCGGGCTCATGCGCCGAGACGGCATTCATCCGACTTGGGACGGTGCTGCTCTCTTAACTCGAAATTTGGCCGCCAAACTAAGTCTCCCAAAGTGACACTTCAGAGTGGGGGCCCGGGCGCAGTGTTGTAGTGTAAAACACAACTCTGTTAATAGTGACCACTCGCCTCTTTCCGAGCTGTCACAAATCCAAAATTCAGGACAGAAGATAGAGACTGTGTCCGTGCCTCGTATAGTGAACAGGGGAAAACAGAGTACTATAGGAACGAGACCAAAGAATTTAATAAATATAGCCCCTGATAGCAGTGAAAATAAAATAGCTCTTAATAAATATATAAAATGCGGATTATTAAACATCAGGTCAATCTCGCCCAAATCTCTGTTAGTTAGTGACTTAATTGGGGATTATAATATTCATATTTTGGCCCTGACTGAAACTTGGCTTCAGCAGGATGACTTTGTTAGACTTAATGAATCCACACCCCCAAGTCACGTGAATTTTCACACAGCTAGAAGCACGGGCCGTGGAGGGGGGGTGGCAGTAATATCACACTCTTGTTTAGGTATGAGCCCAAAAAGTAAATCTAATTACATTTATAACTCCTTTGAAAGCCTAGCACTATCAATTATAGACGCTAACTGGAAGAACCAAAAACCAGTTCTTTTCATAGTGGTTTACCGTCCCCCTGGTCCCTACTCACAGTTTTTGTTAGATTTCTCTGACTTTTTATCTAGTATTTTGCTAAGCTGGGATAGAATTATAATTGTAGGGGATTTTAATATACATGTTGACGATGAAGGTGACTCCCTTGGTAAGGCCTTTAATGACCTACTAGATGGGACTGGCTTCATTCAAAATGTAAATAAACCAACTCATAGTCACAAGCACACCCTGGACTTGATTTTAACCTACGGTACGGAGATTAGTGATCTTAGTGTCCATCCCCACAACCCCGTACTCTCTGATCATTTTCTAATTACCTTTCAGTTTGTGCTTCAAGATAATCCGCCACTAGTGACTAGAACTCAGATGAAAAGGACATTAGGTGATCGCTCTGTTTCAGAGTATAAACAGATAATTCAGCCTATATTTGCCTCCATGTCATCTAATTATGAAGGAATAATGTCCGGCCTTGCTGTTAATGACGAGTTTGTTGATTGTGTTATGTTTACGCTTCGTACTACCCTCGATGTCGTCGCTCCCTCCAAATTAAAGTTTGTCAAGCCGAGACGAGCCTCTCCCTGGTATAATGCTGAAACACGCTCTCTAAAACAATCGACACGTAAATTTGGCGCCGTTCCAACACAGAGCACACCCTCTCTGCCTGGAAACACAGCTTAGTGACATATAAGCAGGCCTTGCGTACGGCTAAAACCAGATATTACTCATCCTTAATAGAGGAAAACAAAAATAATCCTAGGTTTCTGTTCAGCACTGTAGCAAGGCTGACAAACAGTCACAGCTCAATCGAACCTTATATCCCAACCACCCTTAGCTGTGATGACTTCCTAAAATTTTTTAAAAATAAAATCGCAACTATTAGAAATAAAATAAATGAATCACTTCCAGTTATTAGATCTGATAAAGTGCAGACAAAGAATACTGAATCTCCTATAAACCCCTCTAAAATATTAAATAACTTCACCACTGTAGACCAAATTGATGTAATTTCAATTATAATGTCCTCCAAACCATCAACGTGCCTCCTCGACCCAATCCCAACCAAACTTTTTAAAGAGACCCTGCCTCTAACTATTGACACTATCTTAGATATAATAAATACCTCATTAGTTACTGGCTACGTGCCGCAGTCCTTTAAATATGCAGTTATTAAACCGCTCTTGAAAAAACCTACTCTTGATCCTGAAATTTTGGCCAATTATAGACCTATTTCTAACTTACCATTTCTCTCCAAAGTCCTTGAAAGAGTGGTAATTAAACAGCTCTGTCAGCACCTACAGGACAATAGTTTATTTGAACAGTTCCAGTCTGGCTTTCGAGCTCATCATAGCACTGAAACCGCATTAGTTAAAGTAACTAATGACTTGTTACTTGCCGCTGACGTTGGATTAGTCTCGATCCTGGTTCTGTTGGACCTGAGCGCAGCCTTTGACACAATCGACCATAATATCTTATTGCAGAGATTAGAATGTGACATAGGCATTAGAGGAGCAGACCTCTGCTGGTTTAAATCATATTTATCTAATAGGTACCAGTTTGTCAATGTAAACCAACAATCATCATCGTACTCTAGAGTTAGTTATGGTGTGCCGCAAGGATCTGTCCTCGGGCCCATCTTGTTTACGCTGTATATGCTTCCTCTAGGTAATATCATCAGAAAACATAGCATTAACTTTCATTGTTACGCTGACGACACACAACTGTATTTATCAATTAAACCTGAGCAGGTCAGGCAAGTAGAAAAACTAAGCGCCTGCGTCCGAGATATAAATACCTGGATGAGCACTAACTATCTTCTGCTTAACCCAGAAAAGACAGAAGTCCTTATAATAGGCCCGAAAAGTGTTAGAGACTCTTTAGCTGCCCATATAGTCACTCTGGACAATGTAAGTGTAGCCTCCAGCACCACAGTTAAAAACCTAGGAGTTTTATTTGACCCTGACTTATCGTTTAAAGCACACATTAAACAAACCTGTAGAACGGCTTTCTTTCACCTGCGCAACATCGCCAAAATTAGAAATATTTTATCTAAAAGCGATGCAGAAAAATTAATTCACGCGTTCGTTACATCGAGATTGGATTACTGTAACTCCCTACTTGCAGCTTGTCCTAAAAGCTCTCTAAAAGGTCTTCAGCTAGTCCAAAATGCAGCAGCAAGACTTTTAACAGGAACCAATAGAAGAGAGCACATCACCCCTGTGCTCCAGGCACTTCACTGGCTTCCAGTCGAGTTTAGAATTAAATTTAAAATACTTCTTCTTACATTTAAGACCATTAATGGGTTGGGGCCACCTTATCTCACCGATGCTCTGGGTCCATACCGCCCCAACAGAACACTCCGATCTCAGAATGCAGGTCTACTGGTAGTTCCCAGGGTTCATAAAAGTACTGTCGGAGCTAGAGCCTTTAGCCACCAAGCCCGTTTTATGGAATCAGCTTCCAGCTAGTATTAAAGAAGCCGAGACAGTCTGCACATTTAAGATTAGATTAAAAACGTTCCTATTCGACAAAACTTATGGTTAGGCTAGTTGAAGTCGGAGTAGACTCACAGTTTAGTCTAAGCTGCACTAGAAGCTATAATGCTGGGGGCAGTACAGCCGCTGAGTTCTATCTCCTTTTCTTACTCTACCTACCACTTGTCTTACTTTATTTCTATTTTCCAATGTTAATATCTAGTTGTCTAGTCTCTTCATCACTAGTCACCCGGTGTCCCCTTTCCCCACTCCCCTCTGGGGAGGGGCTATTTTTCAGCTGCAGCCTCCTGACTGTCCGGACCCCTGGCTGGATAGACGTCCTCGCTGCTACCCCCGTCTCATCTGACTAGAGGGACTTCTTCTTGCACCTTCACTCCACTGTATTTTTACGGACTATAATTTCGCTTGCTAATTCCCATTAGCCGTTCTGGGGTTCCTGTCTATCCGTCCTGGGAGTGGATCTCTCCTGACTGTGGTACTCCCCAAGGTTTCTCATTTTTCTCCCAATTGACTCTGGAGTTTTGGGAGTTTTTCCTTGCCGGCATGGAGGGTCTTAAGGATAGGGGATACCCAGGACTTGAACTGCATCTATTCATCTTTGTTGCTTCATTTCTAATTGTGTATCATATTGCCTCTGTAAAGCCCTTTGAGACTTCTGTTGTGATTGAGGGCTATACAAATAAAATTGAATTGAATTGAATTGACCCTTCTCCCCATTAGAAAAAAACCAGCCTGCACGAAACGTGCAGGGTCGTTACTCAAAGTACAAAAAAATACAATACACAGACCAGTAATGGGCTAGCTCAATTAAAAAAAGAATATAATAGTATGTTGTACTTGAATAAAGTCAACACCGTTATTCCTATTACAAGTACAGCTCATGTGCTCTGCTAAATTGAAAAGTTTGCGAAAACACTTTTTTTTTTCTTTTTCACCACTCCTCAACATAACTGACATAACAACAGAGCTTTTACCACAAATCTTTGTCCATAACAGTATTGTCCTGGCTGGTTTAATAATTTTACGTGTGGATTTTTCCACATTGTTTAGCGCAAGTCAAACACTAACTCAATTTAGCACATACAGTATAGGAAACCCACCAGGATAGGTTTGGCTCGACAAACTTTCCTCTCCTTGGCTCACTACGCACTGGACTCGTCTCCAACACCTTCAAGCTTAAAATAAAATGTGAATGACTAACTTTAAATTTTTAGGGAGTGTTATTTTTCTTAGACAATTTACATGGAAGCTTCTGGAAGTTTTTTTACACATCTAACGTTGCCGCTCTATTTTCTCCACCAAGTGCCGCCACACTTGTCTCCCACGGGGACAGTGCGTTGCAATTATTACAGTTAAAATGTGACCACGAATCCTTGCGCTTGCAGCCGCCATTGTTGTTGATTGATCCCAGCCCCACATCCTCCCCCTGGGGTCGTGGGCAAATCACGAGAATGACAGCACCAAAAAAAAAAAAAATCCTACTGTATGTGCACAACTATCAAATGTCATGCATTGTGAACATATATCGGTACGATGGCACATTTTCATGTTGTTGTCGTCTGGTCAGACGTAAATTGGCAATCTTTTCTACACGTTAGAGTCATCCAAGACGCGTTTTCGGCTCGTCATCATGACGTCATCGTCATGAAAAAAATGTTGGTTGAGGAAATGTTTTCGTTGTCGTTATCGTTGACGAAAACAACACTGTCTGGAGCACTGCAGTGCATGCTAGGAAGCATGTTGGACAACAACAGTGTTGTCAGCAGGTGGCAGCAGAGGTTGACTGTCACCTCCAAGAGAGCAGTGATGGCCAAATGAAGCTTTTTGAAGCAATGAAGCTTTGCAGCCAATTGATTCAAAGCTTCATGGTGGTTCATTTGGTCTTATGACATGATGCTAATTTCTAGTACCATCCTATAGAAAAGTGCCATCATATTCCAAAAGTGTTTGAGATATGACGCGGAAAATCCGTCCAGCCCCGGTACTCTACCTGTTGGCATGACCTTCTATCTAGTTATTGTTAACTGTATTAAAGTATTTGGGGGATGTTGAGATTACTAACAAATGAGTCAATGTCTTCTTCATTTTGTTCATTCGTCACCGAGTATAAATTTTTGTTGTAGCTGTAAAAAGTTCCTTTGATTTTTCTGGTGATTGTGTTAGTATGCCAGCTCAATCTTGTATTGTTGCAATTAATGATTTTTCTTTGTTACGTTTAAGTTGGTTTGCTATAAATTTCCTAGATTTATTATTATGCTCGAAATTGGTATATTGTAGTAGTTGTAACAGAAACTGAGTTTTGTTTTGAGAGAGAATGCTATCAAGCCATTCTTTGGTATTGGACAGTACCTTTTTGGTAGAGTCCGTCAGATTTTTGCCATACTCATCAGCAGTGTTGTTAATCTTACTTTTAAAAAGTAATTAATTAGAGTTAAAAATTAGTAAATCAACTGAATGTAAGAGTAATTAGTTACTTGGCAAAGTAACTTGTTTTACTTTTCATGTTTTTTTTTCCATTAAAAAAAAACCCAAACATAGGTTACACCATGTGAAGTTCAAAGGGTTTTTGGGACAGTCACTCTTGCCTAATTCTTTACCCTAAACTTAACTAGACACAAGGGTATTGTGGATATTGCGATAACTAGATAACCTTATATTAATAGTAACCTTTGCTATTTTTGGAAGTAATTTAATGTTGTGAATCAACCGTTAAAGTTGTTAAAATTGCTACCGTTATTGCATGAGTTCCCTTCTGTCTACTTTCTACATGTGAAAGTTTTAAAACAGCATTTAAAGATAGATTCAAGAGAAGATTTTGCCGATTTAGGAGTATTCTAGATAAAAAGTTACTTAGGTTCGCTAGGAAGGTTCTCCACAACAGAGCCTTTCTGAGAAGCCTACTGCCTTAAAGTGCCTGTGACACGAAAAAGCATGTTTATTTCATAATACACGCGGTATTTTATGCTCCTGAATGTTATGGACCGCTTGGATGTGTGTGGAAGCGATCGCTATATTTATTTAGTTTTTTGAATCCCGCGCCAGGAAAATGAGTGACTTCCGGCTTCGGTCTTGCATTGAGGAGGAGGGCGCTGTGACGTGTACGGTAGAAGACGTCCTCTTCACTATACAGCGTACTGTTGTGTATGGGGACGAAGGATTCAGCTGATTTTGCGGATTAATATGTTTATTTTTCGCATCACCCCAGCCAAACGGCTGCAGAAAAATCATTCTGTATGAGGGAGAGGCGTATGCGCCTTTTTGGAGTTTCAAAAGGTTCACATTCACCGTGGATATTTACTGTGGGACCATTGGACTTACGAGGAAGTGAGTAAACATCTTGTTTTGTATTATGTCAAATACGAATACAGCGATTACAAAGTAAACACTACAAACGTTTGATCATTGATAGGCATGTAAAAAGCTGTCCTAATGCTCATTAGCAGCAGCACGTTAGCGGCACAATAACTCCAGCCACCCTCCTCCGGGGAACGAACTGTAAATTGCTCTCCGCCGGGCGGTTTGCCGATCCGCGACGACAATAGACAACCGGGTCGTCATGTCAAATAATCCAGGATAGTTATGTGTGATTTTCCGCTTTGAAGACTTTGAAACATCACTCGGTTCGGGTTAGCATGTCGGCTAGCTGTCACGCCTTCTGGTTTGTTTACATTCTCCGAAGCCGGGGAAGGGAAATGGCATATGTTCGATTTAGGTGTCATAAAATATAGTTTGGGAGGTGCGACAGTAAAGGTGAAGTCAACAGTTTTGACCATTATGGAGTAATTTTGCCATGTCATCCTGAATAAATGCATTTTTATTATTTCATATTCCATTCAGCACAAGACTGTTATTTGTCATGACCATGCCATTTATTTGGCAATTGGGGAAAATACTTGGATAAAAATAATATCCTGTAAAAAATATTGAAGTAAAGAGACAGAAACAATGACATTTTGCCGCTCTCTTCGTCGCGTTTTCCTCATTGTGAATAGTTCCCCCTCGACGGGCTGACTGGTCCTTCTCAAGCCATTTATATAGCTATTGGGGAAAAATACTTGGATAAAAAGAATATCCTGTAAAAATATTGAAGTAAAGAGACAGAAACAATGACATTTTGCCGCTCTCTTCGTCGCGTTTTCCTCGTTGTGAATAGTTCCCCCTCGACGGGCTGACTGGTCCTTCTCAAGCCATTTATATTGCTATTGGGGAAAAATACTTGGATAAAAAGAATATCCTGTAAAAATATTGGAGTAGAGAGACTGAAACAATGACATTTTGCGGCTTTCTTCGTCGCGTTTTCCTCGTTCTGAATAATTCCCCCTCAATGGGCTGAATAGTAAAATCGATGAGCCCAGTCTACCGCTGACGTCATCCACCTGTTGGGGACGCTAAAGCCCTATAATGGAAGGCGTGGCTAACCGGCAGATTAAAAGGCTAATTTCTCGTCATCTGTGCTTTGCTAAATTGTTGTATATAGTCGAATCGTCTCAAAATATGATTCTAATTCACATAATAATGCCGTTTAAGACTTTTTTTCTCGTGTCGTATGCGCTTTAAGATGGCGGCTGTTTACTCACGCAGGCGAGTCATTTCACTTCAGTTCTCTACTGTATACATTTGCCAACGCCGCCAAGTCCATCATTTCTCATCTAGTTCTATATGCATATGATATCTAGGGTAGCATCATGTGGCCGTAGTTTGCAGGCTGTCGGCTACAGTCAGGTATTACTGGAGTCACCTAACCTAGCATCGCGTTTGCAATGGCGTCACAACTCCCTTACCTCCTTCCCACTCCCTCTCTTCTCTCTCCGTGTCTCACAGACTTTTCTCGCGTCATTCAACCAATGTAGTAGCGCAAAGTAACACACACCTTTACATCCTCAGTAACGGTAACGGCGTTGCAAAGATGAGAAAAATAATTAATTAGATCACTAACTACTGAAAAAAATAATGCAGTTAGTAATGCTATTAAACTCTAACGCTGTTATTAGCAACACTGCTCATCAGTCAGTTGCTTGATTTTTATTTCCAAGTTGTTTTCCAACTTCTGTTTGTATTTTTTAATATGATGAATATGAGATGATCTTGCCTTGAATTACACATTTCCCTTTTTCCCAAAGCAGTGATGGTGAAATGTTTGGGCAGTCGATAAGATCCATAAAGTCTTTCCATTCTTCACTAATGTTTCAAATGCTGGATCATCTAATAAAGAATCATTACAATGCCAGACTGAGTGGGATATTGTACGGGAGTTGATTTTAACAGCTATAGAAATTGGTGCATGATAACTGATGATTATTGAATGTATTTTTGGTAAAATTTTGTGACCAGCTGGGTTGTTTGTTGGAAAAGGTAGTCAGCAAAATCTGTAGAGTTGATTTTTCTTAGTGTAAATTATTTTTGAGTTGATCGGTGTTGATTTGGGTGTTGTTTTAACACTAGCTGTAATGAGATCGCTCATGGTGCGGTGTCAATTAAGTCAATTGAAAACAGACACACCCCTGGCAGAGTTACATATGTACTAGCAGAGTTAATCAGCCACACCCAGTTTAAGTGCACGTATCAGAAAACAAAGCAGGCACAAAGACTTGTGGGTGAAGTGACACTACGACTTTAAGTAATGTTGTAAATAGCTGGAGTGTGTTCGGTTGAAGAAAACACATAATAGTGCCTGACCTCTGTGCTTTCTTAACAATGTACTTCTATTATTTTTGATCAATCATCATCCACAAGTCCCTCAAACTATTCATGTTCAGCAATAGTTTCAAAACCTACCGTTTGCAGAACAAAATCACTTGCAAAGGTGATTGCATTCAAATAAAAAACTATACAGATAACACACTTCAACCAGGGTGCTATTTCATTTTGGTATTGTGCATGAAAACGTTTAAAATGTTGGAAAGCGACTTTAATGCCTTTTCAAGATACAACAGAAAACTGTTTTATTCTTTTCAACAACTATCACTGTGTTATTTCTCTACGAGTGTTCATTTGTAAAATGCACACAAATATAGTGCAAAGACTTTTTAACATTCAGGTACCGAGATTCGTGGTGTGGTGAAAATTTGAAAATAAATAAATAATACAGGAGGTGAATCAACAAGATTGCCTTTTTCAAACTGTCTGTTCCTCTGGCATCCGTTCAATCTATCTATTATCGGCATCAGCATGTCCTTGTCAGCTTCCTGGCTAATTGGATCCGATGACTACAATGCTTGTGTATGTGTCATTCCAGTTGCCATGGCAATGGTTGCCTGTCTCCCATACCACACGAACAGAATGCTAACAACTTGTCACCTTTCATACACCCACTGCATGCTGGCAAACATGTAACTTACAACAGCCATTTCTCTCTTAAATGGGGTGACTAAATACAAAGGGATCTTTGGGGATTATAGATGGAGTACTTTCATATAGTGGTACAACCTTTAAAACATTGTTCAAGGCTAAAATTTAAACACAAGGTCATAGCTTCAGGCTAGGGTTAAATTCTGTTGGCATGTGTGGCCTTGTCTTACTTTGTTGCTATTTTAGTGGAAGAAACTGACAGTGCTCTATATCTTGGGAAGTAACACAGACATGGCGAGAGGGGTGTTACCAGGATGGTTTAGGATGCTGTCAGTCAATGTCACTCTCTCCTATTTGGATTCCAATTACACCTGTCAGCTCAGTCAGTGTCTTCATCTATCTCTGTCTGCATTTCTCTCCCTTACACATGGACATGAGCGCGTGTGTGCACACGCACATGCACACAAACTGTGTTTTCAGCAAAACTATGCAGTCATTCTTTTCTTTTAACTAATATGTTCACGTCTCCATGTCACTCAGGATTACAGTTTGCCAGTTCTCTACATTACATACACTTCATTTTTTCTAATTCTTTAATCCTGTGGTTTATGCTATAAGCAACTGGACATTTACTGCCACTATGAAGATGAGACATAACATTTTAAATTACAAAAAAATAATTAAGAAAGAGATTTTGTCTTGCTATGGGGGAAGGCGATGGGAGAAGAGGGCCAAACGACGAGGGAGCAGTCCCCATGGCAAACTGCACTCTTATGGACATTACATTTACATGAATAACTTTCCGAGAAAAATGTACTTCTGAGAGTAGTTTTTTACCACGCCATACTTTTTACTTGACCCTTTAAAGTCCGGGCCTATTCTGTCCGATTTTGCATGCCTTTGATGTTACTTTATATTTCAAAGAAAAAAATGTTCACAGTGGCCTGGTAAGGTCAATTTTTTTTCAAGACACGATAACCTTCTTGTCCAACCTGTAGTCTTCTTCATTGACCAATTATAATTAACATTTTGGACCCAAAAACAAAATTCTTGTCAAAATGTGTAATATTAACATCCTATATACGTATATACATATATATACATATATATATATATACACACACACACACATATACATATATATATATATATATATATATATATTTATATATATATTTTTTTATATATATATTAGGTGTATCAAACGATTACAATTTTTAATCGAGTTAATTACAGCTTAAAATGTAATCGCAATTAATCGCGATTCAAACCATCTGTAAAATATGCCATATTTTTCTGTAAATTATTGTTGGAATGGAAAGATAAGACACAAGATGGATATATACATTCAACATACGGTACATAAGTACTGTATTTCTTTATTATAACAATAAAGCAACAAGATGGCATTACCATTATTAACATTCTGTTAAAGCGATCCATGGATAGAAAGACTTGTAGTTCTTAAAAGATAAATGTTAGTACAAGTTATAGAAATTTTATATTCAAACCCCTCTTAATGTTTTTGTTTTAATAAAATTGAGAAATTTTTCAATCAAAAAATAAACTAGTAGCCCACCATTGTTGATGTCAATAATTACTTACACAATGCTCATGGGTGCTGAAGCCTATAAAATAAGGCGCACCCAAGCGCCAGCAGAGGGCGACAAAACTCCAAAAAACACAACAAGTACAAATTTCACTGTGCTGTCATTTTAATCTGAGCGGGGCATTTGTGCGTTAATTGCGTCAAATATTTTAACGTGGTTAATTTAAAAAATTTATTACCGCCCGTTAACGCGATAACTTTGACAGCCCTAACATATACAGATAAAGTGGGGCAAAATAAGTATTTAGTCAACCACCAATTGTGCAAGTTCTCCTACTTGAAAAGATTAGAGAGGCCTGTAATTGTCAACATGGGTAAACCTCAACCATGACAGACAGAATGTGGAAAAAAAACAACTGAAAATCACATTGATTTTTAAAGAATTTATTTTCAAATCATGGTGGAAAATAAGTATTTGGTCAATACCAAAAGTTCATCTCAATACTTTGTTATGTACCCTTTGTTGGCAATAACGAGGCCAAATGTTTTCTGTAACTCTTCGCTTGGTGTAAAGAAATCAACTGTGGGAGCAATTATTAGAAAATGGAAGACATACAAGACCACTGATAATCGCCCTCGAGATGGGGCTCCATGAAAGATCTCACCTCGTGCCGTCAAAATGATAACAAGAACGGTGAGCAAAAATCCCAGAACCACACGGGGGACCTAGTGAATGACCTACAGAGAGCTGGGACCACAGTAACAAAAGCTACTATCAGTAACACAATGCGCCGCCAGGGACTCAAATCCTGCACTGCCAGACGTGTCCCCCTGCTGAAGCCACTACACGTCCAGGCCCGCCTCCGGTTCGAAAGAATACTGAATTGCATCCTAAGAACATCATACCCACTGTGAAGCATAGGGGTGGAAACATGCTTTGGGCCTGTTTTTCTGGAATGGGACCAGGATGACTGATCTGTGTAAAGAATGAATGGGGCCATGTATCGAGAGATTTTGAGTGAAAATCTCCATCAGCCAGGACATTGAAGATGAGACGTGGCTGGGTCTTTCAGCATGACAATGATCCCAAACACACAGCCAGGGCAACAAAGGAGTGGCTTCGTAAGAAGCATTTCAAGGTCCTGGAGTGGCCTAGCCAGTCTCCAGATCTCAACCCCATAGAAAATCTGTGGAGGGAGTTGAAAGTCCTTGTTGCCCAACAACAGCCCCAAAACATCACTGCTCTAGAGGAGATCTGCAGGGAGGAATGGGCCAAAATACCAGCAACAGTGTGTGAAAAGCTTGTGAAGAGATACAGAAAACGTTTGGCCTCCGTTATTGCCAACAAAGGGAATAACAAATAAATAAATAAAAATAACAAAGTTAATATTGAGATTAACTTTTGGTACTGACCTGACCAAATACTTATTTTCCACCATGATTTGCAAGTAAATTATTTAAAAATCAGACAATATGATTTTCTGGGGTTTTGTTTCCACATTCTGTCTCTCATGGTTGAGGTTTACCCATGTTGACAATTACAGGCCTCTCTAATATTTTCAAGTGGGAGAACTTGCACTATTAGTGGTTGACTAAATACTTGTTCTCCCCACTGTGTATATTATATATATATAATTCTAATCAGCCAATCACATAGCGGCAACTCAGTGCATTTAGGCATGTAGACATGGTTTAAGACAATCACCTGCAGTTCAAACCGAGCATCAGTATGGGGAAGAAAGGTGATTTGAGTGACTTTGAACGTGGCTTGGTTGTTGTTGCCAGAAGGGCTGGTCTGAGTATTTCAGAAACTGCTGATCCTGGGATTTTCATGCACAACCATCTCTAGGGTTTACAGAGAATAGTCTGAAAAGAAAAAATATCCAGTGAGCGGCAGTTCTGTGGGCGGAAATGCCTTGTTGATGCCAGAGGTCAGAGAATGGCCACACTGGTTCGAGCTGATAGAAAGGCAACAGTGACTCAAATAACCACCCGTTACAATCAAGGTAGGTAGAAGAGCATCTCTGAACGCACAGTTCGTCGAACTTTGAGGCAGATGGGCTACAGCAGCAGAAGACCACGCTGGGTGCCACTTCTTTCAGCTAAGAACAGGAAACTGAGGCTACAATTTGCACAAGCTCATCGAAATTGGACAATAGAAGATTGGAAAAACGTTGCCTTGTCTGATTAGTCTCGATTTCTGCTGTGACATTCGGATGGTAGGGTCAGAATTTGGCATTAACAACATGAAAGCATGGATCCATCCTGCCTTGTATCAACGGTTCAGGCTGGTGGTGGTGGTGTAGGGAATATTTTCTTGGCACTCTTTGGGCCCCTTGGTACCAACTGAGCATCGTTGGAACGCCATAGCCTACCTGAGTATTGTTGCTGACCATGTCCATCCCTTTATGACCACAATGTAGCCAACTTCTGATGGCTACTTTCAGCAGGATAATGCGCCACGTCATAAAGCTGGAATCATCTCAGACTGCTTTCTTGAACATGACAATGAGTTCACTGTACTCAAATGGCCTCCACAGTCACCAGATCTCAATCCAATAGAGCATCTTTGGGATGTGGTGGAACGGGAGATTCGCATCATGGATGTGCAGCCGACAAATCTGCACCAACTGTGATTCCATCATGTCAATATGGACCAAACTCTGAGGAATGTGAATGCTTCCAGCACCTTGTTGAATCTATGTGTAACCGAGTCAGGCAAGGCAAGCCCCTTGGTAACAAATAAAACACGTCTGGCAAAATTAATGAAGCAGATGTGGTGGCAATAATGAACAATTTTGGTTTGGTGAATTTATTTTAACAAATCATTAATAAAACACTTTAATTCAAACTTCATAAAAATCTGTGAATATTTGAAGAAAAAAAAATCACTGCAAACTCAAGTGAAAATACCCTAAATCAAGAAAAAGGCAAAAACAAAGGAAAATTCCAAATAAAGTTGTACGCCCAGTTAAATTCTTTAAAACGATTTGATTGGCAAAAAGGGAACTTATTTAAACAGAAAAAGGGAACTAAATTAAACAACAGTTGACAAACTTCACTCCAGGTGGCAACTGCTAAGCAGAGAAAAATGTTAATACATTCAACACAATTTAGCGCCAGAAATGTAAAAGTACCTCATCCTAGGCCAGGTCCCCTCACAAACTGGTTCTCAGCAGGTCTCAAGTCTTCCTGGACAAACGGCAAACAACCTGGCTCATGCACAGGTGCTGAGCATGAGCTAATTTATAGTGCCTGCTGGAGGAGTGGCAGTCAATTGAGCATTATGCGTTTGGGACTGGAAAAATTGGGCACCCCAACTTTCCACCTTGTTACATATGCCACGAAGAATTTTTGAAGGGTCAAACCCGTTACTAGCATGGTGTACCTAATAAAGTGGCTGGTGAGTGTATATACAGTATATATATATATATATGTATATACATATGTCGAGAGCGTGTATGCTTTCGATAAGGAGATGGGTGCAATACCTAACCTCACAAAGAGATACAGTGTATCCTCCAAACCCTTTTTGTGTTAGATGGTATTTATACACTCACCGCCCACTTTATTAGGTACACCATGCTAGTAACAGGTAGGACCCCCTTTTGCCTTCAGAACTGCCTCAATTCTTCGTGGCATAGATTCAACAAGGTGCTGGAAGCATTCCTCAGAGAGTTTGGTCCATATTGAAATTATGGCATCACACAGTTGGTGCAGATTTGTCAGCTGCAGATCCATGAAGCGAATCTCCCGTTCCACCACATCCCAAAGATGCTCTATTGGATTGAGATCTGGTGACTGTGGAGGCCATTTGAGTACAGTGAACTCATTGTCATGTTCAAGAAAGCAGTCTGAGATGATTCCAGCTTTATGACATGGCGCATTATCCTGCTGAAAGTAGCCATCAGAAGTTGGGTACATTGTGGTCATAAAGGGAGGGACATGGTCAGCAACAATACTCAAGTAGGCTGTGGCGTTCCAACAATGCTCAATTGGTACCAAGGGGCCCAAAGAGTGCCAAGAAAATATTCCCCACACCATTACACCACCACCACCAGCCTGAACTGTTGATACAAGGCAGGATGGATCCATGCTTTCATGTTGTTGACGCCAAATTCTGACCCTACCATCCGAATGTCGCAGCAGAAATCGAGACTCATCAGATCAGGCAACGTTTTTTCAATCTTCTATTGTCCAATTTCGATGAGCTTGTGCAAATTGTAACCTCAGTTTCCTGTTCTTAGCTGAAAGGAGTGGCACCCGGCATGGTCTTCTGCTGCTGTAGCCCATCTGCCTCAAAGTTCGACGTATTGCGCGTTCAGAGATGCTTTTCTGCCAACCTTGGTTGTAAACGGGTGGTTATTTGAGTCACTGTTGCCTTTCTATCAGCTCGAACCAGTCTGGCCATTCTCCTCTGACCTCTTGCATCAACAAGGCATTTCCGCCCACAGAACTGCCGCTCACTGGATATTTTTTCTTTATCGAACCATTCTCTGTAAACCCTAGAGATGGTTGTGTGTGAAAATCCCAGGAGATCAGCAGTTTCTGAAATACTCAGACCAGCCCTTCTGGCACCAACAACCATGCCACGTTCAAAGTCACTCAGATCACCAACTGTGTGATGCCATCATGTCAATATGGACCAAACTCTCTGAGGAATGCTTCCAGCACCTTGTTGAATCTATGCCACGAAGAATTGAGGCAGTTCTGAATGCAAAAGGGGGTCCAACCCGTTGCTAGCATGGTGTACCTAATAAAGTGGGCGGTGAGAGTATAAATACCATCTAACACAAAAAGGGTTTGGAGGATACACTGTATCTCTTTGTGAGGTTAGGTATTGCACCCATCTCCTTATCGAAAGCATATACGCTCTCGACATACAATCAAACTTCTCGAACACACACATCTATACACAAATTGAAAATATCTATTGTGGAAAAAAAAATTATTCAAATATGACATTGGAAAACAGGTTTTTCAAAAAATTGACAATACACTAGTCCACTTCAATTTTTTCATGCATGTCACTCATTTTCGCCCTACACGAGCTACGTCACACAGCCCACTTTTCCAGCAAGTGTCGCTTGTCCTTCTTCAGTTTGTGCACTGCTGTACTCTTTTTGCCCACTCATCCAATGAAAACAACGATAAATCTGGCCCATCCTCTACCTCGAGTTGATAAAATAATGCATTGGCTTGCGCTAAATTTAGTTTTCTTTCTTTCTTTCTTTAATATTTTTAAACGTATCCTGTTCAGCTACTTGACACAGAATGGGAATCTGAGTGACCTATTGGTAACATGAGAGTATGATATACTCCCATTGCAATAATTATTCATTGTGTTTCATTTATTAGGGAAAAAGCAGCGAGCAGGAAGGGGTTAAGGGGGGACAGAAAGAAAAATAGAAAAGGAGAGAGAGACAGAACAGAAGAACAAACAAACGATAAGAAATACATTGGAGACCAGTGTTTTGGAATAACGCTGTTATTTTTTCTGTAACGGGGTAATCTTACTAATTATTTTTTCCACTGTTACAATGCCATTACCGTTACTGATGGTCAAAAGCGGTGCGTTACTTACTCTGAATAAATTGAAAAAACTACCAGCCATAGCAAGTATACTCTGCTTTGTTTATTTGTCATCCAAGACTTTCAGGCGTTCAGGTTCGAGAATAGCGCACGTACTTCTTATGACTCCAGGCTGTTTGTCCCTGCTCATTCACTTAGACAATGCTTTCCAAAGCCTTCTAATGTTTCTGTGTTTGCTACACCTGAATGCTAGCCTCGTTCCCATCCCCCACTGTCAGCCAGCAAGAATGCTGCTTCCATCTTGAGGACGGCAGACACTTTGAGGGTGACGGGAGGAGTAGGGGGACGAGGCTACCTGAATGCACCCCCTGGATAGATACGATGGAAGTGATTGTGATTGGCTGAGGGTTAGAGCCGATGTTTTCACACATAAAGAAGAACAGCATGTGCAGCAAACACACACGTAAAACAGATGCAGAGGGATATGATGGCAGAGCATTCAGAGGAAAATGTGTCCTTGACGAGGTGGAGATATAAATACTTTACTAATACTAATTTATTAAACTCACTTTATATTGTTTACTGCTGATTGTCCTTTTATTATATTGTTCACTGTTTATTTTTGTTGCACTTCAAGTGTAGGATAAATCTGTTGCTGGTTAGGTGCAATAAATATTACAAGGTTCTCTAAAACAACTACCTGTCTGTTCTTTTCTATTCAAATGACTGGAATACTGCTCAGAAAATTTCGAATTCTTTGACATACAACAACTTCTTTTTAAAATAGCGGAAATAGTTATTTTCCCTGGTAACTAGTTACTTTTACTATAGAGTAATTCAGTTACTAACTCAGTTACTTTTTGGAAGAAGTAGTGAGTAACTAAACCTAATTACTTTTTTAAAGTAACGTGCCCAACACTGTTGGAGACATACATACATACATACATTTGGTGAGGGCTGAACTCTGACCCTGGTTCTTTACACTGCCTTCCATTGTTGCTTTGGAGGGATCAATTTGTATATATAAAAACATATATAATTTTAGAGTAGACCCGTTACTAGATCTTAAGAATTTACTAAATGCATGTATAAAACAAAAATTGGTTAAATATGGTTAAAGAAAAAGGATTTTAACAAAAAATATTACAAAAATTATTTAAATATATATAATTTATCTAATCTACAAAAATATGCGTGTTCTTGAGTAATAGTGTTGCGCGTGTATGTAGATTTATGTAGAAATGTATATACAGTGCCTTGCAAAAGTATTCGGCCCCCTTCAATCTTGCAACCTTTCGCCACATTTCGGGCTTCAAACATAAAGATATGAAATTTAATTTTTTTGTCAAGAATCAACAACAAGTGGGACACAATCGTGAAGTGGAACAACATTTATTGGATAATTTAAACTTTTTTAACAAATAAAAAACTGAAAAGTGGGGCGTGCAACATTATTCGGCCCCTTTACTTTCAGTGCAGCAAACTCACTCCAGAAGTTCAGTGAGGATCTCTGAATGATCCAATGTTGTCCTAAATGACCGATGATGATAAATACAATCCACCTGTGTTTAATCAAGTCTCCGTATAAATGCACCTGCTCTGTGATAGTCTCAGGGTTCTGTTTAAAGTGCAGAGAATATTATTAAAACCAAGGAACACTCCAGGCAGGTCCGAGATACTGTTTTGGAGAAGTTTAAAGCCGGATTTGGATACAAAAAGATTTCCCAAGCTTTAAACATCTCAAGGAGCACTGTGCAAGCCATCATATTGAAATGGAAGGAGCATCAGACCACTGCAAATCTACCAAGACCCGGCCGTCCTTCCAAACTTTCTTCTCAAACAAGGAGAAAACTGATCAGAGATGCAGCCAAGAGGCCCATGATCACTCTGGATGAACTGCAGAGATCTACAGCTGAGGTGGGAGAGTCTGTCCATAGGACAACAATCAGTCGTACACTGCACAAATCTGGCCTTTATGGAAGAGTGGCAAGAAAAAAGCCATTTCTCAAAGATATCCATAAAAAGTCTTGTTTAAAGTTTGCCACGAGCCACCTGGGAGACACACCAAACATGTGGAAGAAGGTGCTCTGGTCAGATGAAACCAAAATTGAACTTTTAGGCCACAATGCAAAACGATATGTTTGGCGTAAAAGCAACACAGCTCATCACCCTGAACACACCATCCCCACTGTCAAACATGGTGGTGGCAGCATCATGGTTTGGGCCTGCTTTTCTTCAGCAGGGACAGGGAAGATGGTTAAAATAGACGGGAAGATGGATGTAGCCAAATACAGGAACATTCTAGAAGAAAACCTGTTGGTATCTGCACCAGACCTGAGACTGGGACGGAGATTTATCTTCCAACAGGACAATGATCCAAAACATAAAGCCAAATCTACAATGGAATGGTTCAAAAATAAACGTATCCAGGTGTTAGAATGGCCAAGTCCAGACCTGAATCCAATGGAGAATCTGTGGAAAGAGCTGAAGACTGCTGTTCACAAACACTCTCCATCCAACCTCACTGAGCTCGAGCTGTTTTGCAAGGAAGAATGGGCAAGAATGCCAGTCTCTCGATGTGCAAAACTGATAGAAACATACCCCAAGCGACTTGCAGCTGTAATTGGAGCAAAAGGTGGCGCTACAAAGTATTAACGCAAGGGGGCCGAATAATATCGCACGCCCCACTTTTCAGTTTTTTATTTCTTAAAAAAGTTGAAATTATCCAATAAATTTTGTTCCACTTCACGATTGTGTCCCACTTGTTGTTGATTCTTGACAAAAAATAAACATTTTATATCTTTATGTTTGAAGCCTGAAATGTGGCGAAAGGTTGCAAGGTTCAAGGGGGCCGAATACTTTTACAAGGCACTGTATCTTCTTCTCCGTTGCACACAGATGTATACAGAATGTTTTATGTGATTTATTTTCTTTTGGAGCAGTAGCAGTGCAATATTCTCCAGATTGAAGCAAATGGCTTTACAATATGCAGCGGAGGGATATAGTCAAAATATTTTCTTAAAAAATTGTCTCAAGCTATCGAGGAAAACACATACAGTTTCAACTTACAGCAAAGCAAAGGGTAGGGATACTAATGTGTCCAGTCACAAAGTGTTACATGAAAAATAAAACCAAATACGTTCAAGGCACTTGAGGAATCAATGAGGAGTCTCAACAGTCAGTGGCGGACTTGGCAATTTTGGGGCCTAAGGCGAACATATCCAGGGGCCCTCTTCATGGGTCAGCGGTTAAAAAGGTGAGAAGGGTGTGGAGGAAATATGTTCCAGTACACTAGGGCTGTCCTAAACGACAAATTTTCTCCTGCTTAGTCAGCCGACTAGTTTTACGATTAGTCGACTAATCTAATAATTTTCTTTTTCTTTTCTTTCTTTTTTTTTTTTTTTACTAATTTAGCAATTAAATTTTTGTTGACGCTTATTAATTCACAAAACTATTTTGCAACACTTACATTTTTTATTAAAGTACAAATAATCATGTAAATAACAATAAGTAATCACAAATAAACAGTTAGGTTAAAAGTTGATAGCATTTACGAGTGCAAAAGGATGGAAAGTAAACAGATTCAGAACACTGACTTTGCCTTTCCAACATTATTCAAAACAATTCTTAAAAAAAATTCTAGCATTATCATTATTGCATACTACTACATATAATAGTATAATAATAATTTTAATAATTATTCATTGCCAATCATATTTGTCATAAAGAATGTAATTTGAAAGCTATTCTTAGTGTAGAATCTGTATTCTGTAGTATTTACTCTACATTTTATAATATTAATTCTGAAGGATGTGGGATTAACTCCAGAAATCGTTATTTCTAATTTATTTTGAAATGTTCACCAGAGGTACGTTCGCTGAACCGCTAACCTCCGTAAAAAAACATTCTTCGTCATTGCTTGTGGTGTCACTAACAGATTTAATTTTTTTTTTCGTTAGCAAATGCTGTTAACCAGCTGTTGAGTATTGTATGACTGATTGGAACTGTACTGCATTGTTTCGCCACATGGTGTGCTGTCGTGTATTTTATGTTCAGTGTGAAGAAGAAGAAAGTTAAAAGAGGCATTAGCAGCCTGTTCTCAACGTCTACTTCACTGCACTTTGGCTCTCGTGGAGAGCACGTTCGCTCATGTGTTTGAAATAAACGATAGCAGACGTGCAAAGTAGCAAGTGAGCTGTAAAAATAGCGAGCTTAGTGGCGTGAAAAACGCGGGAGAGCCTAGTGAAGCTAACGAATAGCTAAGTGGAGCTAAGCGATGCTAAACGGAGCTAAGCAAAGCTAAACGGCGCTAGATTAAGCTAAACGACCGATACTCAGTTCGTCGTCGTGGAACAGCCCATTGTAGTGCGTGTGTGTGGGGGAGAGAATATAAATGCAGCATTCAAATGGCTTTCTTTTTTGTTTTGTTATTTGTTTGTTTGGTATGCTGACATAATTATACATGACGAATACTTGGGGGTGCTGCTGGCTCCGGTGGCCCAAGCCCTTGCTCGTTGGGAGAAGGGCAGCTGGTTGTTGGCCCCCTACTGGTTGGGGGCCTAAGGCGATCGCCTACTTCGCCTGAATAGTAGATCCGCCTATGTCAACAGTGCTATGTTTACTTAAAAAGAGGAAGCATCTCTTTAATATTAGCACACTCATAGAACAGAGTGTGAACAAAGTTTAGCTAACTTTAGCTAATGAAACTGCTATACTTAGATACTGTAGTGATAACGTCCTTGTAAGATATAATATTCAGGAATAGTAATAACAACTTTGATATTTAAGTTTATGAATGTTCTTGCAGGCGGCACGGTGGCTGAGTGGTTAGCACGTCTGCCTCACAGTTCTGAGATCAAGGCTTCCTCCCACATCCCAAAAACATGCATGGTAGGCTGATTGAACACTCTAAATTGTCCATAGGTGTGAGTGTGTGCGTGAATGGTTGTGTGTCTCCTTGTGCCCTGCGATTGGCTGGCAACCAATTCAGGGTGTCCCCTGCCTACTGCCCGAAGTTAGCTGGGATAGGCTCCAGCACCTCCGCGACCCTCGTGAGGAATAAGCGGCATGGAAAATGAATGAATGAATGAATGAATGTTCTTGCTTCTACCAAATCATGTTATGCAAGACAGCTCGCTAGTTATCTATGGCATTAGCTTAATCTTACCTTAAGAGAACACGTCTGTATGCGTGTTTATTTTTGGAGACATTTAGCTGGGAATGATGCCTTGCATCTCGACTTCTTAATCCGTTGGAATTTGTTGTTGTTTATTTGACTTTGGAAGGGAAAGAACCACATTTATACTGACATATTCCTTGGGTACATCATGACAACGGGCTCTAGGACGTCTCATTGGTCAGTGGCCTATTAGGAGGCAGAGTTTGAGACAGGTCAATTTTTTTCCTCAAGAAGAGAGGCCATATATGTTTATTGTATCTGCCACAATGAGTCATCACCTCATCGTGGTGGGTGGTTTGTGTGTCCCAATGATCCTAGGAGCTATGTTGTCTGGGGCTCAAAGAATGGCTCAAAAGATCTATGAAAAGTACCAACAGTATACTATCGCATGGACGCGGGTCACCGGAGCACCTCTCTGGAGTCAGGCCTGGAGGTGGGGCACAATGGTGAGCACCTGGTGGCCGGGACTGCACCCATGGGGTCTGGCTGGGCACAGCCCAAAGAGATTATGTGGGTTCGGATTCCAATGGGCCTGTGGGAGGGGCCAAAAGCCAAGGACGTGGCATGAGCAGGCAGTTGGGTGGAAGCCCAAGGAGGGGTCCTTGGCAGTCCGACTCCCGGCTGCATAAGCTGGCTCTTGGTACGTGGAATGTCACCTCGTTGGTCGGGACGGAGCCCGAGCTACTGAATGAAGTTGAGAAGTTCTAACTCAATGTAGTCGGGCTCACCTCCACGCATGGCTCAAACTCTGGTACCAGTCCTCTCTCATCTTCTGCAGAGCCTTGCCCATGTCCAGTGAGAGGCGGGGGACATTAAGTCCGAGTGAACCATGTTCCACACCTCTATAGACCCTACCCACCGACGTCACAAAATCACGTGCTCGCTGTATGGTTCCGCCCACTTGTCCGTCATTTTGTGTCTGTATTATCAATGGTCTCAATTGATCGAGCAATTTATAATGCATTTCATGGAAGACCCGGTGCTTTCGGATGCCGTAAACTCACTTGATGCGTTGCATAAAAGGCGTTATGTGGAAAAGCTTCAGTTTATCCATTCGCCAGATCCATATTTGATGCCTAAATCGATGTTTTTCGACCCGCTGTCTCCGCCGTATTTGCCTGACATCTGCTAGCTACCCTGAACTGTACAACTATCTTGTCCACACAAAATCAGCCTATTCTCACGAAAGTTTGAAAAACTTTAAGAGCTTGGAGTCTTATAAATACTTCGTTGCTGGTTGGGTGAAACAGGTCCTCGTCCACGAAAATTCGGCAGGAATCTATCTTGTGCTTGGAAAGGTGAGTTACGAAATTTTCAATTCAAAATCTTTTGTTATTGCTAACATCCACTGTCAAGTCCAATGTATTTCATGTTGTTTGTCAATGGAGTTAGGGCTTTTAATGTTTATATGGTTTAGCGATAGCACTCTCACTACATACATACGTGTATGTTGTCGGCGATTAGCCTAGCAATGATCTTAATTGTGGTTGTCAGCCCAAAACCCTCTAAATATATATTAAATGCATCTTACCAGATATAAAAGACTACTACATAATCTGTGGTAATCGTTTGGAGCCCAGTTTTCTCGTCGAATTGCAGCAGCCCATCTCGCTCTCTTCTCTCCGGGTCTCTCGGAATCCGGTAGAACTTCAAGTCTCTCCGTCTTCTCCGTCTATCTTCTCTGTTATTGCAACCGACCGCCACACACGCCTTCACCATTTTGATTATTAATGTTAACGAGCAGAAAAACACGTCGTAAATAGGAGGAATGTACGTAGCCGTAACAGGGAAACATGATGTGTTGACGGACAATTGGGCGGCACCAGTCAGGAGGAAGGAGTTGTGACGTCACGTGGGTAGGGTCTATTGCTGAGGCGGCCGACCAGAGCTGCGGCCGTAAGGTGGTTGGTGCCTGTCATGGCAGCCAGAGGCGTAGCGTCCCATTAGGCAAACCAGGCAATTGCCTAGGGCCCCCAGCCAGCAGGGCCCCCCAAAAGGCCAACAGATTTAGCACATGCAACTTTACTGCACTGTGCAGCAACAAGTGCGACAGTACTAGTGAAAGGGTACAACAACAAGCTCTACAAATCCCCCCACCCCCCCACGTGACTCAGTAGCCCTTTTCCCATACATATCCAGGGAAATTCCCGTGTAAGGTGACGATCGATTTACCCTCTTCATTGCTTCCACACACAAAAAAATGTCCAGAGAATGAAGCGGGTTGGAGCTTTCACAGACCTGTCCCGTGTTGCCCACTGGCGCTATCTGTGCGGGGAGGGCTGCTGGCACGATTTTATAACCCGGACATTACGTCATTTTTGGTCGGCATCGGCTGTCACAATGTTGGTCAAATTGCGTTTTGTTCCAGAGGAAGCGTTCCCGATGTCGTAACCGTCTTTTGTAACGAATTCTCAGTTGGCAGAAAAAAAACGCAAATTTTCTTATTGTTTAAATGGTCTACATACTTTTATGATCATTATAAATGCATTTACGCAATGAAATAACGCTGGAAAAGTTTGTTAAACATAATGTTGGTTAAACCAAGGGAGCATTCCCGACGTCATAACTGCAGCCAATTTAAGCTCATCAAGACTATATTTAGGTAAAATTGGGCCTAATAAATCCAGACCGACCCGACCCGGCACGATCAATTAACTTGATTTGCAGGCCCAAACCTGAAAAAGAAACCCAAAATTTTATGTTTTATTTGTAGGCCCCGAACCCAGAAAAAAACACGTAATTCTATGTTTTATTTTTGAGGACTCGGGGAAAAAATAGAAAAGGGAAGGGATGCGCCAGTCAAGCCTGGACAGAGCACTGATTACTGCTTGGGAAAACGGACAGGTTGCGTTTTGTGGGATCACATTTGCGATGATGTCTGCATAAAAGCCTGTCTTTTGTAACAAATTCTCAGTTGGCAGAAAAAAAATGCAAGTTTTCTTAATGTTTAAATAGTATACATATTTTTATGATCGTTATAAATGTACTTACACAACGAAATAGCGCTGGAAGTTTGTTAAATATAAACATAAATAAACAGATGTGGGTTTGCGGACTTGCAGAGGGGAAGATTAAAGAGGGCGTATGGCACGCTCTGGCTCTGCAATCACCATACAGCGCATTCTCTTTTTTTAATCCAAATTATTTATTTTATAACAAGTATTCCTTAATTTAAGATCCATACATCGTTTTAGTATACATATATAAATATTTATTATAAAAAGTTAGCGAGAGAGACCGACCCGGACGTAATAAATGACATTTTCTTTTCGTCACATTTTCAGTTTAATTTAGCTGTTTCCACCTTGCTATGTTTATAATTGCGATTTTTGTTTACCGCTTTTCGTCTTACTGCGAAGAGGGAGGAAGTGACATTGGCCCGCCATGATCTTTAAGTCATAAGCCATCTGCTGTGACCCGGGAATTTAACGCCTGCTTTCATGCACACCGCTTCCCGGGAAAGTCCCGGACATGATACTGAGACGCAACCTGTCAAATGTCCACATAAACGCCGTGTCAATCGACACGGGAAATTGTTTTCACACACAACTGCTGCACGGTTAAGTCCCGAGATATTCCCGGTGTTTTGGAGTATGTGAAAGGGGCTAGAGTGAGAGTGAGTGGCGATTTGGCTTTTTTTTTTTTTTACTTGGCGTATAGCCAAAATTAAGAGAAGTTATCCTTCTGGAAGTGACAAAAGAAAGAAAAAAAAAGCAGAAGAGAAAAGGAAGCAAGACAGTGGTGAGTGTACTATATTACAGTATTTTATGTCCTAATGTAGTAGAAGCCGGGCATTTGGAGCAGAGGTTGCGCTAGACTTTTTCGTTGTCTGTCATTTTGACTGACAGTGTCATAAAAATCCGGTCATAATGTATTTTTACCCGTCACTTACATTTTTAAAATGATAATAATGACATATTCAATAGTATTTAGTTTTCATTCATTTTTAATTAATATTCTGTCCGAACAAGCTTAACAAGAGGCAAACAGACATCGGAGTGCACCAATCAGCGACGGGCAGACGTGCCGTTAGCAAAGCGACGAGGGCAGGACGAGGGACTTGCGCGCGGAAGTAAACATACGAGGAGAACGGAGTTTATTCAACATGGCTAGCGCGAGACAGACTGTTGTCAATGACTCGTGTCAATGCGTTTTAGCTCATTTAAAACTGAATTTACCGCGGATTGGAACATATTCTCGGCTCTCCCGTTCGCCATCCGTGTTGTTGTAGAGACGACTTTCGGCGCGCAAGAGTGACGTTGCTCGTGAAAAACACGTCACGCAAATAAACAAATCTGATTTGTCGATTGATTTTGTACCTACTCGAGAGGCTGTGTCCCAGACTTTTCTTCTCAGTGTTTGAAAAATAAAGGGAGAACAGTCTGGCCGTGCCAGGCAAACACTCAGTTGCCTTGACATTTTTCCGAGTAAGGCCAACGACGTCATGCATCAAGAGAGACAATAGCTAATTAATATGCTCACTCGCCACCCCGTGGTCTGGGGTGTGAATTGCAACCTGTCAAAATGACAGATGGACTTCAGTTTTTTCCGTCACCGTTTTAAAAAACCGGTCAACGACGGAAAATATTCGGTTAACGCGCCTAAAAAACGCTCTATGAAACCGAGGCATTATTATACTTTTATTAAATATGCAACTGTCCCCCTTACTTGCACACGCTCGAAGGGCCACATGTGGCTTGTTGCCTAGGGCCCCCAGGGACCCTTGCTACGCCTCTGGTGGCGGCAATCCCAGAACCCACTGATGGACACCAGCAGTAAGGGATGCCATTGAGCTCCAGAGGCAGCTGATGGATACCGCCTGGCCAGACAGCATGCGGCACTGGTGGTTACTGAGGCAAAAACTCGGGCAAGGGAGGAGTTCAACAGGACCTTCAACACTCACTGGAAGGTTCACAGCCGAGTGTGAAATGGTTGAAATGAGAATCGGCATCTCCAAATCTGAGATCATGGTCCTCAGTAGGGACAAGGTTACTGAAGTAATTGTGATTCTTGTCCTGTATGTACAGTATAGTGCAAAATGTCCTTCCCAAGTAGAGGAGTATCTCAAGGTCTTGATCATGAGTGACAGAAAAATGGAACGAAAGATCGACAGGCGGATGGGTGTGGCATCTGCAGTGATGGGGACTCTGCACCGGTCAGTCATGGTGGAGAGAGCTGAGCCAAAAGGCAAAGCTCTCTATTTACCGGTCCATCTAAGCTCCTACCAATGGTCACGAGCTGTGGGTTGTGACCGAAAGAACAAAATTCCAGATACAGGGGACTGAAATGAGTTTCCTCCGCAGGGTGTCCGGGCTCTCCTTTAGAGATGAGAAGCACAGTCATCCAAGATGGGCTCAGAGTAGAGCCGCTGCCTCTTCGCATCGAGAGTAGCAAGATGAGGTGGCTCAGGCATTGCATGCATCCTATTGGGAGGTGGTCGACGGGCCAACCCAGGACACGCTGGACACACCTTGGGATCCTTAAGAAGAGCTGGATGAAGTGGCTGGGGATAGGGAAGTCTGGGCTACCCTGCCGAAGCTGCTGCTGCCCCCGCGACCCAACCTCAGATAAGTGGGAGAAAATGAATGGATGGTATTTGGTCCCTTTGGCGTGTTATACCTGGATTTATCTCAATTTAGTGGCACTGAAATATGTGAAATGACAATAAATTGCTATTCTATTTTCATTAAATTTCTTACAAAATGTCTCCTATCCCATTTGATCCTTATCAAGTGAATCTGTGACAGGTTGACCAGGAGTGTCCATTATGTCAATCGTGATCGACCAGCCGATCGCAACGCTAGTGTGGATAGTTTGTGGCATCACAAAAAAAAAAAAAAAAAAAAAAAAAAATACGCTACTAAGGTAAAATGCAGGGCGTTGGGTTTTTTTGTTTTTGTTTATGAAGTAGCTCTTTTGCAAGAAAGTATGACCACCTCTGATGTAGACATATTTATAGAAACCGGTACGTACTTTATGTTCTGAAAGTGACAGGACTAAGCTACAGTTTGTGCAACAAGGGGCAATTTGCCATTAAGGGGATCTAAATGAATTGTATTTGATCAATACGGACCTATATTTGAAATATTAAAATATTTATTTCCCCTTTTATCGCTCTTCTGTCTCTAAAATGGCAAGGTCAGCACAGGGTGGAATGCTATTTGAAGCCTCATAAAACATCGAGTTTCATCACATAAATCTGTGCATCAAGTGAAGATAAAAGAGGGTGTCATGGTCCTGATCTGAGTGTGAATACTGTTAGGCGCAAACATTGCTCCATCTGTAGCTAATAATGTTTAACACATTGGAAGTCTCTCTGCTGCTGCTGCTGCCGCTTCTGATACTCCATTAATCATGCACATCTGGTTCACTGATCACCCGCTGATGGACACTGGTGGTAGAGAAACACATGCACAGAGACAGTCAAAAGGTAGAGGCACAATGAACACTCAGAAGTCAAACATGTACTCATTAATCTTTTTGGCATATTTTTCTCCTACCACATGTGCAACTCATTCCTGGCTATATATATTGTTTGTGTATACTGCAATTTTGTGTCATAATTTATATTAAAAAGTAGTGTCATATTCTTTAATTGCCAATAAGTACATTGTATAGTGACGCAATTAAGATTTTTGTTTATTATTTTAGAACGACTGTATTTTATTTAGCTTTTTTTTTTTTCTTTTTAAATAAATACTCATCTTTTATATGTTTGTTTTGCGTGTTTGTGTTACAGTAGGACCTCTATATACGTTAGCTAATTCGTTCCAGGACTTTTAAGTCGAAATGGTCGTATGTCAAGCAGGATTTTCCCATAACAATACATTATATTTCCATTACCTCGTTCCACAGCCCAAAAACCTACAGTACAACCTACCTTACTGTACTATCACAAATGGTAATTACACATAGCAAAACATATAAATTATAAATAAAAATCAGAATAATAATATAACACTACGAATAATTCCTGTCATAATGTAACGGATCGGGTTATAATGTGGCGGACGTTTTTTGCTGTACCTGAACGCACCGCGTAGCTGACGTGACGGTCAGATACATAGTGGGGTTCTATTTTACTTCCTTTATGTTGGCGTCAACTGCAGCAGAGAGTAGGTGTGTTGTGTTGCAGAAGTTGATGGAATAAATGATCAGAAACCTAACCAAGCTGGCAATTTCTTTGGCGATGTTACCACGATAATAATTGTCACCTTAACTTTATAAAGACTGGTGAATGGAGGTCGGAACAGAAGCAACAATTATCTTTTCATTAAAAGTATAATGTCATCGTCCTGACGTTTTGTGTCAAGACTCATTGTTACCCTGGCTTCAAAGGCACTTTGTGTGGAATATCGCTCCAACATCATTTTGTAATCGCGCGCGCACCAGCACTCAAACACACGCATTAAACCAAAAACTCCCTATACTTTCCCTATAAATTTGTACTGTATGTAGAAGCTCATCTGCTGTCTGAGATATTGTAATATTTTGTAGAAAACAAAACAAACTTGCCAAGAAAAACTAAACATCCTATGTTTCTTTAAAATACAAAATAATTTGGCACACAGCCTACTCCGTTAATTAAAAAAAAAATCTTTCAATTCATAATGTAAATGCAAAGTCCTACATTTATGATCTTGTTTTGGGATTACCACAAGGATAGCTGTTCAGCTTTATCTACAGAGACAATGGACACATTCTGTGAAAGGCACTGTCATAAGCAGGAGAAGGTGATGAACGCCATAATTACCACCATGTGATGGCCAAGTGAGGCGTTCATGACCCCCTGACAGCTTCCTAACTGCCCTGATTGATGATATTGTTTTTAAAAAGTGAAAATAGTTTAAGGCTTCTACTCAGCACTTTGTGGGGTCCTCTCATCAGAAGAAATTTAATTCCTCTGGGAATAAAGGACAGTAAGTATTATGCAGACGAATCCACTCAAGTAAAATAACTGCAGATCTTCGTAAAATTTGAGTATAATGTAGGCACATATGGGGTGCCGTTTGTAAAGCAGCACAGACTGGAAATTGCAATTGTGTTACTGGATAACATTTTGCCACATTTAGTGCCATTTTCCACATTTACTGCCAAACAATGTTTAAAATGTGGTGTGAAACTTTTTGAGTCACGATGTTTTTGCATATTTACAACAATATTTGTAAATAACAACAAAAACCTAAACGTTTTTTTTTCTCAGTAATAAATTTGACACTTAAATTCAATATTTAGTTCTGGATTAGACATTTTAATCTTAAATTTAAAAAAATCTTATATCAAAATCAAAAGATTAAATCTTAATCAGAAATATTACATCTGAATAATAAACATCTCTTACATCTAAATACCGTATTTTTCGGACTATAAGTCGCAGTTTTTTTCACAGTTTGGCAAAGGGTGCGTCTTACACTCTGGAACGATTTATGAGTGAAATTATTAACACATTATTATAGCATTGTTGCTTATTAGCATGTTCTGTATGCTATAGTTATCTCAATAACTCTATGTTACATTAACATACCAGGCAGGTTCTCAGTTCGTTGTTTATGCGTCATGTAATGTTAGCATACCGTACACATATTCATTTCCCCCCAAAATGCGACTTATACTCCGGTGCTACTTAATAGGTTTTTTTCCTTTTCCTTGGGTATTTTATTGGCCGGAGCAACTTATACTCAGGTGTGACTTATAGTCCAAAAAATACGGTAATACATATCTAAATCTTGTATCCAAATCTCGAATCGGGGGAAACAATATATTTAGCTAATATACAAATGCATATTATGGGCAGTGTTGTTAATTTTATTAAAAAAAAAAAACAAAAAAAAAAGTAATTATGTGGTGGTCCTAGCCCACACTCCCCTCTACTGGCTTTTATTGTTGTTACACTTCCTGTTATGTGGCATGAGTTCAACCTTGGCAGGCTGGGTGTGGCAGACCTGGGAGTGCACCTGCAGCTCATCGCAATTAACCCTGCTTATAAGGCGCTGCCTGGGCAGCAAGCAGGTGCCAGATGATTCCGTCAGTGACCATTGGTACATCGGCCAACTAGTCTGTAGTTTTTGACGATCTTTCATTGAACTGTTGACTAATCTTGTTTTTGCCATCAGGACACCCACACTCCAAGCCCTCGCAGCCACAGCCTGAGCCACAGCCGCAGCCACAGCCACAGCCACAGCCATTGTTTAATAAAAACCCTTCACTCCACTTCCGTTTCCTGGTCGCACTTTGGTCCGCATCGAATTTTCCAAGTTTGCCCTAACATAATCATCTGGCCTACAGAATGGACCAAGCGACCTCCAACTGCTTCCAAGAGGCCCTCGGACACCAAGGACACATGCTAGGTAATCATGAGCAAATGCTGCGCAGCTTGGAAGAGACGCTAAAAGCAGTTTCTATGGACTTGAAGCAGGTGAGGACACAACTCTCACAATCCCTCTTGATCCCCTCAAGGCCCCCAAAGTGGTGGAAGCAGTGGATGGTAGAAAACTGTTTTCAGTAACTCATCGCACCGTCCCTCTCATGCTCAAGGTCTCTGGTAATCATCATGAATCAATACAATTGTTTATTATCTCCTCTCCAGTGGCACCTGTCATCCTTGGTCTCCCCTGGCTCAAACTTCACAACCCAAACATCAACTGGACGGTGGGGAAGATTGTGGGGTGGAGCAATCACTGCCATCTGGAGTGTCTTGGCTCAGCACATACCCCTGGCAAATCGGTCAAAGAGCCAGCCCATCCTCCAGAGCCTCCTGACCTCTCCAACGTACCCGCCGAATACCATGACTTGGCGACAGTGTTCAGCAAGGACCTCGCCCACGCTCTACCTCCCCATCGCCCCTATGATTGTGCCATTGATCTCCTGCCGGGGGCACCCCTTCCAACAAGCAGACTCTACAACATATCCGGTCCTGAAAGAGAAGCTATGGAAGACTACATCAGAGACTCCTTGGCTTCTGGTATCATCCGTCCCTCCTCCTCCCCGGTCAGCGCAGGCTTCTTCTTCGTGGGCAAGAAGGATGGCGGCCTGCGGCCCTGCATTGATTACCACAGTTTAAACCAGATAACAATAAAAGATAAGTACCCTTTGCCCCTAATTGACCCTTCTTTTGAGCCCTTCAGTCACGGCAGGTTGTTCACCAAGCTGGATCTCCGTACAGCATATCATCTCGTCCGAATCCGTGAGGGAGATGAGTGGAAGACGGCATTCAATACTCCCCTTGGTCATTTTGAATATTTAGTAATGCCCTTTGGGCTAACAAATGCCCCCGCTGTCTTTCAGAGACTCATGAACGACCTGTTCAGAGACGTTCTGAATCGCTTTGTGTTTATTTACCTTGATGATATACTTGTGTTTTCCCGTTCCCTAGAGCAGGGGTTCCCAACCTATTCCACTAAGGCACACTGTGGGTGCAGGATTTCATTCTTACCAAACAAGATGACAACACTTTTTCCCCAATCTGGTGTTTTACAAGTGCAATCAGTTGATTGCAGTCAGGTGTGGCTTGTTTTAGCAGAAGCCTCATTGGTTCAACTGTCTCTGCTGGATCGGCTGGAACAAAAACCAGGACCCACAGTGTGCCTTGAGGACTGGGTTGAAAACCCCTGCCCTAGAGGACCATCGCCATCACGTCAGGATGGTCCTGCAGCGACTTTTGGAGAACCGCCTTTTCGTTAAACCGGTGAAGTGCGAGTTCCACGTGTCATCAGTGAGCTTTTTGGGCTACATCATCGCCCAGGGCCAACTCAAACCAGACCCCATAAAGATAAAGGCAGTCGTTGACTGGCCTACTCCCAGTACTCGCAAAGAACTACAGAGATTCTTGGGTTTTGCCAATTTCTATCGTCGCTTCATTAGGGACTACAGCAAGGTGGCACTCCCTCTGACCCAGCTCACTTCCACCCCTTTGCCTGGTCTGAAGCCGCAGGTAACGCGTTTTCGCGTTTGAAGTCCCTCTTCACCTCTGCCCCTATCTCAAACACCCTGACACCTCACGCCAATTTGTGGTGGAAGTGGATGCATCCGACGCTGGAGTAGGGTCCATTTTGTCCCAGCGGGATCCCACTACCCAGAAATTGCATCCATGTGCCTTTTTTTCCCGGCGGCTGAGCCCTGCCAAGAGAAATTATGATGTGGGCAACCGGGAATTGCTGGCGGTTGTTTTGGCCCTGCAGGAATGGCGTCACTGGCTGGAAGGTGCTAAGATCCCGTTCCTTATCTGGACAGATCACAAAAACCTCTCCTACATCCAATCTGCACAACGTCTTAACCCACGACAAGCCCGCTGGTCACTGTTCCTTTCCAGGTTTAATTTTTCGTTGTCGTATCGCCCAGGTTCACGCAATGGCAAGGCTGATGCACTGTCACGGCTCCATTCACCATGTCCAAGCTCTGTAGACCCTGGAACTATTCTTCCCTCGGCCTGCGTGGTCGGTGCAGCCAGATGGGAAATTACATCAATGGTCAGGGAAGCTCAAAAAACTGATCCAGACCCGGGAAACGGTCCCCCGAATCGCCTATTTGTCCCATCTGTTGCACGCTCTCAAGTCCTGGAATGGAGCCACTCGTCCAAACTAACATGTCACCCTGGTATACATAGGACCCTCGGTTTCCTCCGCCAATCATTCTGGTGGCCAGGCATGGCCAAAGATGCCCGTAACTTCGTCAAAGCCTGCGCAATCTGTGCTCGAGGGAAGGCCTCCCATCAGCCTCCTGCTGGTTTGCTATGTCCCCTTCCGATTCCCAGTCGACCTTGGTCACACATTGCAGTTATCCTTACAGTCATCGATCGTTTTTCAAAGTCTGTTCACTATGTTCCCCTTCCCAAACTGCCATCTGCTCTTGAGACCGCCAACCTCTTAGTCAAGCACGTGTTCCGGCTTCACGGCCTCCCCCTAGATATTGTTTCAGACCGTGGTCCTCAGTTCTCTTCATTGGTGTGGAAAGAGTTCTGCAAGGTGGTGGGAGCGGCTGCCAGTCTCTCCTCGGGATACCATCCTCAGACCAACGGCCAGACCGAGAGGGCCAACCAAGACCTGGAGGCCGCCCTGCGCTGTGTCACCGCCCATCATCCAGTCTCCTGGAGCACTTTCCTTCCCTGGGTGGAATATGCTCATAACTCACTCATCTGCTCGGTCACCGGTATGTCACCTTTCATGGCCTGTAATGGTTTTCAACCTCCTTTGTTCCCAGAGCAGGAAAAGGAAGTTGCTGTCCCTGCTGTGAAGGACCACGTCAGCAGGATTAGGAACATCTGGAGGACTGTAAGGGCTGCCCTCACTCGTACCGCCGAGAAAAACAAGAAGCTAGCTGATCTCCACCGTTTACCAGCCCCTGAATACAAGGTGGGACAGGAGGTCTGGTTGTCTGCCCGGGACCTTCCCCTGCAGGTAGAGTCGCGCAAATTAGCCCCCCGGTTCGTGGGCCCTTACAAGATCACGAAAATCATTAACCCTTCCGCTGTTCGGTTGGACCTCCCGGCATCCATGAACGTGCACCCCACCTTTCATGTTTCCCTGCTCAAGCCTGTTTCTTCCAGTGACCTCTCCCCTCCGGCTGTTGCCCCTCCCCCACCCCTTCTCATCGACGGCCATCCCGCGTTTGCGGTCTCGAAGATCCTGGATGTTCGGCCTCGTGGCCGTGGGTTCCAGTTTCTGGTGGACTGGGTGGGCTAAGGGCCCGAGGAGAGGTCGTGGATCTCCCGTGGTCTCATTTTGGACCCGTCCCTCTTGAGGGACTTCTATGCTGCTAACCCTGGGAAACCGGGCAGGCCGCCCGGTGGCGTCCGTTGAGGGGGGGGTACTGTGGTGGTCCTAGCCCACACTCCCCTCTACTGGCTTTTATTGTTGTTACACTTCCTGTTATGTGGCATGAGTTCAACCTTGGCAGGCTGGGTGTGGCAGACCTGGGAGTGCACCTGCAGCTCATCGCAATTAACCCTGCTTATAAGGCGCTGCCTGGGCAGCAAGCAGGTGCCAGATGATTCCGTCAGTGACCATTGGTACATCGGCCAACTAGTCTGTAGTTTTTGACGATCTTTCATTGAACTGTTGACTAATCTTGTTTTTGCCATCAGGACACCCACACTCCAAGCCCTCGCAGCCACAGCCTGAGCCTGAGCCGCAGCCGCAGCCGCAGCCGCAGCCGCAGCCGCAGCCGCAGCCACAGCCACAGCCACAGCCATTGTTTAATAAAAACCCTTCACTCCACTTCCGTTTCCTGGTCGCACTTTGGTCCGCATCGAATTTTCCAAGTTTGCCCTAACAAATTATTTACAGTTACAAATTACTTCTTCCCAAAAGTAATTGAGTTAATAATTCAGTTACCTCATTGTAAGAGTAATTCTTTACTCAGCAAAGTAACTGATGTTACTTTCATTGTTCTACGCGTTATTACATTATACATTTCATAACATCTTCCACATCAAAGATGTTGATATTAACTGATTGAACTGAACTGATTTTTTCATTTAAAAAACAAACAAACTAGGTAACACTTTTTATATATATATATTTTTTTAATTTCACCTACATGTAAGAATGTAACGGTATGCAAACTTTCAAACCTGTGATTTAAAAAAAGCCTTTTCACTTTTCCTGTTGTACTGAGCCTGCACCGAACCGTGACCCCCGTACCGAGGTAAGTACTGAACCGTGACTTGTGTGTATCGTCACACCCCTAATACATTTATTTTTTTTAATATACAAATGAGGCTCTGAATCTCCTGCCTCTCCTGTCTTTGCTCCAGTTATTTTAATTAAGAAAACATTACACAAGGTTCATTGACATGTCATTCAAAAAATGATTAGGGCAAGCGACTATTTTTGGCAATTAAAAAAAAAATATATATATATATATATATATATATATATATATATATATATATATATATATATATATATATATATATATATAATATGTATATGGCTGAAAACACAAGGCTGAAAAAGCAGTTTCTGCTCTTGCACCCCTCTTTAAAATAAACTGCCTGTATTTTAAGCGAAATGAACTGTTGTGTTTGGTAGAACCATATGTCGAAATATGTCGAAATGCTGCCATAGCAGTTTCATTGTGTTTTATGACCCCTATTTGTCCAATTTACCCCCCGTTTAAAGACAATGTGCAATCGCTTTTGTTTCAACAAAGCCATAAAAACAAGGTAAGTTATCATATTTATTATTCGAAATGTCTATCAGTTTTAGCTGAGAATCATTAATTGATGTCCATTATTTAGTAAAAAAAAAAACAACTTTGAATAATTATTCACTCGCATATTTTAAACTTTTAAAGGGTATGAAAACGCAAAGGGGGTGTGAGACATCAATAGAACCGTTATGTGCCAACATAACAAATATTGATAAAATTAACAAAAAAAATCAATCACATTAATGAGCAATTATCGAAAATAGATCGAATATGACGAACATTTTCGAAAGTGTTCCGGAAACAGCCGGATGGGGCAGATACGTCATAACAAGGAAACAAAAGGTCGAGGCAGGTGCCATCGTTCTTTATCGACGAGAGAGTTGCGTTCCTGTTCTATCAAAAAATTGCTAAAATGGTTCAAACCTGTCATGCTATGTGGTTTACAAATAGCCATTTGTCACAATGTAGTACCCATGAGTTCCCGAACGCGAGAAAAAGAGCTGGACTACGCAGACAATGAGTAAAGTTCGTCAGTGCTAAGAGGGCTAATTTTGCAATTTTACAGGGAAACGGGAACCTGACGAGCCAGAAGATGTGCCTACAACCTCAAAGAAAACAAAATTGATGCTACTTCCCAATCACTAAAGATCCACGAACTGCGAAGGAGTGAATTCGTGACCCATATGTGAATAAATCGAGTGATTCGAGCATGTCTGTGGAACAGGAATATCAGCTTGTAGAGATCGCAAATCACGGCGACTTAAGCGTACATTTGAGACAACAACTCTACTGAAGTTCTGGATTAAAGTCATTTCGGGATATCCCGACATCGCTTGGAGCGCGCTGAAAACCGTGCTACAATTTCCAACATCGCTAGCTTGATGCTAGCTTCTCTCACTCTCCCATCTCATCTCAACGAAACAAACTAAGCCTTCCCACTGATACAGCAGGTGAGTTGTATTTTTTCCCTGCACTTAACACGACGGGGCTAAAAACAAATGCTATTTTATATTTGCTGTATTTTTCTGCCGCACATTGCCGGTGTTCTGACAACGTTGGCATGCGCGATACGTTAAAAAGGACCGCGAATGCAGCGATTCCCAAGTACACACTACAAACTTTCTTTAAAGAAAGGAATATTAACTTACGTTTGCCATGTTTGGCGCACACAACAACTGCACGTAGCTCTCTCACTTAACGACTTCGTCGTGTCGTTAAGCGTTAATTTACGCCATTTCCGTGTTGCACATGTATGTTTGTGATGTAAATAGTTTTTTAGCACCATTGGATAACATTGAGAGTCCAACTGAATATAAAAGAGGGACACCGGTCCGTGAAAAAAAGACCCAAATCACACCGGGGACCCCTGCTCTAATCCCATTCATATTTGTGTCGGTTGGCAGAGCGAAACCGATGATAGCATATTAAATGATAATTATTCTATACATTACTTTATTTTGCGGTCACGGTGTATCAGCTTCACAAAAAGAAATGCAAAACATACCATTTGGTGTTTCCCACACGAACTGTTGTCGGGGTTTCATCAGTGTGATTGCTCCCCTCAGTGATCCTTTCATTAGGCTGCATTGGCTTTCATTTGGGCTCAAATTGATAACCCAAAACACCAAAGAAAGGTTCATAACTCTCCTCTTCACCATTAGAAGAATGTTCGTTACGTCGGATTCGTCGCTGCAACTAGAAACGTAATTGTCCGCCATCATCGCCGCCATTCAGTACTAAAGCACTGAGCCGGTTGTTTCCTTGTTTTGATGTCACGCACACAATCTGCCAGATTTCCGGGATCTCGGGGGCGGGTCTTTTTAGCTTGAAATTGACCCAAATTTCTCTCATTTTCTTGGTGTTGCAATGTGTGTAATTACACAAAGTGACATGATATGAATCCAAAAGGCATTCGTTTATGGATAAATGATGGAATATTAGCATTTCACCAGGTGTTGACATACACTTTAAACAAATTACGTCACAATAAAAAAAAATAGTGTCTTTAAATAGGTCATGGGTATCTACCTCATAACTATCGCTTAATTTTATTTTGTGTCTGTATGCAGTTTGTCAGTTATTTGGTTTTAGAAGTCTCGAGTGGCTAAGCTAACGGGAGTCAATGGTGGTTGAAATCAACTCCATCGACTAATTAAATCCCTGCTAACTCAAGATTAAGCTTTATGTGAAAATTCTGATCTTCCCCTTTAAATTCAATTATCGGAAAGTCAATTACATGCGATGACATTTTTCTGTTGTCATTCTTATGTTGAGGCAACAAAGGGAGAAAAATAGGTCAAAAGTAATTGATGGATTATGACCCTCGTGAGGAAAAGCGGCATGGAAAATGAATGAATGAACTTTTAAAGTAATTTAGTAACTTTGATGATAAAGTAATCAGAAAGTAATTAAATTACTTTTCTGAGGCGTAAAAAGTTGTTAAAATACTTTTTCAAGTAATCTATAACAACACTGCTTAATTATGACTCAGAATAATAAGTATTTCGTCAAAAAGACGAAAGCAAAACAAAACAAAAAAAACACAGGCCATACACACATCGTACTACTCTATAATGATCTAATATATTTTTTTAATTAATAACTGGATATTTTTTGCAGATTGATACAGGTGCTTGAAATAACAGGAAGCACATTTGATTGGACACAGAAGAACAGACACATGGATACATAAAGACAGGGGTCCCCAAACTACGGGTGGAGGCGGGCCGGCCTCCACATTTGTTCCGGCACCCTGAACAATACCAGAGAGCATTTTAATTTAATTTAATTTTTTTTTCTCAATAGTGTTATTTATTTCCTGGCCTTTTTCTGTGAAGAACTCAGAGAGGGTTATTTGGTTATTATCGATTTAATTAATAGTGTTATTATTATTTTTTATTACTAACATATTATATTATATTATTATTTTTATTTTATTTACTTTTGTTCCGTGAAGAATCCAGAAAGGGTTATTTGATTGTGGCTTTCTGAAAAACAAAAATTTTTTTACATTTAGGCACTCCAGCAATCGTCACACTTTTTCTGTTACAAACTGACCCCGGCCCCTCATCAGAGAAGGGAAAAGTTATGTGGCCCTCACAGGAAAAAGTTTGGGAACCCCTGCATAAAGATATGCGCTTACACACAACAGATGCAAGCAGAGCCATGACTGTGACATTAATTATCACCTTGTCTCAACCTAAATGAGGGTTTAAGACTAAACTGGGACGCACACGGACTGCTTGTGTGTGTTTCCAGGAGAAAAAAAAAACAAGTCACCTCACTTCAGATTTGCTGTTCATTACTTCTCTTCTGTTTTTAAGGGCTTCCTCTCTGCTCATTATAAAGTGGTCTTTTAAAAGAATACAGCTCATTCTTTACAAAGGATTGAATGTATTAATTCATTTGACATGTAAAGAACAAAAGAAACTAGGTTGTATTGAGTTCATTTTTTCTACACTTGTATATTAGTCAATTTTTTCTTTCATCCCAGACAATTTTTATAGGTGGTTTAAATACCTGACACGAAGGCGGAAGTGTTCGCCAAAACATGTTGTCTGGGCTAAAAGAAAAATTCGACTAAAAGAAACTAGGCCTGCCAGCAGGACTGAACGGGCTCTCGCAGTTTGGCGCAACTCGGATGGCACGCAGCTAAGGGTGGTTGTGGATCGTTCCCCTCTTGCCATCTCATGAGAAAGTAACCTGTACTGGCAACATCTCTTTTTATGTGTGGAACCTCTTGTGTGTTGTAGGCATGGCTGACAGAAATGTTTCTGAGATGAGAAATAAATAAATACACCTAGATGAAAAAAACACTACTGAAGAGTAGGGATGGGAATCAAAATCCGATTCCAATTCCGAACCGGTTCCTAGTGTTTTGAGGCCTCGACATCACAATGAAAAGGCCTTAACAATCCCTTTAACGATTCCTAAAGACGCATATTGCGTCGAGACTGTCTTGTTGTCCAGACGCATCAAACTAGCATGGCGCCAAGAACCACCCGCTCCAAAGTTTGGCTACACTTCACCAGGAAAGAGGGTGAAAATGAAAGGTTACGATGGTTTAGCACGAGCATTGCAGCCGTAAACATAACAATGACAGCACGTAGGTTCAAACGCTCGAAAGTGTGTCTTCACTTCACGAGGAAAAATTACAACAAAACATCTTGCAGTCATTGCAAGGTGGAGATAACTGCATCGTGAGGGAATAGACTGCACTGTCCTCACCGAGACAGCTATACAGCTAGCTAAACTCCGAAATGACGATACAGAAGACGTTGGTATAATTTGCTGACTTTATTCAACCATAACTTGAAGAGTGAAATTAAAAATAGAAATGAAACAAATCAATTTCGTCCCCAATAACAAACAGGTTTGCATCAACGTAAATCAGCGATGATTAGCTGTTAATACAGTAATAACAAAACGGTTAGCATGCATTCGCTAGCATTAGCACATCGTTCAAACCACTACACAACTGGATTTAAGTGTCCGATCGCGAGTGGAAACACAACAACAGCACAAAAGATGATACATACATGCGTTGCCTCTGTAGATATTTTACAAACATTAACAAAGAATGTAGGGTCGTAGCAGTGCTTCCCTGTCCCATTAACTCGCTCACTCGCTTGGATGCGGCATTTCTTCTTCTTCATGTGTAAGCGCGCTCTTCTTCACGTGAGCGCGTTCTTCTTCACGTGAGGAAGCGCAAGGGCGCCCCCACTTGAGCATGAAAGCACCATAAAAACTAAAAGGCATGCATTTCAATATACTGGTAAATAATACACTTTAACAGTGGTCCCCAAACTACGGCCCGCGGGCCAGATACGGCCCGCCCCGATATTTGGTCCGGCCCCCTGAACAATACCAGAGAGCATTTTGAATTTTTTTTTTCTCAATATTGTTATTTATATTCTGGCCTTTTTCTGTGAAGAACGCAGAGAGGGTTATTTTGTTATGATCTATTTGATTAATAGTGTTATTATTATCTATTATTATTATATTATATTATTATTTTTATTTTATTTACTTTTGTTCCGTGAAGAATCCAGAAAGGTTTATTTGATTGTGGCCTATATGCCAATATATACCAATATTTTTTATTTCTATTAGAAAAATGTTTCAGTAAAATGTTACACATTCTTGTGCATTTGCCACTTATTGCCACAGTTAATATTGAGGCTTTGGGCCTCTTTTGACCTCGTTGTGAGTTTGTAAGGTTGTGACTTCTGATTAAACAAACTCGATGCCTATCATAACGTTTGTTCTTCTTTTTCCCCAAATTAGAATCGATAAGAGAATCGATAAAGAATCGAATCTTAAGCAATATTGATAATGGAATCGGATAATGGAATCGGAATCATAAAAATCCTATCAATTCCCATCCCTACTGAAGAGGGTCCTACAAAAAAGGAGGCGCTACTGAGCTGTGCAGTCATGCCCTTATTCAAAACCAAGATGAATCTTCTAATTGGGCCAAATCAAACAAGTGGGACAAATTTCATGGCTCTATATGCTTCTTATGTCCCTGAATAAATCTACTCCCTTTTAATGGCGAACAAAAGGTGTTCATGGCAACCAACAGAGACCTATGGAGATTGGCCTTAAAATGTAGTATTACAAAAGGTCTTGTAACTACACTGACCAGCCTAAAAGAAGATGTATTTGTATTAGTAAAATGAGTGAGTTTCTGTTGCCACTAGGTGGCGCAGTGGGTTTGATGGAAATGACCCCTACAGGACCCTTGAGGGTATGACTCTCACCAAGCACGGTGAGTGCGCAGATAGTTTGGCGCAGACATGTTGTATATTTGCCAAGTTATGACTGTTCAAAAATATGTGGTGAGACAAAATGGCGACGGTCTTTTCATTTTCCTGTCTGCTTCTATGAAACCTAAATATTTTTCATCAGGCACCTGAACACAGGCTCCCCTGATGGCAGTTTGAGGTCAATTGATTTTTTTGCTTGGAGGAGGAGCCAGTCTAGTAAAAAAAGGGTGTTTCTGTCATGACGTGGGGGGCAAGGAGGACCCAATTGCAGGGAAAACCAGAGAAGCAAGGCAGGGAGGCGGTGAACTCAAAATGCTTTAATTCTCGTGACAAAAAAAGCATATAAGTTCAAACAAAAGCCGTGGGGATCCAAAAACACAGTGACAAACAAAACCTCAGGGCAATAACAAAAGAGTGGGTATCCAAAACTTACTGGGTGGAAGATAGGGAACACAAGGGCTTCGACGCAGGAATGGACAAGACACTCGGATAGACAATGACCCAACAAGAGCAGACAGCACATGGGGAACTTACAGGCATGGGGTAACGAGACAATGAGACACAGGTAGTTGATACAAGAGGCAGCTGATTGGTCAAGACACAAGGAGCAGGACACAACAGGTGAAATCAATGGGCAAAAATCTCACATTCAATCCAAAATACCCGATTTCCTGTTGGGTTTGGACTATGGGTCCAAAACACTTTTTGGTGCAGTTTTGCTCAAGGTTTCGACTCCTCCATTTTCATTGCTGTACATTGAAAAAACCTAATAGGAGAGGCCTTTTCGAAAAATTCCTTGAGGCGATGTTGAGCCATTTTGTTCCGGTTTTTCGCAAGGTCACAAAATTGTGGAAATTTACGCCAAGCCGCATGTATCTGCAAATTTTGATGATTTTTAACACATGTCAAGGCCTCTAAATTTTCCTTTTTTTTTTTTTTTTTGAAAAAGGGCTGTTCCGATCATATAATATTGCACCCTGGTCCCCTGATTTTTGACAATCCCCGAATCTGATACCGAAAAAAAAAAAAGTTCCAAAGATGTTACTGTCTCATCATGCCATGCCGAGTTCATAATGTGAATTTTTTTTTTTAAAAAAAGAATAATAGCCAGGTCCCCAAATCAAAAAAAGGCTTTAAATAAGAAGGTGTAGGCATTTTTGAGGAAAAGTAATTCAAGTGTTGTTTCTATATAATTTTTGGGTGCTGAATCCATTTCTGCCGTATGTCAATCACGAAAAGTTACGGTTTAGCCGTAAACGACAAAAGAAATATGGCCGCCGCTGTATTTCTTGTCTGTCCAATAACTTTGGAGTGGATGGATGAATTTGCACCAAATTTTGTTTCTGTCTCTGTAATAGATAAATGAACTGACACCATTTTGGAGACTCTTTCAAGATGGCCGACTTTTTCTTTTTGCAGTATCTTCGTAATGAGTTGATAGATTTGCAACAAACTTTTTTGTTTGTTTGTTTGTTTTTTGAACGATATTCTTGACAAAACGTAGTTTTGTACAGTAACCAGTACTGTAGTTTACCGTAGTTTGTGGTGTAGTTTAACTATTACTCAATAACACTGAACTATACATCCACAGGTTGATAATGAAAATGTATATCCATGACAAGAATTGTTACATTATAAACATGAACATTTGAATGTAAGCATAGCCTATCGGCCTATTCAATCTTATCCAACCCCTGGAAAGTTGTCATCAATACACAAAGAGTCTATAGTGTCACCTACTGACATAATAAAAGCTACTGATTCATGCTTCAGATTTGACAATCTGCATTTGCAAAATGCAGTACATGGGTTAGGCTTGCATCCACATCGACCTGTCTTGCATCCTGTGGAGCAGGCACAGGATATGAGTATCTCACAAGCCTCTGGAACTGGTGGCAGAGACATGAGCCGAGGAACAAGCACATTTTCCTGAAATTTCCACCCCATGATCTCAGGGAGTGGGGGAACTGGCTTTTGCAAGTTAGCTTGGTTCCACACTAAAGCTTGAAAATGAGAACACTGAATATGGAAGCACAGCGCATCTCTAGTTGGTGGCAACCTTGCTATTGTCATGCCTCTCACAAGCATGCTTGCTCTGACGTCACTGATGTGGTCCACATCTATTGCACCATATAGTTTGCAGACAAACTGTTTTACATTCTGAATGGTGCGTTCACTAAGCTCTGGACCTTCACCAAGTCCCTTTAAGAGATGATGGTGCTTGACAAACACATCCCAACATGACTTTTTTGTGTGCCCTGCAATGTATGACGTGAAATCACTTCCATTCAGTGCATGGAAAGCTGGAAGCAGTTTCAGAACCTGTGGTTCCATCTTCAGTTGTTTCACAATTGCATGGATTGGGAAGTACTTTCTCTCCTTTGATGTACCTGCTTTCATCCAGAGTGTTTTGCATGGCATCATATGGAAATGGGCAATTAGTCAGATTAATATGTCAGTGTCTCTAGCTGAAGCAACAATGGTTGATGCCTTGCTTGTTATGCAATGGAGAACAATTCTGGTGTCGGCTTCCTCATGCTTAGCTTCCATGCAACTTGTGTTCAGTATTGCATTGGACGCTTCGACACCGTCTTCATTACTAAAACCACTTGCTGCCGCCTATGATTTTGTTGACTGGTGCTCTCAGAATCAGCTGTTGTGACAGGAATCGAGCAAGGTCAGCCATGTTGTCCTGATGAGCAATGAAGTTTTCCCACTTCCCGGGAAGCGGCAAATCTGTGCTTTCAACAGGTCTTCGGATTGCCACCAAGCCTCTTCCACGGCGATTTCGTGTTCCACTTTTGATTGAGTGTGTTTGGTAGCGATCAAACAAGACATCATTCCGTTGGAATTTTACTCCGCTTTTGAGTACAACCTCTACAAGACACCAGCAAGGTCTCCAAATGTCAAACATGTCAATAATTGTCAACTTTAAATACCAAATGCAAGCTGGACAGTTTGGCTGCACTACTTATGTGACAACCACATTGGTTTTAAGTTATACGGATTTTCTGGAGTTTTTCCTTTATTCTTCTTGTCATGCCAGCCCGATGTGTTGCAGGCTTATGTTCAAACACCAGTGAGAGCGGTGTGAGCCTTTTTAAGGTTTCCAAAGTTTCGAAGGTTCGCTGCTAAAATAGGCAAAACAAGACAGAACAAAACAATGAACGAGGTACAATTGTTAACCAACTGACGCATCAGTGTTGTGTTTGGCCCACTTCACGGACAATTGCTTCTACCCTGTTCCCTTGTTGTGTTAGGGCTCCCTGTTTTGCGGCTGGAGACCACACGGAGGAATAACGACAGCTGCGAGCCATCACAATCAGCTGCCTTCTTGAGCCCACTCCTGTTTGCCGCTCATTGCAAGACCAACACTTTCCAGCATTCAGGTAGTTCTCGAATTGTATCATTTCTTGTTCAGTCCCAGGATTTCCCGTGCCTGATCCCTGATCTGTAATGTCGCCTGATTGACGTCAACTCACTGTTGCCAGGTATGACCCAGCTTGCCTGTGCCCCCGGTGCGATCCTCGCGCTCACTTAAATAAACGTTGCACAGTAATTTTCCCATGTCTGGTTTGGGATCCATTTCCCAACACATCCTGACATGTTGAAAGTTGAAATAGGACTGTCACTTTGTCACACCAGAACCCAGCTTCAGACAGTTATATCGATGACTGTCCGCCATCCTCAACATGGAGAGAAGCCTGATTGTGGAGCTTGTGGACAGCAATATAAAAATGGCAGTAACAGTGAACAGAGCATCCGAGAAAAGCCTCCGACAAGGAATTCGGCAGCCATGGAGAGAGGCAGTGGAAGTGAGTAAGTGTAGAGGCTTGAAAATGGAAAACAATGTAACAAATTCGCTGAATCTAGAGACCAAGGATCCCTCCGTGTTGCCCATATTGCTCTGGTCATCCGAGGAGTCAGGCTTGGGGTTGTGGTGTCGGTCGCTGTTTTTTAGTTGAATCTGAATCTTTCTCCTCCTCCAACCTATGGGTGTATGCCACAGGCTTCGATGGAACGATAACATTGTACGAGAGATCCACACTTGAAGCAGAATCACTGAAAATGTTTACCTCCTCCATCCAATTTAGCGCTAAATCAGCTGAAGAAGTTCTCGCAGTGACGTCATCACCAAGATGGCGGCATCAGAGCACTATGATCGACTGGCGAGCAAAACAGCAGATTACAGACTGATTTCTCTTCACCCGCACTATGCCCAGTTGTCTTTTGGGGAATAATCTCAATTGATGATTTTAATTCCAATATTAAAACTAAGGGGTTCATTTCACTTGTCATAAACACTTTTACGCATAAAATTGTACAGTCCAAAACTTAGTAACAAAGGTGATCATTTGTACCAAAAATACAAAACTAGATTTTCTCTATATGAGACACCTGATTTAGAATCGGATGTGCAAAGAAATGGAACCGATAAGAGAACACACATTATCTGCAAGCAGATGTGTGTGTGGGTGTGTGTGTGCATGTATGTGTATTTGGCTGGCTCCATGCCAGTCCGCAAACCATAATGATTTAGCCAATCCCTGCAACAGTGGGGATTAGCATACACTATGCATGTGTTAGAAATATAAAAGGTATTATATTTAGGGCCCGAGCACTAAGCGTGCGAAGGCCCTATTGTTTTGCAAAGGATTATTATTATTATTATTATTATTATTATTATTATTATTCTTCTTTTTTCAGGGCAAATGAAAATGGCCAATTTGGAGGCCTGAACATGCACGAAAAGTCACCAAAATTTGCACAAACGTGCGGCTTTGCGTAAATTTCGATAATCTTGTGTCGTTTTGAAAAAATGTCAAAAAATGGCTCAGTGGCGCCCCCTTGACCCTTAAAATTTTCAAAAAGGCCTCTCCTCTCAGGTTTTCAACGTAGAGCAATGAAATTTGGGGAGTAGATACCTTATGCCTAACTGTTCAAAAAAGCCTCTTGCACCCATATTCCAAATCCAACAGGAAATCGGATATTTTGGATCAAATGTGAAATTTTTATCGGTTCACAGTTTGAGTTTACATTTGGAGGCCTGAACATGCACGAAAACTCACCAAAATTTGCACATACATGCAAATTTGCGTAAATTTTGATAATCTACAAAAAAATTTAACAAAATGGCTCAGTGGCGCCCCCTTGAAATTTTCAAAAAGGCCTTTCCTATTAGGTTTTTTCAACGTAGAACGATGAAATTTGGCAAGTCGATACATTGTGCAAAACTGCTCCAAAAAGTCTCTTGCACCCATATTCCAAACCCAACAGGAAGCCGGAAATTTTGGATCAAATGTGAAATTTTATCGATTTACATTTGAGACCTTGTCGCTGAAGAAAATAGTTGGATAGTCTTCAAAATTGGTCAGACTATTCAGGAGACATATGAGATCTTAAGTTTTCAAAATGGTGAGTTTTCACTCAAGGGTCTGACCTGGGCGTGGTCCCAAAGTCGGCCATTTTTGGGCAAAATACCAAATTCAGAAAATGATTAAAAACTCCGTGATACAACGTTCAATCTTTTTCATTTCTAGCATGTATATGAGATATCCCAGCCTGAACACGACTGCATTGAAATATTACCCATTAGGCCTGGCGCCCCCTAGTGGGAACAGGAAATGGCCTTCTTTACGAGACAGGCTCCTCCTCCAAGGGAAAAAAATCTATTGACCTCAAACATGTTTCAGGGGAGCCTCAAGACATGTGTTCAGGTCCCTGATGAAAAATATTGAGGTTTCGTTGAAGCGGAGAGGTCCAAACTGGAAGTGAAAATGACCGTCAACAATTTGTCTCGCCAAAAATTTTGAACAGTCATAACTCGGCAGATATGCAACATATCTGCGCCAAACTTTCCGTGTTTGTTGAGAGTCATACCCTGAAGGTTCTTGTAGGGGTCATTTGCATCAACTCTACAGTGCCAACTAGTGGCGACAGAAAGAAGTTTTAAAAAAGGCCTTTCCTATTGGGTTTTTTCAACATAGAGCAAGGAAATTTGGGGAGTAGATACCTTATGCAAAACTGCTCCAAAAAGTCTCTTGCACCCATATTCCAGATCCAACAGGAAATCGGGTATTTTGGATCGAATGTGAAATTTTCATGGGTTCACAGTAAGAGTTTACATTTGGAGGCTTGAATATGCATAAAAACTCACCAAAATTTGCACATACATGCGGCTTTGGATAACGTTCGATAATCTTGCAACGTTACGAAACAATTTAAGAAAATGGCTCAGTGGCGCCCCCTTGAAATTTTCAAAAAGGCCTCTCCATTTAGGTTTTTCTAACATAGAGTGATGAAATTTGGAGAGTCAAAACTTTGTGCAAAACTGCTCCAAAAAGTCTCTTGCACACACATTCCAAATCCTACAGGAAATCGGGTATTTTGGATTGAATGTGAACTTTTTATCGATTTACAGTGTGCACATTTTACACCTTGACACCTAGGGAATTAGTTTGATCATTCTCAAAATTGGCGAGACTGTTCATGAGGCATATGAAATCTTAAGTTATAAAAATGGTGTGTTTTCATTCACGGGCCTGACCTGGGCGGGGCGCCAAATTCTTCCATTTTTTCGCCAAAACACCAAATTCGGAAAATGACTGATAACACCCTCATACAATGTTAAATCTATTTTAAATCTGGCATGTGTGTGAGGTATACCAGCCTGAGCAGGACTGGATTGAAAATTTACCATTTGTGCCTGGCGCCTCCTAGTGGAAACAGGAAATGCCCTTTTTTACGGGACACACTCCTCCTCTAAAGGGAAAAAACCAATCTACCTCAAACCTGCATAAGGGAAGCCTTAAGACCTGTCTTCAGGTGCCTGATGAAAAATATTGAAGTTTCGTTGAAGCGGAGGGGTCCAAACAGGAAAGTGAAAATGACTGTCAACAATTTTTCTCTCCAAAAACTTTGAACAATCATAACTCGGCAGATATAGAACATATCTGCGCCAAACTTCCCGTGCTTGTTGAGAGTCATACCCTGAAGGAACTTGTAGGGGTCATTTGCATCAACCCTACAGCGCCAACTAGTGGCGATAGGAAGTCACTCGTTTTTCCAAAACATGTCCAGTTCTTTTCATGTTGGTCATTGTAGTTTCAAGACCTATTAAAATACTTTTTTACGGCCCATGTCCACGTGTCTCTGTCTGTTGCCGTGACGACCCTTTGTTCGCCATTTAAAGGAAATATTTTTTTTCAGAGACTCAGGCAGCTTATAGAGCCACAATATTTGGCACACTTGGTCGAATTGGCCAAGTTAGAAGATTAATTTTGGTTTTGAATAAGGGCTTGGCTGCACAGCTCAGTAGTGGCTCCTTTTTTGTAGTACTCTCTCCAATAGGGGTTTTTATCTCTTGGGTGTGGGAATGTAATTAGGCGACTTTCGAACATGTTAGGTTCTAATGAGATGATTAGAGAGGAGGATCTGCCACCACCCTGACCTGCACACAGTCCGACTTGCGTGACGTCCGAGTTGCGCTAGATTGCGAGGGCCCGTTCAGTCCTGCTTGCAGGCCTAGTTTGTTTTGTCTTTGCAAAGGTTTGGAGGTTTATGATTAATTGTCTGAGAGGATTTTAGGGACCAGTATTAATTCATTATTATTTTGCATTGTCTCAGAAACAAAGAATAAGAGCAGGGAAAAAACATTTTGCGATGTAACTTTAATGGAAAAAGGACACTTTTTTTTTTTTAATTCACAAAGTGTCTAACGCCTCAATCCCTTTTAAATAATAAGCTATAAATAGAAGGGAGGTTTTCAGAAAACCCATTTAAATTACATTTTTTAAATCAGGGTTGGAAACGTATGGCTCGCGAGCCATATCTGGCTCTTTTAATTAGTGCTCTCTGCCGACTCTGACATCTGATCACGCGTTGACATATTGATCTTGGACACTTCAAAGGTGTTGCAATTACAGTGGACCCTCATGATACGTGATATATAATCTATTCCACGACCAAGCTCGCAACGTGAATGTGCTCATATCATGAATGTATTTTCTCCAAAGAAATAATTCAATTCCAGTTAATGTGTGCACTTCCAATGAGTCCCCACCATGTTACCCCTAAATAATTGATGGCATTTGTAAGGCTAAATCATCCGAAAAACAAATTAAAGGTATAAGTATTTATATACAAACACTTACCATGAAGGCTGGAGTCTAGCAATTACGAAGATGGCGAAAGTGCACACACTTTTCTTGTTCTCTTTTAATTTCATGCTTTGTTTCAATTCTGAGAATTCGTTTCTATTTCTCACTACTTTCTTTGGTCACCATTTTTCCTGGGGGACATGGGTAATGTTCACTTGTGAGCATAAATGATTCGGATACACTTTGATACAAAATTAAACAACGAGGATGAGGTGCAGACCAGGTGAACAGATGGGGGATTCCATTTATGTGATATGCTCGTAGGCTCCCTAACGCGACGCCGAGACACTTGGAGAGACAAAGCGCAGAGCTCGCATACCACCTGGCGGAATGAAGAGGCATTTGGACAGGTTATGCGAGAGAGTTTTTTTTTTTGTGCTCGTGTGGTCCAAATTTGCTTGCATAATGTGACTCATTTTCTCTCATGATGATGCTCGTATCATGAAAACCTCTAAGATGAGGCACTCGTATCATGAGGGTCCACTGTATATGCTTCAATATGGCGCCCATCAGTGGGCAGACAGTTTCAGATTAACCGGAAATAGGCTTTAGAGCTCGCCTTCTGAGATTTCGGCGCCTGAGGTGTTACTCAGATGGGCAAGAGGAATGCCCTGGGTCCAGAGGCAGGGACAATGCTCCTTTGGCTATGGGCCTGGGCATAGGGGTGTCCCCCTATGATCCCATGGTGGGGACGATGTCTGGCTTGCCCTTCAGGTCCCGAGCAGCAGTCACAATGTCAGCATGACTAAAATACACGTTACAATGGGTAACGCTTTAGGTTAAGGTACTAGTAATAAGCATTTTAATGACTTAAAGGGTATTAAAACACTAAGGGGCTGTGAGATATCAATAGAACTGTTATGTGGCGAGATAACAATTATTAATAAAGTTAACCAAAAAAATCAATCACATTCATGAGCAATTATCGAAAATAGATCGAAAATTACGAACATTTCCGAAAGTATTCCGGAAACAGCCGAATGGGGCGGAGACGTCACAACAAGGAAACGAAAGGTCGAGGCAGGTGCCATCGTTGTTTATTGACGAGAGAGTTGCGTTCGTGTTTTATCAAAAAAACCTGTTCAAACCTGTCATGCTACAGTATGTGGTGTACAAATAGCCATTTGTCGCAATGTAGTACCCGTGAGTTCCCGAACGCAAGAAAAAGAGCTGGACTACGCAGACAATGAGTACATTTCGTCAGTGCTAAAAGGGCTAATTTTGCAGACTTAGCCTCCGGCACGGTTTTGTGTGGTGCGCATTTTACACCTGAAAGCTATTCGAACTATGGACAAATGGAATCAGGTTTTGCTAAGAAATTGCTGCTGAAAGCAGATACGGTGCCCACCTACACGTGCAGCCACCTAAATGTCCCGAGATATCAAGAAAGAGGACGATGACTGGCTCTGATGAGACCACCCCACCACCCCAGGCAAAGCAAAGGAGGGAAATGGACAGAGTGAGTACTCTTTTATAATAAAAAACATATCACGTATTGGATATACGACTCCACACATGTACTGTATAAATTATCGCTCGTAAAATATATAGAACAAATCCTCTAATCCCATTCATATTTGTGTCGGTTGGCAGAGCGAAAACCGATGATAGCACAATAAATGATGATTATTCTATACATTATTTTGCGGTCACGGTGTATCAGCTTCACAAAAAGAAATGCAAAACAAACCGTTCAGTGTTTCATCAGTGTGATTGCTCCCCTCAATGATCCTTTCATTAGGCTGCATTGGCTTTCGTTTGGGCTCAAATTGATAACCCAAAACACCAAAGAAAGGTTCATAACTCTCCTCGTCACCATTAGAGGAACGTTCGTTACGTCGTATTCGTCGCTGCAACTAGAAACAAAATTGTCCGCCATCATTGCCGCCATCGACTAAGCACTGAGCCGTTGTTTCCTTGTTGTGTCGTCACGCACACAATATGCTAGATTTCCGGGATCTCGGGCGCCGGTCATTTTAGCTTGACAATCGATCCAAATTTCTATCATTTTCTTGGTGTTGCGATGTGTGTTATTACACGAAGTGGCATGATATGAATCCAAAAGGCATGCGTTTATGGATAAATGATGGCATATTAGCATTTCCCCAGGTGTTGTCATACCCTTTAATAAGAAAAAAAAAGTGTTTATAAGTATATGATGATTATTATCATTAACATATGTATATAAGTCTACTAAAGGGTTCATAATGCCCTTATTATCAGGTAACAAGAAATTTATAAAAACTGAGTTCATAAGTCATAGGGCCATTGTAGGTCATTATAAGATGGACATTATATGTATCCTCAGGCTTTTTAAGCATTAATTTATTATTTTAACATAGAAAAGAGACTTTTAAGAATCTTAGGGGCTGTTTACATGGTCACTCTGCGACACCACAATGCAACAATTGTGTTGCTGAATGGCCTCGCCTTTTAAGCGGTGACAGCGAAAATAAAAGGCGAAGATGCAAACTTTGGATTCTGGCCTCCAAAGTGGAACAATTTGATTGTGTAGTTTGCTCCGCAACCATATGAATGGAACGCTCTCGCTCAGATGACGTAAACCCTCGCAAACGTCGCTTTGGGCATGCGTAGTCACTGCTACTAAACATTCAAAACAGCAAATATGACGAAATGTCGTCTTTAATTCACTTTTTTTTTTTTATGATGTTCATTTATTTTCCACTTCTCCTCATAGGGGTCATGGCGATGCTTGAGCCAATCCCAGCTAACAGGCAAACCCTGAAGCGGTTGCCAGCCAATCGCAGGGCACAAGGAGACGAACAACCACTCACGCACACACTCATACCTTTAATTTAGAGTTTATTTACTCACTTAAATAATTTAGAGCAGGGGTCGGCAACCTATGACACCCGTGTCAGCACTGGCATGCGAAGGGTTAACCAGTGGCACGCGAGCGCAAGGCAAAAAAAAAAAAGCGCCTTTTCACCTGAAATAAAGACATTTTCAGTTGCGCGCCCTGTGATTTAGGGGCTTTAGGAGAGCGGCCCCAGAGGCGTAGCAAGGTTTCCCCGGGGGCCCTAGGCAACAAGCCACATGGGGCCCTTCGAGCGTGTGCAAGTAAGGGGGACAGTTGCATATTTAATAAAAGTATAATAACGCCTCGGTCTCATAGAGTGTTTTTTAGGACACTCCAAATGCCCGGCTTCTACTACATTAGGACATAAAATACAGTAATATAGTACACTCACCGCTGTCTTGCTTCCTTTTCTCCTCTTCTGCTTTTTTTTTTCTTTCTTTTGTCACTTCCAGAAGGATAACTTCTCTTAATTTTGGCTAAACGCCAAGTAAAAAAAAAAAAAAGCCAAATCGCCGCTCACTCTCACTTTAGCCCCTTTTACATACTCCAAAACACCGGGAATATCGCGGGACTTAACCGTGCAGCAGTTGTGTGTGAAAACAATTTCTCATGTCGATTGACCCGGCGTTTACGTGGACATTTTACGGGTTGCGTCTTAGTATCATGTCCGGGACTTTCCCGGGAAGCGGTGTGAGTGAAAGCAGGCGTTAAATTCCCGGGTCGCAGCAGATGGCTGATGACTTAAAGATCATGGCGGGCCTATGTCACTTCCTCCCTCTTCGCAGTAAGACAAAAAGCGGTAAACAAAAATTGCAATTATAAACATAGCAAGGTGGAAACAGCTAAATTAAACTGAAAACGTGACAAAAAGAAAATGTCATTTATTACCTCCGGGTTGGTCTCATTTTATAATAAATATTTATATATGTATACTAAAACGATGTATGGATCTTAAACTAAGGAATACTTTTTATAAAATAAATAATCTGGATTAAAAAAAGAGAATGCGCTGTATGGTGATTGCAGAGCCAGAGCGTGCCATACGCCCTCTTTAATCTTCCCCTCTGCGAGTCCGCAAACCCGCATCTGTTTATTTATATTTAACAAACTTTTCCAGCACTATTTCGTTGTGTAAATACATTTATAATGATCATAAAAATATGTATACTATTTAAACATTAAGAAAACTTGCATTTTTTTTCTGCCAACTGAGAATTTGTTACAAAAGACAGGCTTTTATGCAGACATCGTCGCAAATGTGATCACACAAAACGCAACCAGTCCGTAAGCAGTGCTCTGTCCAGGTCTGACTGGCGCATCCCTTCCCTTTTCTCTTTTTCCCCCGAGTCCTCAAAAATAAAACATAGAATTACGTGTTTTTTTCTGGGTTCGGGGCCTACAAATAAAACATAAAATTTCGGGTTTCTTTTTCAGGTTTGGGCCTGCAAATCAAGTTAATTTATCGGGTCGGGTCGGTCTGGATTTATTAGGCCCAATTTTACCTAAATACAGTCTTGATGAGCTTAAATTGGCTGCAGTTATGAATTCGGGAATGCTCCCTCCGGTTTAACCAACATTATGTTTAACAAACTTTTCCAGCGTTATTTCAATGCGTAAATGCATTTATAATGATCATAAAAATATGTAGACTATTTAAACAATAAGAGAATTTGCCTTTTTTTTCTGCCAACTGAGAATTCGTTACAAAAGACGGTTACGACATCGGGAACGCTTCCTCTGGAACAAAATGCAATTTGACCAACATTATGACAGCCGATGCCGACCAAAAATGACGTAATGTCCGGGTTATAAAATCGCGCCAGCGGGCAACACAGGACAAGTCTGTGAAAGCTCCAACCCGCTTCATTCCCTGGACATCTTTTTGTGCGTGAAAGCAACGAAGAGGGGAAATCGATCGTCAGGAATTTCCCTGGATATGTGTGTGAAAAGGGCTTCTGAGTCACGTGTGTGTGTGTGGGGGGTGGGGGGGTTGTAGAGCGAGTGAAGGGGCCGAGTGAAGGGGCCCCTTCACTCGCTAATACCCTTTCACTGGTGCTGTCGCACTTGTTGCTGCACAGTGCAGTAAAGTTGCGTGTGCTAAATCTGTTGGCCCTCTGGGCGGCCCTGCTGGCTGGGGGCCCTAGGCAATTGCCTGGTTTGCTTAATGGGACGCTACGCCACTGAGCGCCTCAAGCAACAGAGTAATAGCCTTTACTTTGAAATAGACTCACTGTTTTCAATTATTTCGTTGTAGGCCTTCCATCTGAAAATTGCAACCCATCCTTGTCTAGTTAATGCTGCTCTCTTCCGAGGCCGTCCGAAGCCTACTCTGAAGCTGTAGGATGAATTTACGACACAACTCATATCCCCATTGGCTGCCACTTGGCGTAACTCGCAAAGCTATTGGCTGCCATTTCACAAAATGCGAACGCTTTTGGCTGTCATTTCACAAATTGGGAGTATGGTGCTAAATCACGGCCAAAAAGTATTGTAATCTGAAAAAAAGAAACTATTAAAAAAAAATTGAATTTGAATGTTAAAGTCTTTTTCTTGAACCTTTCAAAGTCGAAAAAATATGTTTTCTTTTTTCAGTTACAAAGTTGATATTTTCAGGTTCAAATATTACAATTTTGGTTTCGGTTATCTAATTTTCACCTTCAGATTTTTTTTTTTTCTTATTTTTTCAGTTTTAATTTTTTTGTCACTTTCAACTCATTTTTTCACTTTCAGCTCTTTTTTTTCAGTTTCAAAAGTTTTGGCCGTGCTTTATCGCTGGGTGGGGTGTGGTCTCGAGGAGAGGCGTGTTGACTTTGACTTGTGAGAAAGCCTATTAAAACAACCCCAAATGATGTTACCTTCAGGTAACGTGGGTACTTTCATGATTTATGACTCCATTTGTCTTTTGTAACTCATTCTTGACAACTCTTGGTCAGTTTTGATGAATAAAAATTGGAAAATATGCCAAGTTGTTGATTTTGACCTAAAGGAACGATGTGTCCGAAATCCAAAAGAAAAAGCGAACGCAGCGTCGCGTCTTTTTGCTGCTGTGTGCTGTAATAATTTTCATTTTTGCTGCTATCATTTTTGAGATATTAGAACAAAATGGACTTGAAGTGGTGCCATTTGTTTGTGCTAGTTGTAGGGACACCCTCATGATGCTACGGTGGTAGCGTCTGATGCGTCTCATAGATATCACATGTATATAGAACCAGATGCGAAATGACGCTTAGTGGCGTTAGCACATGTATAGGCTATAGAACTAAATGCGAAATGACAGACTCGCCTGCGTTAGTAAACATCTTAAAGTAGTAGACTTCTCAGGAAGGCTCTGTTGTAGCGAACCTAAGGCGAGTAACTTTTTATCTATAATACTCCTAAATCGGCAACATCTTGACTTGAATCTATCTTTAAATGATGAAACAGTTTGAAAAATTTCACATGTCGAAGGTAGACAGAAGGGAAATAATGCAATAACAGGAGCAATTTTAACAACTTTAATGGTTGATTAACAACATTAAATGACTTCTATTTATAGCAAAGGTTACAATCTAGTTATCGCGGTTTGGAGGGGCGTAGTTTGTATGAGGCGTGGTTGGTAGCGTGGCTCCGGCTGCAGACTCTTCTCATAAAAGTGGAGAGAGTGTGACATCCTAATCCATCAAAGTACCCACGTTTCCTGAAGGCAGCATCATTTGGGGTTGCTTTGATTGGCTGTCTCTTACAAGCCGACACGCCTTTTTTCGAGGCCACGTCCCCCGCGGCAGAATACGGGCAAAAGTTTTGAAACTGAAAAAAAAAAAAAAAAAAAAAAAAAAGATCTAATAGCGAAAAAAAAAGATCTGAAGGTGAAAATTAGATAACTAAAACCAAAAAGTGAATATTTGAACCTGAAAATATCAACTTTGTACCTGGAAAAAATAAAATGTTTTTTTCGCTTTTGAAACATTCGAGAAAAAAACTTAAACATTCAGTTTAAATTTTTTTTTCAATCTTTTTTTCAGATTACAACACCTTTAGCCTTGATTTAGCACCATATGGGAACGCTATTTACGACGCAACTCGTATTGCCATTGGCTGCCACTTGGCGTAACTCACAACGCTATGGGCTGCCATATCACAAACTGGGAACGCTATTGGCTGCAATTTCACACAATTGGAGAATGCGATTGGCTGGCATTTCAAAAAATGAACCTCGACTATTACTCGATTGCAGGCGCGACTGTGCCGCCTGTTTTTATAATATTTTTAACTTATATAAATGTTATGTTCGCGTTCTTGTGCCTTTTGAAGAAAAAAACATGTGGACGCATTTGCTTCGAGTTGGCGGGTGTGTTTTCTTCCGAGCTGAGGAGGTTATTGTTAAGGAAGCGCATCATTGGCTGTCGCCTGGCATGAGTACTACATCACTTTCATGCGGAATTGCAAAATTCCGAGACGGAACCCAGACGGAACCATGTAAATGCAAACGTGAAATGTGTCGTATTCTCAGAGTGTCACCATGTAACCTTTCCAGTGTGTTTATGTCCAATCCTAATAATTTTATTTCATATCATTTTTATTAAGCCTTTAAAGTGCCTGTGACACGAAAAAGCATGTTCATTTCATAATACACGCGGTATTTTATGCTCCTGAATGAAATGGACTGCTTGGATGTGTGTGGAAGCGATCGCTATATTTATTTAGTTTTTTTAATCCTGCACACCATGAAAATGAGTGACTTCCGGCAACAGTCTCGAGTTGAGAAAGAGGGTGCTGAGACGTCTACGGAGGAAGGAGTCGTCTTCACTATACAGCCGTAGTGTTGTATGACAAGGACTTAGGATTCAGCTGATTTTGCGGATTAATACGTTTATTTTTCGCATCACGCCAGCCAAGCGGCTGCAGAAAAATCTAGGTGTACGACGGAGAGGCGTGTGCGCCTTTTTGGGGTTTCAAAAGGTTCCCATTCACCGGTGGATATTGGCTAAAACAAGCCCTACTACTGTGGGACCATGGGACTAACAACGAAGTGAGTAAACATCGTGTTTTGTATGTCAAATACTGTGATCATTTTGTTATTTAGTTGGCTATGCATTTTGTGGCTGACATGCTCCTTGTTCCCTCGGCTGACGACCGGCGGCTTGTCGCACATCCCCCCCGCCGGGAGAGCACTATACTCGGCTTATTGCTCTCTTCATGTGCCCAGTGTTCTGTCAAATTTTCCGACCGATCAGAAATTGCAACTTTGTGTTAAAAATAGCCGCGAATACAGCGATTACAAAGTAAACACTACAAACTTGCTTTAAATAAAGGACTACTTACGTTTGAGCATGGATGGGCATGTAGAAAGCTCTCCTCATACACATTAACTGCACATGTTAGCTGCACAACAACTGCAGCCGCTCTCGTATGACTCTCTATTTACGTGTTCACCGTGTAGTAAAGCATTCTTTTGTCATATTCGTGTTGACCATTTGGCAGCTACACGCTCCTCCAACGTCGGCTGGTTTGTCCGGCGGTCACTGTCCAGCTGCTTCCCCGGCGAGCTCTCCTGTTCGTAGTAGCAGGGGAACTGTTAGGATGCGCTGGGGAATTGGACCCCAAAGCAGACAAGGGAGATGGCGGTAATTATTTACAAGTTTTATTGTCGGGTGGAGCCCTAACAGGAACGAGCTGTAAATTGCTCTCTGCCGGGCGCTTTGCCCATCGGCAAAGACAATCCACAACCCAGTCGTCATGTGAAATGACCCGGGCTAGTTATGTGTGATTTTCCGCGAAGACTTTAAAACATCTCTTGGTTTGTTTACATTCTCCGAAGCTGGGAAAGGGAAATGGCATAAGCCCGATTTAGGTGGCATAAAATATCGTTCGGGAGGTGCGAAGGTGAAGTCGACAGTTTTGACCATTATGGAGTAATTTTGCCATGACGTCTTGAAAAAATGCATTTTTATTATTTCATATTCTATTTAGCACAAAACTGTTATTTGTCATGACCATTCCATTTATATAACTATTGGGGAAAAATACTTGGATAAAAATAATATCCTGTAAAAATATTGGAGTAGAGAGACTGAAGCAATGACATTTTGCGGCTCTCTTCGTCACATTTTCCTTGTTCTGAATAATTCCCCCTCAACGGGCTGACTGGTCCTTCTCAACCCATTTATTTAGCTATTGGGGAAAAATACTTGAATAAAAAGAATATCCTGTAAAAATATTGGAGTAGAGAGACTGAAACAATGACAATTTGCGGCTCTCTTCGTCGCGTTTTCCTCGTTGTGAATAATTCTCCCTCAATGGGCTGCATACTAAATCAGATGAAATCGTGACTCCGTTGACGTCATTACCTGTTGGGGACCTTAGAGCCCTATAATGGTAGGTGTGGCTAACCGGCAGATTAAAAAACTAATTTCTCGTCATCTGCGCTTTGCTAAATTGTTGTATACAGTCGAAGCATCTCAAAATATGATTCTAATTCATATAATTATCCTATTTAAGACTTTTTTTCTCCTGTCGTACGCACTTTAATAAACAGTTAACTGAGCTTATTTCATCTACTGGATTTAAAGCGAGAATGATGCCTTATTAAGGCTAATATTTTACATAAATGCATTATTAAGCCTTTAATATAGCGTTAACTCAGCTTTTTGCAGCTACTGCATCTAAAGCGAGAACAATACATTATTAAGGCACATTAATTATTACCTACACATTTAATAATTCTAAACAATGGTTTTCAACACTTAAATATCTGGAATGAACACAAAACTTAAGGTTGATAAAGTAGTGAGGGAAAATTAAAAAATAATAAAAATTAATTGTTGCCTTACTGAAGCAAAAAAAAAAAAAAGTCATTTATTGCTGTTGCAGTCAAGTTAAAAGCACATAAATTCTACAAATCTATTCAAGCCTATAAGGCAAAACACTTATTGTAACAATAACAATTCCAGGTTAAAAATAAATATTAGGCTTTATGTTGATATAATTATGACGAAGTTTGGTGTTAATTTAGCAGCTAAATGGGAAGGCTCCTGTACATGACTATTCTGCCCTTGCCACTTCCCCGCTGTGGCTAGGCAGATAGCTAACCCCACCAAGGATGACACTCGTTGATGATGTTTTAATCACCATGCAGTTGGCTCAAGAAGGTGTAAAACCCAAATAACAATCACAACATTCACATGCTATAACATGTAAACACTGGGACATTTAGTACGCCACACTATTTAAAAATAGGGTGACCAAACGCCCTTTTTTGCCCGGACATGCCCACCTTTCACGTCGTGTCCTCGTCATCCAGCCGGTTTCATAAATTCATGAAAATGTCCAGTTTTTATGATTTTTCACGGGACCAATTTGAAGAGAATCCCTACGGCCGCTGGGGGGCAGTGCTTGCCTGCGTTGAGGTGCGGGAGAAGAGTACAGTTAACCCCTTGTATTATGAAGCATTACCGCCATCTACTCGATTGACGGTTTGGCAAGGGAACAGGCAGTTACAGACTACAATAAAGAGTAGTTCTAAGAGACGTTTATAGTGCTCTGTACACCTTTCTGTAAGTTTATCTCCTGTTAATGTCGCTCATGTGTCTTCTGTTTTATATTGGGTTATACGTGTACAAAGAGATGCAGTATGTTGTGTTAGTCTTGTATTAATTGTTCTGCATTCGTGTATTTGGTTGAATGTTAGTATTATATTCTACGTAGAAGCGCCTGCCCAGTTGTTAAGAGTTTTTTACGACAAAAACGTATATAATGGCAACTGTTGACTTCTGTTGGAGCTTTGCACTGGCGTGATCTGTAAAATCCCATTTGGTGTCGCATCGTTGCGCTGCCGATGATTGTAAACTTTCATAGCAAAGTTTGATTTTGCCTCGTCTCCCGGTACTCGCTAATAGGGTAGCTAACAGTGAATTAAGCCGCGCTAGGCATTCTGGGAAACGTAGTTTTGAACTGCTACGTTTTAAAACATGCTGGTTGAATACTTTGTCAGTTTATTTTGGTTATTGTTTGCGTACATTCTAGAACATTGAATGAGAACAAAAATTGAGTGGGAATAAGAATTTCTCAACGAGAATTGTCGTGATAGTAATTTATAAAAATGTTCATGTGACACATAGACTACTGTGTGTCTGTATTGACTGTACTATATTTCCATGGGTCTGCATGATATTTTTTTTGGTCATTATTTCATTCGTTTGTTTTTTGTTTTTTTTTGCGTGTTTATTGTTTGATTGTTTTAGTAAAAATAAAGCCTGTTGAGTAAAAACTTATTTCCATATAATATATACTATAAGGCAATTTCTTTATTTTTTTAATAAAAATGAATTTTTCTGTCCATACAGAGGAGGCACACTTTAATACACGGTACTGATACTGATACACGGTGTGTACTGTAATAGTATGATTAGAATACTGTGAAGTAAGAGAACAGGTTAAAGGAATGGAGAATTGTATTGTGAAGTGAAGAGATGTAAAGAGAGAATATGGGTAATGTTCAAGAATAAGAGTGCTTTGGAATTTTACTTTATCTCAATGACAAAATTCATGTTTGATTGTTGAAAAGACAAAAAAGATTAACATTGAAAATAAAATGGAGAAAAAAGACGGACGGACAGACAGTTTTGGACATTAATAAAAATTATTGGATGATTCTTGCCACGACAACACATTTATATTGTCCATTCATTCGTGTCCTGTATTTTTTTGACAATAATCAACATAAACTGCCTAACGGGTCTCCATGCCTGTCACCCGTTACCAGAGGTGGGTCGTACCTCGTTGCACTCAGTTACATTTACTTGAGTAACTTTTTGAGGAAAAATGCACTTCTTAGAGTACTTTTAATAGACACTACTTTTTACATTTACTTGAGTAGATTTGTGAAGAACAAATACAACTCTTTCTCCTCTACTTTGGGCTACTCGAGTCATCACATTTTTCTTCTTTATTTTACATATTGACACAAATTTTTGCAGAGATGCCGAAAGTAGCTGTATTAGTTTTACCGATAAAATGTCGCAACAATGAACACGACTCCATAATACCATTCAGAGGTAACAATGTTTTTTCTCCACTAGAGGGCACTCATGCTCATTGGACGGCTCATGGGTCATAGTGTTGTTCTGGTCTGAATTTGATGATTTTTGTGTCATCTTTTTGGCATATTACAGTCATGTAATAGGCTATAGTACAGTATAATAATAACAGCTCATATAGATGAAGTTGTGCTGAGAAAAAATAGCGTTATTAAAATAATAATAATAATTTTAAGCAGAATTCTTCTCAACGAATGTTTTTCTTTGTACTTAAGTAGACATTTGGAAGACTTTCATTTTTACTTGTTTAACATTATTTAGATGTAACACTACTCTTACTTGAGTACAATTTTTGGCTACTTTACCCACCTCTGCCTACAGTTTCCCAAGAAACTAATCATTGTTGAGTGGTACCACTAATACCATAATATCCCATTTGTTCGGAAGCAAAACATTAAATTAGGATTTGACACAAACACACTGGATAGGTTAAGATTCTAAAGTTTCTTGTGTGTTAAAATGACAGTGTTATTGCTTATAACCATATAATGTCGATCATATAAGGACTTACAAGGGCCCTAGGAACCTAGTTTTTATCAATGTCTTATTGGCTGATATTAAGGCCATTAGAACCCTTATGAAGATTTATAAACACAAATTAATTTTGAGAAGCATCATATAAAGAAATTATTAACACTTTTTAATTCTTATTAATTGTAATTAATACTGATTACTAAGGCCTTAATCTAAAGCATTACTTACACATGACAAAGTGCCACTCAACACATTACATGACGTCGATTGATTAATACTAGCAGGTGATTTGTCCTACTACTGCATTCCCCACGTCCTCAAAGCCAGCTTCTGCCACCTGGGTCTGGTCCATCGAGACCCTCTGCCTTCACTGCCAACCAAATGGCAGCGCACCCTATAGAGTCAGTTGAGGTGGTTCGGGCATCTGGTGCGGATACCACCAGGGGGCCTCCCTCGGGAGGTTTTCCTGACACGTCCAGCTTTGAGGAGATCTCGGGTTGGGCCCAGGACCAGGTGGAGGAATTACTTGTATATCTTGACACTGGCTTGGAAGCACCTCGGGATCCCCCAATCAGAGTTTGTTAGGGCTTCCACCCATCTCTCCTGAGACCTAGGCCACCTTGGACATGTTTTAATCTGATTGCAGGTTCGACGTCAGATGGGTGGAGTGGCCACAGATGCTGGCAATGCCAATCAACAGTTTCATCTTTAAATGCCAGTGGACACCACCACCTCGTCACCCGATCAACTTGTCTGGTTCCACCGTCAGTTGTTTTTCGCATACCTTTGATAATTCCCCCTGATCACTGGCTCATGGCTTGTTTTAACCCTCGCACCAGTTATATGAGCGCCCTCGTCAGATTCCACGCCTGCCTCCTTCCCAGCTTCCTCGTCTCACGCCGGCTCAGCTACCCCGAGCAGATCGATCAACAATGGTCAAGTTCTTCATTGTGGTCACTAATAAATCATTGCTCATCACAACTCCTGTTTGTCCACACTGGGATCCCCTCCTTTTCGCGCATCCTAACAAAGCTAGTTAATGTGGCTAGAGAAAGGGAGTTTGGGGCTCTTTGCTGAAACTGCTGCCCCCGGGACTTTGGATAAGTGCGTATGTATGTATGTATGGATGGATGGATGGATGGATTCCCCACTCCACATTACCAACATTGCTTGCGTACTCGTTCACACGCTTTTATTTTCCTTCTTCCTCTCTGGGTTATTAGGCATTCCCTACCCACATGGTTTCCCCTGGGTAATCACAAAGCTACTTGTATTAGGTAGCATCTTTATTCCTTGATGGGTTTTTTTGTTGTTGTTGTATGTTGCAAAGACAAGTTTATATCAAGTCGTGTATGAAATATATAGCTTTCACAAATGAACTCAAAATTGTTAGTTTAATATGCTTTCCAGTGATACCATATGCCTGAAAAATAGGCAATGTGCCCCCTTTAAAACACTTTGATGACAAAGTGTGAGATCTCACAATCTCAAGAAAGCAGACAAATTGGTGTAAAAATCCATCAAACTCCCAATTATCAAGCTCACACAGACCAGCAAAATCACACTAATGGGAATGCAGTGTCCGTGCTCATTATCACATTTTAAATCTGTTGATGACACACACAAAGAATTAGTTGAAAACGGTTGCGTTCCAAAATTCCAGTGCACATCAATATTAGTCATAAAGGAATGTAACAGTATGTAGATGGAATTATGATCTTGAATCTTTCCAAGTTGCTCTGAATAATCTTATACATGAGAGTTAGTGTACAATCATCTAATGCTGCAATGAATTTTAAAACCATTACATGATGACACTTAAGTTGACATGAATACACTAAAGATCACTACAAGATCTGTGGACGATTGCTGGAGAATTTACCAAAGGGCCAGCCATTTTTTGTAGGGCCTTTAAATTTTAAACAATGTCATCAATTTGAAAAAAGAATAACATGGATTTAATAAAAATACACCATGGAACATCTATACACACACAAAAAAATCCAATTTAACAGTATGTCTTGGCCTCTGTAACTAATACTGTGTCAGAGCCACGTTATAGCCTGCTTAAACAATACCAACAATACTCGCACACTATTTTCTGTTGTTGACAAACTGACAAACCCACAAGCATCAATACCTCAGGAATTGGCATCTGAGGTGTCCTGTAATAATTTCGCAGCATTCTTTACACACAAAGTACTAAAGATTAGACAGACTGTGTGCAACTCCAGATTAACAAATGTTACACTAAATGCCTCCCAAAATTTCCCCCACGTCAATCTTAGACAGTTTAACCTCTTGCACTATGCCACTTTAACAGAAATTGTGTCAAAATTTAAGCCCACAACATGCTGCCTTGACATCCTTCCTTCAAACTTTTTCAAAACTGTTTTTCATTGCATAGCCCCGGACATACTTCAGATTATAAATACTTCTCTCCAAACAGGAGAGTTTCCTCAGACTTTAAAAACTGCAGTAATAAAACCTCTCCTAAAAAACCCTAATCTGGATGCCTCAACCATTAGCAATTACAGGCCAATATCAAATCTGACATTCCTGGGGAAAATTATCGAAAGGGTTGTGTTCGAACAGATCCCGACTTTTATGATGCAAAACAATCTTTTTAACTCATTTCAGTCTGGATTTCGGCCACAACACAACACCTAGACCATGCTTATCAAAGTCCTAAATGATAGTCGTCGGAATACCGATGCAGGCAAATCATCTGTTCTGCTATTATTGGATCTCAGCGCCGCATTTGACACGGTTGATCACAACATACTACTCAGCAGATTGGAACAGTGGGTAGGGCTTACTGACACTATTCTTCAGTGGTTCACATCCTATTTACATGATAGGGATTTCTTTGTGTCAATCGGAAACTATCAGTCAGAACGAACCAAATTCACGTGTGGAGTCCCTCAAGGGTCAATTCTTGGACCACTCTTATTTAACATCTATATGCTTCCATTAGCTCAGATAATGGAACAGTATGACATCTCCTATCACGCCTATGCAGATGATACACAACTGTACATTTCTGTGTCCCCACATGACTATAGTCCCTTAGTCTCCCTGAGTAAATGCATTCATCTAATCAATGAATGGATGTGCCAGAATTTTCTCCAGTTAAATGTGGAGAAGACAGAGGTAATCATTTTTGGGCCAAAAAAAGAAAGGTCAAAGATAAGCAGGCAACTTAGCACAATGTCACTTACAGCTACAAATCAAGTCAGAAACCTTGGCGTAATTATTGACTCAGGCCTAAAATTTGATAGCCATCTAAAGTCCGTCACTAAATCCGCTTATTACCACCTAAAAAATATAACCAGAATTAAGGGGCTTCTGACACAACAAGACATGGAAAAACTTATGCATGCATTCATTTTCAGCAGATTGGACTATTGCAACGGTATATTAACAGGTCTTGATAAAAAATCAGTCAGGAAGCTGCAGCTAGTACAGAATGCTGCAGCCAGAGTCCTCACAAATACAAGGAAGCTGGACCACATTACACCGATTTTGAAATGGCCACACTGGCTTCCAGTGAGTCAAAGGATAGACTATAAAATACTGCTGCTCGTCTACAAAACACTGAATGGCCTTGGACCAAAATACATGCTTGACTTGTTAGATTCCTATGAGACATCTAGACCCCTAAGGTCGTCTGGAACCGGTCTTCTGCATGTTCCAAGAACAAGAACCAAGCAGGGTGAGGCAGCATTTAGTTATTATGCTCCTCACCTCTGGAACAAGTTACCCGAACCTCTGAAGTGTGCTCAAACTGTTAGCTCTTTTAAATCAGGGCTAAAAACGCTTTTGTTTAGCACTGCATATCCATAACTGTCTATATATTTCAATCTACCTGCTTTCTATTCCTCTTGTGCTTATCTCCATTGCTGATTTCAATTATTATTAGGAGTAGTAGTTTTTGTTTTATTTTTTATTTTTGTTTTATTTGTATTTATTTATTTTTATTCTGTGATTAAGTGCGATCTTTTGTCTTGGTTTTTACGTTGTATTGATTTAAATTTTTATGATCTTCATGTGATGTAAAGCACTATGAATTGCCTCGTGTTGAATTGTGCTATATAAATAAATTTGCCTTGCCTTGCCTAAACATACCCTTAAAATATTCAATTTTAAATTATAAACTACCATATCTGCACTGTAACGTAAAGAAATTTAAATTGTTAGCTTTTAGAAATATTGTTTTCTAATCTTACCTTTGGCCTTTCACTCTCGTTGGGACAATGCGTACCACAGCTTTTCAAAAAAATTGCAGTGGGACTAGGATTCGGAGCAATTTCATTTTTTTTAATTTTTAAATTATTTTTTCAATAATTTATTTTTTCTGAGAAAAAAAATCTGTATTGAAAGGGTTAAAACACTATATAAAACAGGACGAAATATTGCATAATCTGGCACCACAGCCCCTGAACAGTGTTTGTAATTCATGTGATGAAGTGTAGAAGAATATTTTTTGTTTGCTGCAATAAACAGCCAGGCTGACATCTTCTACCTGCAAATTCTTTTATTCTCTCAGTTGGACAGAACAAGATAAGTAAAGGATTATTATGATTATTATTAGGGCCCGAGCACCAACTGGCGCGAGAGCCCTATTGTTTTACAAAGGAGTTTTTTTTTAATTGCAAATGAAAATGGCCATTTTGGAGGCCTGAACATGCTCGCCAACTCATCAAAATTTGCACGTACATGTGTATTTGCGTAAATTTAGAAAATTTTGCAATGTTGCCAAAAAATGTAACAAAATGGCTCATTAGCGCCCCCCTGAATTTTTGAAAAGGCCTCTCCTATTAGTTTTTTTCCATGTAGAGCAATAACATTTGGGGAGTCAATACGTTGTGCAAAACTGCTCCAAAAAGTCTCTTGCACCCATGTTCCAAGAACAACAGGAAACCAGGTATTTTGGATTGAATGTGAAATTTTTATCAATTTACAGGGTGCACATTTGAGACCTTGTCGCCTAGGGAGCTAGTTGGATCCTCCTCAAAATTGACGAGACGGTTCATGAGACATATGAGATCTTAAGTTATGAAAATGGTGAGGTTTCATACACGGGCCTGACCTTGGCGGGATGCCAAAGTCGGCCATTTTTTGGCAAAACGCCCTAACTCCCTGATACAAGGGGCAGTCTTTTTCATATCTGGCATGGATTAGAGGTATCCCAGCCTGAACACGACTGCATTGAAATATTAGCCTGGTACTCCAGATTCATCGCTCTTCCAGCTATTGAGTCTGGCCACCATTAAGCGGATAAAATTTCCAGGGCGGAGCAAGCCACAGCAAACAGACAGCGGAGTGGACCAATCAGCGACGGGCGGGACGAGGGACTTGCGCGCGGAAGTAAATGGTGTTATGTAGCGCTTTTCCACATTTCAAGGCGGTCAAAGAAACATACGAGAAGAGTGGAGTTTATTCAACATGGCTATCGCAAGACAGACTGTTGTCAATGACTTGTGTCGATGTGTTTTTGGTCATTTAAAACTGATTTTACCGTGGATTGGAACATATTCTCGGCTCTCCTATTCGCCATCTGTGTTGTTGCGGAGACGACTTCCGACGCGGAAGAGTGACGATGCTCATTAAGAACACGTCACGCAAATAAACTAATCTGATTTGTCGATTGATTTTGTACTTGCTCAAGAAGCCGTTAACGGGCTGGGTCCCAGACTATCCTCTCAGGAAAAAAAAAAACGGTTTCGGGGAAGCCTTAAGACATGTGTTCAGGTGTCTGATGAAAAATATTGAGGTTTCGTTTAAGCAGAGGGTCTCGCCACAAATTTTGAACAGTCATAACTTGGCAGATATACAACATATCTGCGCCAAACTTCCCATGCTTGGTGAGAGTTGTACCCTGAAGGAACCTGTAGGGGTCATTTGCATCAACCCTACAGCTCAAACTAGTGGCAAAAGAAAGTCACTCATTTTTCTGATACCTGTCCAGTTTTTTAAAGTTGGTCAATGTAGTTTCAAGACCTTTTATAATACTACATTTAAGGCCCATGTCCACATGTCTATCTGTTCCTGTGACAACCCTTTATTCCCCATTAGCTATATATTTTTTTTCAGGGACTCAGGCAGCTTATAGAGCCACAGAATTTGGCACACTTGGTCGAATTGGCCCAATTAGAAGATTCATTTTGGTTTTGAATAAAGGCATGGCTGTACAGCTCAGTAGTGCCTCCTTTTTTGTAGTACTCTCTCCAATAGGTGTGTGAATGTATTTCTAATCCCGAAAAAGAGGCGAGTTTCAAGGATGTTAGGTTCTCATGAGATGATTAGAGGGGGATGATCTGCCACCACCCTGACCTGCGTGCCGTCCGAGTTGCGCCAAACTACAAGGGCCCGTTCAGTCTTGCTTGAAGGCCTAGTTTTCATTGTTATAATGTTGTCACCATTGCTCAAATATAATGGAGTCCTGATTTTATAGTTATAAACGTAAATACTATAATTGAGTAAGATAGGATGCTGGATCTGATGGTTAAAATAAATGGTTATAAATATATAATTTGCGTGACGTCCAAGTTGCGGCAAACTGTGAGGTCTCGTTCAGTCCTGAGTTTTATTTATTTTTGTATGTGTGTGTGTATGGGGGGTGTGTACGGGGTCCGGCCCGGGGGCCAAATGCGGCCCGTGGTCAAACTTCATCCGGCCCGCAGCCTCTGTCATAAAACCCATAATGTCTGGCCCGCACATAGACTAAATTGAGCAGCATATGAAGTAGTTTACACTCAATGCTGTTCCTCATTTATCTACTAGGACACCCCTGCCCTAGTGGGTAGTAAAGTTTTACAAGATGACAGCCAATGATGCACTTCCTTGTCAACAACCTGCTCAGCTCAGAAGACAACATACTCGCCCACTCGCAGCAATGGCATGTTTTTTCTTTCTTTTTCTCTTTTGGCCAAGTTTTATTTTGCAGGGTTTCCAAAAAAAATTGAAACAATGTCGTCCATGTTTTTTCTTTTGCTTCAAAATGCACAAAAACGCAAAAATTTAATATGTTTAAATTAAAAATATGATGAAAACAGTCAATTAAAGCTGCCGTTCCGCCATGTTTGCCCTTTTCAATGTTTACGAGCAGTGACTGCGCATGCCCAAAGTGGCGTGTGCGAGTGCTGACGTCTTTGGCGCGAGTGTTCCATTCATATGGTTGCGGGTAGTGGTGTCAACAATAATCGGTGCGGCGATGCATCCCCATGCGGGGGACGGACGATTCGATTCGATGCGGGCAACAAGCCGAATCGATTCAGCGCCTTTTAAAATATATAAGTACGTTCAAAAATCTTCCCTGCGCAATTTCGGTGATGCAACGGATTTGGTTTCCCCATTTGTATTATTATTCTCATGTTTCATTTTTTACACACCGCATAACTCTGGTCAAGTTTCCCACCAACCTCGCAGAAGCCAAAATGTCTCCAGATGTCTGCTTTCAATGTCTTAGGTGCATCAATAATCTTTCTCGCTCTCTCTTTCTCCGCTTCAGCCATTGTTATGTTATGTCCTATCTCTTAGAGGTTACATCTTGTGACCGAACCCGATTAACATTTTGGGCCCGACCCGAATTTCGGGTCGGGTCGGGCCCAAAATGTAAAGCATTCACGTTCGGGTCGGGTCGGGCCGCCGCGCCGGACTACTAAATTATTTTAAAAAAAAAAAATGGGATAAAACCGAGAGCAGGCTCTCTGTATTGTGCATTTGCTTGTGAACGCACATGAACGCCATGGCCCGCATTTTTTTTATTATTATTTTTTTTTATTAAACTTTCCCAGCATTATTTCGTTGTGTAAATGCTTTTGTAATGATCATAAAAATATGTAGACCATTTAAACATTAAGAAAACTTGCGTTTTTTCTGCCAACTCGAAGAAATGAAAATAAATTGCTGCTGCTGAGTTTTTTTTTCTCGCATCACTCCAAAAAAAAAAAAAAAAATTCGGGTTTTTCGGGCTGGGCCTGCAAATCTAGCTAATTGATCGGGCTCGAGCCGGGCTTCAATACCAGCGGGCTGTGTCTGGTCGGGCTGGATTTTTTAGGCCCGATCTAACCTCTATTCCACATATGTAGTGGGCTAGGCCTACATTTTACTTTTGTTCTACATTGCAATTTAGTTGATGTTTTGTTTGCAACTGAACTGATCCCTGGATTGATATTGCGATAAAGATGCTGCTGCACTAAAATATTTTCTTCGTCATTTTCTTAAATATTTACTTGAATATTTTTGTTGATGGGTCATTGTGACGAAAATACAGTGACTGTTATTACTGATTTTGCACAGGAGTTCAGATGTTGCACTGTGTGAAAGGCTGCTACTGTGTGTAAAAAAAAGAGAAAGCCCTGGTCTAATTCAAAGCACTAATTAAATGCTGTGATCGGTTATTTTTTAAATATATATATCTGAAAGTATTTTCATTTGACTTCAACCAGGAGTGACACAAGAGCCAATAAAAAGTTGTTTAATGTCTGACCGCTTGTGTTGCCTCATGATTCACGAAAAATAAGCTTTGGTTTAGAATTTTAATGCATCCCAGGCTTTAATGCATCGTGATGCATTGCCGAATCGAACCGAATCGTGACCCTCTGAATCGAATCGAATCGAATCATGGCCCTCCGAATCGAATCGAATTGTGAGGGCAGTGCCGATGCACACCTCCAGTTGCGGGGTAATCCCGGCAATCGAATCCTTCAACTTTGGAGGCCGGAATCAAAAATTTGCGTCTTCCATTTTCGCTGTCACCATGTAAAGGCATGGCCATTCTGCAATACAATTGTTGCGTCTTGTTCTCGCAGCGTCACCATGTAAATGGCCCACTAGTCTCCCGAAACACGTTTTTAGCTTGTTATCATCTCGTCATCGTCATGAAAAAAGTGTTCGTTGACAAAATATTAACGTCATCATTTACGAAAACAACACTGACACTTTATCATTTCAAGTTCAGTTTATTCAAAATTCAACTAGAGTTGAGGGTTACTTGTATCATATGTATATTAGAATTACTGTTGTATATACTGTATTGGTGTTATTATTATCATCGCTGTAATCATTGTTATGAGTATAGTTGCTGTGTCATTATTGCGATCAATGATGTCATTATTAGCACCAACTAGTGGCAACAGAAAGTCATTCATTTTACGTATACATGTCCAGTTCCTTTCAGGTTGGTCAATGTACTTTTGTAATACTACGTTTTTGGCCCATGTCCACATGTCTGTCTGTTGCCATGAAGGCCCTTTGTTCGCCATTAAAATGAAGTAGATTTCTCCAGGGACCTAGGCAGCCAGTAGAAGCACAGAATTTGACACACTTGGTCAAATTGGCCCAATTAGAAGATTCTTTTTGGTTTTGAATAAGGGCGTGGCTTCACAGTTCAGTAATGCCACCGACTTCAATAGGGTTTTTTTTCACCTAGGTGTGTGAAGTTATTTCTCATTTGAGGATATACAAAAACATCTCTGTAAGCAATGGCCACAGCACAAAAGAGGTTCCACATAAAAAGGTGGCGAGTTTCAAGTACATGTTAGTTTCTCATGAGATGATGAGAGGGGGACGATCTGCCACCACCCCGAGCTGCGTGCCGTCCGAGTTGCGCCAAATTACAAGGGCCCGTTCAGTCCTGCTTGCAGGCCTAGTTTTGATTGTTATAGTGTTGTCACCATTACTCAAATATGATTGATTCCTGATTTTATAGTTATAAACATAAATACATTGAGTAAGATAGTATGCTGGATCTGACGGTTAAAATAAATGGTTATACATATATATGTACACATGAAACTATATTATGCGAACAATTTAACACATGAGTGGGCAAACTATTCCACAAAGGGCGGCTGTGGGTGCGGGTTTCTGTTCCGACCCAGAAAAACTTTACCAATCTGGTGCCTGCAAGCGCAATCAGTTGATCACAGTCAGGTGCTTCTTGTTTCAGCAGAAACCTCATTGGTTAAACTGTCTGTGTTGGATCAGTTGGAACTAAAACCAGGACCCACTACAGCCCTTGAGGACCGTTTTGCCCACCCCTGAGTTAAAATGTCACCACATTCAGTATAACTTCACCATATCAGGACCTCGATGCCATCTAGCCTGTCGTGTTTTCCATGTCTATCTCCCCTAACAGACCGGAATCCAAAGATTCAGCAAGCTCTCCAGAAGTGGGACAATGATCCTGACTATTCGATTCAGGTGTGTTGGAGGAGGGAGACATGGAAAACACGACAGAAAAAGTGGCCTCGAGGTCCAGATTTGGTGAACCCTGACTTAGAGTATAGGGCTGGAGGATGCTCTGATGCCGGAGGCTAACCCCTTTTGCACAGGCTCCCAACACTTCTTTTAATGCTGTTAGGACATTTAGTAATGGGTGGCCCTGTTGCCTTTGGGCCCATAGCTTAGCTTGTGTGTGTCGACAATTTGTGTTGAACGTTATATTTTTGGAGAGCAAATTTTATTTAATCTACCTATTTTTTCATTAAATGTATATAGTTCATACATAACTGGTGTGTTTATTAAGCTATTTGATAAAAGGTTTATGAGTGTTGAATTTCAATTTTAAACTACAATAGTGAGAAACTAGGGAAAAGTAATCGAACCCTGATAATTTAATAGAAAATATTTATTTTCAAAATTCACAGTGAATGCCTATATAACAGATAGTAAAAATAAAGATAGTTGAATTGTGATATATATATATATATATATATATATTTTATAAAACAGGGAAAGAACTCAGGTTAGCCACCTCTCACGATAGTTTACCACACTAGAGAGGCGCTACACAGACAAAACACAGTGCTATGAGACAATTAATGGTAATTTGAAATGAACAGATATATGTTTACATGAATAACCCCAAAACACTAAGCTTTCTCAGTCATTGCCAAGCCAAAGAGGAGGTTGATCTGATCCATCACCGACATACTGGAACTTAGTTCTTGTCCAGCTAACCTGGAGGCCAAGCTTCTCTGCCTCTTCACAGTATATGCCCAGACCATCTCTCAGCAGACTGTGGAATGTGCTGAGCAAGATAGTGTCATCATTTTTAGAAGAGCTTGGAACAAATTAAGCGATTTACGTGTAAAACGGGATTCATTACACGAAAATTTTTTAAAATGATACGAAAGCCACTCCGGAATGAATTCATTTCGTATCTTGAGGTACCACTGTATTAACTTGATAAAAAGACTTAGGATTACTCAAAATAAGTTCTTGCGAGAACTCAAAAATTATAATTATGTGATAATTATTTATATGATAATTATATAACAATATAACATTATCATTTTAGATTAGCATGACGAATGGGAAGCTTTTTTTCCCTTTTTTTTTTTTTAAGGGTGTAATACCACCAATCGGTCTCAAGTCAAGTCACACTTATCACAATTTTTTGGGTCGTGTCAGAATACGAATTATTAGGTCCTCACAGAAAGTGGCTAACAGGAGGTGAGTGGAGTATAAATGCCACCAAAATATGAAACAAGAACAGTCATCTCAAGACAAGTTACTGAGACAACTTGATCTTACACAGGAAGGGCAAATAGGCAGGGAGCCAGTTACGTGCTTGGTTGCTTCATGTATAGACTCCCTCTTGCTACTGAGGAGAGACAAACAGGCTATAATTTCTGGCATCAGCTCTAACATTTGGGACGTGCATGCAGACTGCCATATACCCACCCTCCCTTTCATCTGATCACTGATATACAATTTAATCTCTCATTACATGTTCCTGCAATGTCATTCATCGCTTCCCATTTCCTCTCTCTCTCTGTCGTTCGTGCTTTCTCACTGACATTGCACCTAATTTTACCTTTTATTCATCTTTGCTTCTCTTTTAGCAATCTCATTTCGTATCCATTCCCAGGCATTATGTGTAGGAGCCTATGTGGGAGCCTACTCATATGCATCAAATGGTGGTGGTGGTGGTGGGGGGGGTCTTTCATGTGAGGTACCTTTATTAATATAATTATTACTGTATTTTATACAATTTGGAGAACTATGTTACTTTTCTTTTTTTGCAGGTGTTTTCAGCAGGTATCGTTTTCCTCCCACAACATCTGAGTCCTGAGCTGTGGAAAACTAACATTTATTACCATTGATATAAGTAAATTGTAAATTTAGACAACTCATACTGTAAATTATTCAAGACAACAACGAATGCATGCATTTATTGTAATTTGTTTAAATGTCACATGAAGATCCAATATTTAAATGCATGATGTAAAAACACTTTTTTGAAATAGTCTCTCGCTACTACAGCATTAATACAGTTTAATTGCCGACTCTCAACTACTATGCTCTATAACACCTACATGCATGAATAATATACTACAAATCATTAAAGTAGACATGCAATCTACCTTTAAAAAATATCAAAGTCCTCAAGCAAACAATGAAAAATGGTTTCTATAAAACCAGAGGCAAAGCCACAGGAGAAACACTGTTATTAATCTCTGAGATAGGAAAACAGATAACAGCATCAAATGAAGGAGTAGCATTGAATATACAGTATGTTCTTATATTTCTAAGTTGGATTTAAATAAAAGTTACTAAGAAAAGATTATTTACACAGTGGCTGCGTTGTGTCGTGTTTTTCAAGATGGCTTTTACATTCTGTATTTTGGAGCAGGTCAGCATGTCAGGTTGAAAGTGTAACAAAATAAAAAACACAGCAGTCCAATAGCAATGCAATATTCGAGGTCCAAATTCTTTCACAAAAAACTACAATCACAAACGCGAGTTAACAAAACAAGTAGCAAGTCAGAAGTCACAATTTAATGTCTGAAAAACCGTACAATGGCTACATTGTTTGGAGTCAATAACAATCTATAGAAACAGACTGATTTTGCTTCACTGAGGGTGAAGTTCCTCGTCATAGTAGGATCCAGATGTCGCCATATACCTTCGCCTGTTCCAAACGCAGCGTCCTCTTCAACAATAACCCTAAAACACACACAGGCTTGTTGTGACTCAGCCAATCTATCTAACCCTTTATGGGGCACTCACTGTATTTCAAGACTGTGTCTTCTTGTAAGACTACATTTAGTGCTGCAATGATTAATTAAACTGAGTAATTTGATTAGAAAATAGCTTCAAATTCAATTCTGTTGCTTCGATGATTAATTTTAATTCAAAGTGGTGTTGTGACTGTTAGTATTGACAGTGTTTGATTTAGTTTTATTGATGAGAGAGGTTACACTGCCCTCTAGTGGCTGAAATGAATATGACATAAATTTTCTAACCTGGTGGAATCCAGCAGCTCCCTGTTAAGGCCAATATAAAGTTGTAGGTTTTTGTTTGAGCTAATATATTTATCAATTTGTAGTTTAGTTTAATGATATTGTGGTGACCACTGCCTCTTGACAGAATTCACCTGGGGAACTTATGTGGGGCGTGTTGTGTCTTACTATATTTAACTATATTTTGCCGTGTGCGTTTCCGGCACAGACACTCTAGAGTTAACAGTGAGACTCGAGAGTCAAGAGAGTGACGAGCGGACGAACACTGCAACACGTCTGCTCAACGAGCTAGCGAGACTCAACAGCAGTCATCTGCCACACTGGTGAACCAGACTTGCCTCGTTGAAGTCTAAGAGGCATTTTACGAGCACTATATAGCAATGGCGGACACTAGCTTTCTCCAGCTAACGATGTTTAACGAGTCTTCTGCGGCCGTGTGGTTCGCGTGCACGGAGGAGCAGTTCACCTTCCACGGTATAATCGACGATACCATGCGCTTCTACTAAGTGGTGGCCGCGCTCATGTACTCAACGGCGGTCAGCGCTCAGCGCTTCGTGGTTTTTCTGCCAAAGGAGGAAAAGTATATGGGGCTCAAGGTGCTCCTTCTCAGAATTTTTGAACAGTCGTACACTTTGACTTCAAAGACGCCCAAGGTGCCCGCCTCGAGAGCTCTGATCAGCCGCCTCAACAATGGAGGTGCGGAACATGGCCCACTCGGACTCAATGTCCCCCACCTTCGCTGGGACAAGGGAGAAGTTCTGCCGGAGGTGGGTGTTGAAACTCTTTCTTAAAGGGGATTTTGCCAGACGTTCAGGCAGACCCTCACAATACGTTTGGGCGTGCCAGGTCTGGCCCGCATCTTCCCCCGCCATCGGAGCCGACACACCACCAGGTGGTGATCAATTGACAGCTCCGCCCCTCTCTTCACCCGAGTGTCCAAAACATGCGGCCGCAAGTCCCATGATACGATTGCAAAGTCTATCATCAAACTGCGGCCGAGGGTGTCCTGGTGCCAAGTGCACATATGGACACCCCTATGTTTGAACAAGGTGTTTGTAATGGACAAACCATGATGAGTACAGAAGTTAAATAACAAAAAAACCCCACTGGCGTTCTGATGGGGGGGGGGGGGGGGGGCGTTCCTCCCAATCACGGCCCTCCAGGTCTCACTGTCATTGCCCACGTGAGCGTACAAGTGTTACATTACGTTTTTTTTTCTCCGCTCGGATTTTGTCACCGTTTCGGCAACGAGACAATGTGCATTACGATGCGTTACTACGCTGGTTGAATGACGCAAGAAAAGTCAGAGACACAGAGAGAAGAGTGTTGCGACGCTGTAGAAAACGTGATGCTAGGCTAGGTGGCTCCAATATTTCCTGACTGTAGCCGACAGGCTTCAATCTACGCCTAGATATCACACGCTTATAGAACTACATGCGAAATGACAGATGGCGGCGTTAATAAACAGCCGCCATTTTGAAGCAGTAGAAAGGCTCTGTTGTCGTGAACCTTCCTAGCAAACTTTAGTAACTTTTTAACTAAAATACTCAGAAATTGGCAAAATCTTGAATTGAATTTATCTTTAAATGATGCAACAGTTTTAAAACTTTAACATGTCGAAAGTAGACAGGAGGGAACTAATGCAAAAACGGTAGCAATTTTAACTTTAACAGTTGATTCACAACATTAAACGATTTCCAAATATAGCAAAGGTTACTATGTTTTTGTTTTGTTTTTTTATGAAAAAAAACATGAAAGGTAACACCAGTTACTTTGCCAGGTAACTAATTACTCTTACATTCAGGTATCTGTGTTACTAACTCAATTACTTTTTGGGAGAAGTAAGTAAGATTCACAACACTGGTCATAAGAAGTCTGCAGAATGAAAAGTGACGAAAGCGGAGATTGTATACTGCCGAATGCAATTTGCCTGCAACTATTGCTGATCACTTTTCAGAATTACCATAAGAATTGTTCCCTGACTCAAAGATTGCATCAGTAAGTTAATTTTATCAATTGCCCTTTTTAATTTATAACTGGACACACTAACCAACTACCTTCAAGTCAAACTGAATTGCAAGCTGAAGTGCCATGTAGTGCAGCCATCAAGACATGATAGAAATTGCCCAAAGTGCTACATACAATTATAACAAAAGTCACTGATAAATTTTAGTAATCATGATGTAGCAGAAGAAATTGATTGTTCTTTGATTGCACCAGGTTATATATTAAATAGTACCAATAAATTCATATATTTTAAAAATTGAGTTTTATTTTTGTTTCATAGTGCACGCTTTATACCATGTTGGCCCGAATATAAGACGGCCCCAATTATAAGACGACCCCCTCTTTTTCAAGACTCAAGTTTGAAAAAAGACTTTTTGAACACCAAATTAATTTTTATACAGAAAATAATTACAGTACATCTGAAACAAATGATTATAACAATATATTTGAGAGAAAAATCTTGTTATTTTGCCTCATTCAAATCTTAATATCTGAACATTTAAATATGTAAACGAAAGAGCAATCACATTTCGCTTCTGGTTTTTTTAAATGTAAATAAACCAATCTATTGTGATAAAACAACAAAATTGCAATAACTGCAGTGACCATAAGGGGTGCGCTTTGGCCTGGGGAGTCAAGTTCAGCATTGGCTTCAATGATACCTGGCGGCATCTAGCGTCTTGAATGGGTATAATGTCTAGACCCCGAATATAAGACGGCCGCCACTTTTTCAGTCTTATTTCAATGCAAAAAACACCGTCTTATATTCGGGCCAATACGGTACAACGTTGTAAGATTAGTCACCAATTTGTAAGGGCATACGTCACTACTTGTAAGATTGCCAATGTTGACAGGTATGTGTCGGCAACAGCAAATGTATGGCTTCCGCTGATTGTAGTAAAACGAAGTATTGGCATAATATGCATTTGGACTGAAGAGCGTAGATATTGTCATTTCATTTATATCGGACTTTATTATCAAGTAGTATGCCATGTATTAGCCTATGGTGAATCTACTTAATTGGTTGGGGTGAGAAATTTGAAGTACGCAGTGCAACGAAATCTGATTAATATACAAAATATGGACGTATGGTATGACGAAATGGTGGTCGAAAAATATGGGCCCCTTGGCATTATTTTGCTTAGGGCCCCCAAATGGCCCCTGAGCACCTTCACTTACTTTACTTACTTCACAACGATTTGGTAAGTAAATATTTTAAGGCAGTACAACAGTTTATCAAACAGTAAACTATTGTAGCAACTGTTATTTATTTATTGAGTGTTCTCCTTTCATTTATTTGGGTTTGAAAATGTGTTATTAATTAAATTAGAATGTGGTGTTTATATTGTATAGAATTATTTCAGGTTAAAAAAATAATAAAGCTCACCTGCATAGGATGAATGAGCAACACTAAAGCTAAGGTATCACTTCAGGACTGGAAGCAATAAATACTGTAATCTAATTCATTCAAGCAAATATAAGTACTGCAAATTCAAACAATTTACTATAATCCAATCATTAAGGTTAATTTGAGTACTTAAATAATTTAACATCTTAGGTGCACCAGCACAAAATGTAGGCAAACCCACATGTTTCATTGCATCACCTTTAACACCATACTTTTAATTACTCTCCGTAACATTCATATAATTCATTCATTCATCTTCTGAACCGCTTATCCTCACGAGGTTCCCGAGGGTATTGGAGCCTATGACAGCTATCTCCAGGCAGAAGGCAGAGTACACCCTGAACAGGTTGTCAGCCAGTCGCAGGGCACATTTAGACACACAACTATTCACGCAAACACTCACGCCAACGGATAATTGGGAGTGTTTAATAAGCAATGTCCCCTGTCCGCCTCTCCGGGCCGCAGCAGTTGCCGTGGCCTTCCTGCCGGCGGGGTCGTCGGCGGGGCCCACGGGGCCTTGGGCTTGTTGTCCCTTGCCGGTGCGGTAGACATCCCCTGGTCTCCGGCGCTTGGCGAAGTGCCTGTTCTGGGTGCGGGGTGGGTGCTCGGGCGGCGGGGGGAGGGGAGGGCAGGTGCGCCAGGAGTGGTCTGGGGTGGGGTTGATCGGGGCGCTGGTACTTCTTCCGCCCTGCGGCCGGTGGCTCTGGTGGACGAGGTCACGCCATCACACACCGGGGGGCGCTCACGGTTACCTTCTCACAGCAGGCCCCCGCCATTTAACGCACCAAACACATCATACTCCACGGGAGAGCTGCGGCAAAGGGCGGTGGGACGGGCGGCTGGGCAGAAATTCCATGCAGCGGTCCCACTGCCCAAAGCCGAGCTCTTCTATTCTAATGCATGCATTGCACTACCCTCCCCACACAATCCCATCACGGTGCTGGGTAATGGCTGCAAGCCGGGAACCTGGCAGCCACAGTAATAGGGTTGTAAGGTGGGTCCCACACTTTTTCTGTATGGTGTGGCTCCCGGGGCGTGGCCTCCCCTCTGCCTGGGCTGCCGGCCGCAGGAGTAGGGGGGAGGTCGGGGTGCCCCGCCTTCCCCTCTCTTCTCTGCCTGGGTATTCTCCTTGCGCTCTGTCGCGGGTCGCTGGTTGGACGCCGGTGTATCGGCTGGATGTCGTGTGCTCTGACCGCTTGGGGTCCCGTGCCGTGCTGTGCAGGTTGGGGTCCTGCGGCGGCGGCTCGTGGGCTGGGTGGGCGGACGGGGGTTGGGTTGGTGGTGAGTCCCCTCTTCCCATCTCTGAAGGCCGGTTGATGGGAGCGCGGGTGGCCTCTGGATCCCAGGAGGGTGACGATGGTTCCTTTGCAGGGCTGCAAGAGGAGGGATGGCTGCCCTGCAACCCCCCGTGGCCCAGGGTTGTGTTCTGCTTGGCTGTCGCGTGTTGTGTTGGGCTCACATGCGGTTGGTTGTGACTGGGTGCGCTCTGGTGGGGGATCCTGGTGCCGAGATTGGCAGTGGGGCGGCATTGGGTCGGTTGCCAACACATTCACATTTGCAAGGAATTCGCGCAATTACTGGGTCCTAGATCACAGTGCTGATTTGTGTACAGTCTACCCCTCCCAATCGCTTAGCTTATAGTTTCCCGCAGCCCCCCTCCCCTTCTTTCCCTGGTCAACAGGCCCCCCCATATGGTGTCAACCGGAAATACATCTAGCTGACGATAGCACCAACATATTAAAAGTTAGTGTAGACGTTCAATCTGTTTCTTGTTGTTGCTTTTATTTATTTCTTTTCTTGTGTTTCTTTTTTTTCTGTTCCCCCGTAACCTCTTCCTGTTCGCTGCTTTGTCATAATAAATGAGGTATGTTGAATGATCACAATGGGAGCATGTCATACTCTCAATGTGAAACATAAAAACTGTTCAGACCAGACTTCCATTCTCCATGTCAAACAGCTGAACAGGACATGTTTAAAAAAATAATAATAATAATAAAAAGAATAAAATAAATAGTAATAAGCAATTCAAACAATTTTTGGGATGTGGGAAGAACCAAGAGAAAATCCACGCACACCGCCTTGGTAATATGAATTATTTTTAAACAAGAAAAATGTAAAAAATGCTTGTCTTTATCAAATGCTTCATTGAGTGAGTCCACACAAGTTCACTCATGCTATGATGCTCATGCTGCCGAGAACAGCCTCTCACTTACACAATGAATAAGTTGCCACAGACTAGGCTACGGCTAGTGTGTAACAAGTTTAACGATGATCAACATATTTGTGCCTTTGATCGTACAGCTACCGAGTCTTCTCTGGTCAGATCAAAGCTAAAAACCTCTCAATCATCGTTAACTTTAAGTACCAAATGCCAGCTGCACTGGAAACCAAGAAAAACAGTTTGGTAGCACTGCTTAGCAGGAGGGAAGGTGAGAGAGGCTGTGACGCACTTTACATGTTTATAAAACTATATATAATAGCGCACATCTTTGTGATGCGATATATTATTTAGGCCTACTCTAAAAACTATTCTCTCCCACATCGGAGAAGAAGGATTCACCGATTGCCATGCTTTGTGCTTTATGAGAACTAAAAACCTTTGGTCTTTATATTTCACCTGAGGAAAAAGAAAATATGGGTTTGGAATGATTTATTATATGGCAAGACCATTGAAATAATGAATAAGTTTTGACATGAACACCAGAGTGAAGAGAAGGTATTCCAGCGCTGGAGCTTGTGCTCCTGTTTAAGCACCCCGTGAAGTGATGGTCAATACCCCACTCCCCTTTCCATTAAATGACCCACCCTTACTTGCTTTCTTATGATCAGTGCATCTTTCCCTTGGGAGGGATGCCATTATTTTAATTGACATACAGGTACAACGTACAAGAAAAAAAGAATGAAATAAAATGAATTAACCTTGTCAGCTCAAAGGCATGCCTTATTTCATCCCTTATCCCTTGCTTTATCCAGTGCATCAATTAAAGTTAAGCCACTTCAGCCTCTGGTTTGAACAGGCTCGGGGGCAGGTACACAAAGAGGACGGACAAAGAAACACAGCAGACTGAGCAATATTCAGGATTTCAGGAGTGTGAAAAGGAGAAATTGACAGCCAAAGAAGAGAGTCAAACAAGACAATGATGCAAAGGTAGATCGACAGACACGCTTGACAGATAGAATGGCGAGGGGGATCAAGTGGGATACAACCTGGGATATTAGGATTAGGATGTGAGGATAGTGGTTGAGGCATCTTCACCAGTGAATTAAGAAATAAAAAAGGCAATGTGGAATGACACAAATATAATGGAAAAACCTGAGAAATGTTTTGGGGGGGAGTTACAGGGTACTGAATGATTTGGAATGCAAAAGAGATAAGGAAGTACAGTGTATAATAACGTAAGAGATTGATGCAAAAAAGTGTTTTTTCTGTCTTGCACGCTGGTACAATGTTGCAGGGCGATCATTTACTCATTGTCAATTGTCAACATGCTAAAAACTGTCATGCCTTGAGTTGTTAGATTTGTGCCCTAGTGTGTCTTGTCATGTGATTTCCCATTGATTTCACCTCTTGTATCAGCCACCTGTGTTTCATTGTCTCGTTACCCCATGTCTGTATTTAAGTACCCCATGTGCTGTTAATCATTGTCTATCCCAGTTTTGTCGATATCCTGTCCAAGCCCAAGTGTTGGTTCTTCTCAGTGTAAGTTTTTGATTCCTTTTTTTTTCTGATCCCAGCTGCTTTTGTTTGCACTTTGTTTTTCAGTCTTTTATCATTATTTTTGAGTTCCCCGACACCTTTTATTTGCCTTTTTGCCTCCCTGCCTTTGGGTCTTCCATGCCCTCACGTCGTGACATAAACATGTGAAAGGCTGAACATAATTGGTCCTGAAATGCAAAGTTATAGCAAAAAAAAAAAAAAAACTCACTTTCTTAGCCACCAGGATTTTTTGGGAAGACCCTAATGAGGGATTTGTTGAGATCGACAAAACTGAGTGCTATCAGTGGCTATTCGGCATAACTCCAACCTCCTCATTTGTCATAGTTTAAAATATACCGAAAAATTATACCTCTCCCCCATAATACATCTTCTCTTGGGTGGTTATGCTTTGTGGTATTTGTATCTTGTGTAATACATATGCCATGCCGTGTCAGACTGGCTGTGAGCCATGACCAGAGATGGGTAGCGTAACCAAATATTTTTACTCAAGTAAGACTTGTAATATTAGTTTGAAGTAACACTAAAGTAAAAGTAGTCATCCAAAATATTTACCCGTGTACAAATAAAAAGTATTCCGTAAAAAGAATACTCAAGTAATGAGTAACTGCTTATGATGTCTGTTTTTTTTTAAACAATGGTATGATTTTTTTTTTTCTAAACACAACGTCATCTGAATCAACTATATGAATGATCTTGTGATTAATGGGGAGGAGAACCAGTCAGTCGATCACAATAGGAGACGCTGTGTTATGATCCTGCCTTTTTGTTCCATGCTGATGCCATTCTCCCTGTTCGCAGGCTGCACGGGTGCGAGAGGGACCGGTCTCCTCAGGGGCGAGGCTAACTGGCAACACCTGTGGCTTATGAGCCTTTTTAAGCGCAAGCCAGACACAAACCAGTTGCCAGAAGATTCCAGCACAAGCACTCAGAAGCCTCACTCCTGAGAAGACCGCGTTTCCTGAATATGCCTTTTGTAGCACGTTTTTCCCCTTTAGGGTGACCTTTCGTTTGACACTTTGTTTTTTGAATAAACACTTAATCACCTCTGCATTTGGGTCCTCGGCATTCCTGATTGTCACACAACAGAATCTTCTGGCACGTAATGGACCCAGCAGAGACGAAAGAACTTTAGCGCTATCCCTCCAGGCTGCCAAAATGACTCTGCATGAGACCTGCCTGACTCAAGTAATGGAACACCTGCAACAACTCACGTCAAGTGTGGCACAACTGGGCAACCAATTGTCATCAATAAGCGAGCTTCCCACACCACCTGCCGCTCCCTCTCCACCTGACCCAGCAACTAACCAGATTGCTACCACCGCTCCACAAGCCAGGGAACCATACATTCCCATTCCAGCCAGGTACTCGGGGGATCTAGGTACATGTTCACAATTTCTTCACCAGTGTTCCGTAGTTTTTAGTCAACAGCCTGCCACCTATTCCACTGTACAGTCAAAGATTGCCTTTATTATGAGTTTGCTCACCAGGCAAGCGGCAGCTTGGTCCCTAGCCATTTCATCACAGCAAGATATTATTAATGACCAGGGGTGCACATAAGTGGTCCGCATGCGCGCATGCGTACCGGACGTAGACAAACGCGCTGGCCCTCAACGACTTCCATATGCTTTTGCGTACCGATGGCTGACCACCGTATTTGCGGCGGACACGAGAAAATAACTTCTCAAAATGTCAAAGAGGCAGGCCACACTGAGTAATTACTTCCGTGTTCCCCCACCCCCGTCAAAAGACAGACAGACGACAGAGACGTCACCGGAGCTACCGAAAAAAAGGACTTTTGCTGAAAAGTAGGAGGTACCATGGCTAGAAGCAAATGATGCTCGTACGGAAATACGGTACAAAATGTGCTGTGAGAATCCCAATGTCGCCGATAAGAGCAGCGCATTTTATGTAGGGTCAAAGAATTTCAGCCATCCAAACTTTGAAAAGCACGAAAAAAACAGAGAGCATGTGGCAATTAAGCAAACTATCGATGTCAAACAGGACCCCGCTCGCCCTATGGACAAGTGGCGGAATAAAGGTAATGAACAGCGACATGCACTGACAAACGTGTTTTTGCTCGCATTTTACAAAGCTAAACATGCACGTTCAATAAGGTCTTATGAGGAGGTCATCCCACTTTTAAAAAGGCTTGGAGTTAATGTGGGAGCCGCATAATGCCCTTTATTTTGAATTGGTGCTTTTTATTTCTTTACATTTCAAAGTAATGGCAATTTTGTTGTGCCAGTTGATGTTAATCAAGCATTAATTGTTAATATAATTCATTAAAGTTAATTGGCTCTAAGTAAAGCTTGTCATAAATTTATCGCATCAGGCGGGTTGGCTCTCAAGCTCAATGAAGACCAAGTCACATCTCCAGGTCCTCCTCTGAGAACCTGGGCAAAAAAATTATGTGCACCCCTGTTAATGACTATAGACTCTTTGCGGATGAGATGAGGCGAGTGTTTGATCACCCTGTCAAGGGCAGGCAGGCAGCTGGCCAATTACTCGACCTCACTCAGGGAAACCAACCTGTTTCCCAATATGCAATTAATTTTCGCATCCTGGCAGCAGAAACTGGGTGGGGGGATTCAGCATTACAGACTATCTTCGTCAGGGGGGCTAGCTGGAGAAATCAAGGATGAACTGGCGGTACGAGAGGAGAGTTCCTCCCTTAATTCTATTATTGAACTTGCTATACGCCTGGATAATAGGTTGAGAGAAAGGAGCAGAGAACGGAAGCAAGCCAGTGAATGGCAACTAACCACCACACTCCAGATGAGCTGCCCAGAGCCCACGTCCCCGAATCATGACAACGCCCCCACTGCATGCAAGTTACTACAGACATCGTTGAAGGGAACCCTCCAATTAGGGTGAACCCGGCTCACACAAACCTAACGGCAGAAGCAGATTCGGGAGAGGCTGTGCCTTTACTGTGGCCAACCAGGACATTACATCGACCGCTGTCCCGAGACACCAAAAGACCAGGCTAGGAGGTTTCTGATGAGCCACGTGTCCTCATCGCCTACATCTCGCATCCAGTTGACAGGTATGATCCACGGGCCCGAACGTACTCTCTCAGTCCAAGTCCTCGTGGACTCTGGGGCAGACGACAATTTTATTGACTCGAATTATGTGAAAAAGCATTGCCTCCCAATTCACCAATTGACCAACCGCTGTACCGGTGCACGCTGTAGATGGCTACCTTCTGGAAGTGGTCACGCACAAGACTGGACCTCTGAAGCTCGTCCTGTCCAGTAATCACCACGAATATATTGAATTTTTTGTGATTGCCTCACCACTAAGCCCTGTTATTTTGGGTATCTCTTGGCTCAAAATGCACAACCCTCACGTGGACTGGACGACTGCCACGATCCGCAGCTGGAGTCAGCACTGCCACGCCTACTGCCTCCGATCAGCTGTTCCTGTCAGGACCTGCGGCCCAGACAAGTTGCCTAAGGTAATAAACTTGACTAATGTTCCGCCTGAGTATCACGACCCACAAGAAGTTTTCAGTAAAGACTCTGCCGGCACTTTAACCCCCCAGCGCCCATATGACTGCGCAATAGACTTGCTCCCTGGTGCACCACTTCCCACTAAACGACTGTACAATCTCTCTAAACCGGAACGAGAAGCCATGGAAACCTACATCACCGAATCTCTAGCGGCCTGTCTTATCCGGCCATCCTCGTCTCCGGTGGGGCTGGTTTTTTCTCTGTGGAGAAAAAAAGACAAGACACTCTGACCGTGTAGAGACTACACAGGGCTAAATGATATGACTGTTAAGAATAAATATCCTCTGCCCCTCCTGGATTCTGCATTTTTTCCAAACTAGATCTTCGAAATGCTTACCACCTTGTCCGTATTCGCGAAGGGGATGAGTGGAAAACGGCGTTTAATACACATTTGGGCCGTTTTGAATACCTAGTCATGCCATTTGGCCTCACAAATGCACCCGCTGTATTTCAGGCTCTAGTGAATGATGTGTTACGAGACCTACTGAATCGTGTTGTTTTTGTATACTTGGATGACATCCTTATTTTGACATCCTTATTTTCCCTCGCTCACTTGAAGAACATGTGGCTAATGTCAAAGATGTATTGTCACAGCTCCTGCGGAACAAATTGTATGTCAAGGCAGAGAAATATAAATTTCATGTACCCTCGGTAAGCTTCTTAGGCTACGTGGTGGAAAAGGGACGGCTTCGGGCTGACCCCTCTAAAGTGGAAGCGGTTAGGGAATGGCCTGTTCCCTCTACTTACAAACAGTTGCAACGCTTCCTCGGTTTCGCAAATTTTTATCGCAGATTCATTCGAAATTATAGCCCTCTGGCAGCCCCTCTCACTCGGCTCACATCCACCGAGGTCAGTTTTGCCTGGTCTTCTGAAGCACGGACTGCTTTTGATAAGCTGAAGCACATGTTTGTTAACGCACCTGTTCTTGTTCACCCAGACACCGAACGGCAGTTTGTGGTCGGGGTTGATGCCTCGGACATCGGGGTCGGGGCCATCCTCTCCCAGCGTGCCTCTGCGGACAACAAACTCCACCCCTGCGCCTTCTTCTCCCGACGCCTCTCTCCGGCAGAACGAAATTATGACGTGGGGAACCGGGAGCTGTTGGCGGTGGTTCTAGCGCTACAGGAATGGAGGCACTGGCTGGAGGGCGTGTCTCAACCATTCATCTAATGGACGGATCACAAGAACCTCTCCGCTCTGCCCGTCGTTTGAACTCCCGACAGGCTCGCTGGGCGCTCATCCTGGGCCGCTTCCAGTTCACGCTCACCTACTGGCCGGGCTCCAGGAATATCAAACCCGACGCCCTCTCCCGGCAGTTCGCCCTTGAGGAGGGAGAGGCTCCCTGCGAGACCATACTGGCCCCTGACTGTGTGGTGGGGGCAGCGGATTGGCGGGTTGAACAGGAAGTCCTCGAGGCTCTTCGTGACCAGCAGGTGCCAGATGGCTGCCCTCCCGGCCGCCTGTTTCTTCCCTTGGCAGCCAGGTCCTCAGTGCTCACATGGGGTCACGCCTCTCGGATAGCGTGTCACCCAGGGGTCAGTCGCATGCTCACCTTGATTCAACAGCGATTCTGGTGGCCCTCCATGGCAGTTGACACTCGAATATTCGTCGCTGCATGCACGGGGTGCGCCCGCAATAAATCCTCGCACAGACCCCCGGCAGGCCTCCTTCATCCTTTGCCCATTCCCCCACAACCCTGGTCTCATATTGCCATTGACTTTGTTACCGGACTGCCCCCCTCTGAGGGAAACGATACCATATTGACCATTGTAGACAGATTCTCCAAAGCAGTCCACTTTGTTCCACTCCCTAAACTCCCCACTGCCTGGGAGACTGCCAGCCACCTGGTGAAACGTGATAAGACTACATGGAATCCCTCAAGACATTGTTTCCGACCGGGGACCCCAGTTCGTGTCCCATGTGTGGAAGGCGTTCTGTCGGGCCCTTGGCACCACAACCAGCCTGTCGTCAGGTTACCACCCTCAATCCAACGGACAAGCAGAGAGCACCAACCAGGACGTTGAGGCCTCCCTGCGCTGCGTCGCTTCCCAGCTTCCCTCCTCCTGAGCCTCCCATTTACCTTGGGTGGAGTACGCCCATAACACCCTGGTAAGCACAGCTACGTGCCTGTCACCATTCATGGTAAACCATGGCTTCCAGCCCCCTTTCTTTCCCACACAGGAGTCAGATACAGCAGTGCCCTCTGTTCAGGCCCAATTCAGGAGGGTCCGACGTGTCTGGCGGGAGACGAGAGCTGCTCTGGGCCGGACAGCAGAGCGGAACCGGTGTTGGGCGGATCGGCACCGCATTCCAGCTCCAGATTATAAGGTTGGCCAACAGTTCTGGCTCTCCACAAAAGACCTCGCTCTACAAACAGATTCCAGAAAGCTGACCCCCAGATACATCGGTCCATATGCCATTGAGAAGATCCTGAACCCCAGTGCCATCCGCCTTACTTTCCCTGCCTCTCTCAACATCCACCCAGTCTTCCACGTTTCCCTCCTAAAGCCGGTCACTGAGAGTCCCCTTCAGCCTCCAGCGCCTCCCCCACGTCTCATCGACGGACACCCAGCCTACACGGTCAACCGGATCCTGGATGTCCGGAGGCGAGGCCGAGGTTTTCAGTACCTCGTCGACTGGGAGGGGTATGGTCCCGAGGAGCGCTCATGGATTGGGCGCGCCCTCATCCTCGATCCACAACTGCGATTTGCTGCACAAAAGCGATTTTTATGCAAGGTACCCGAACAAGCCTGGTAGGTCACCTGGTGGCGCCCTTTAAGGGGGGGGGAGTACTGTTATGATCCTGCCTTTTTGTCCCATGCTGATGCCATTCTCCATGTTCGCAGGCTGCACGGGTGCGAGAGGGACCGGTCTCCTCAGGGGCGAGGCTAACTGGCAACACCTGTGGCTTATTGACTGAGCCTTTTTAAGCGCAGGCCAGACACAAACCAGTTTGCAGAAGATTCCAGCACAAGCACTCAGAAGCCTCACTCCTGAATATGCCTTTTGTAGCACGTTTTTCCCCTTTAGGGTGACCTTTCGTTTGACACTTTGTTTTTTGAATAAACACTTAATCACCTCTGCATTTGGGTCCTCGGCATTCCTGATTGTCACACAACAGGCTGTACTCATCGTTACTCTCATGTGTCAGTCTTGCTCCAGCAACCAATCACGCGCCTTGTAAAGTGCCCCTTAGTCTTGTTTTCCTTCCTGCAAAACCGTGTCTCTAGCGCAGACATGTCCAAAGTGCGACCCGGGGGCCAAATGCGGCCCGTGGTCAAATTTCATCCGGCCCCCAGCCTCTGTCATTAGATCAATAACGTCTGGCCCACACACAGACTTAATAAATTGGTCAGCAGTACTGCTACCAGATAACGAAGTAGCTTAAACACTAAATGCTGCTCCTCATTTACCCACTAAAAGGCAGCAGTACTCTAAGCAACATTACCCCGTGTGAGCCTTGACTTCCAATTTTCTAAAATGGCGACAATCAACAACAAAAAAAAGAAAGTTGACTGCAACGGCCAACACTTCAAGGATAGGTGGAAATTAGACTTTTTTTTCCCACTAAAATACGCAACATTTGTCTGCCTCATTTGCAAAGAGACAGTCGCTGTTTTTAGAGAGTTCAATGTGAGGCCATATTACAAAAAAAGACACGCTGACATGTACGACAAGATTACAGGGAAGATACGCAGCGAGAAATTGAAGCAACTTGAAACTAGTTTAATTTCACAGCAGCAGTATTTTGCAAGAGCCCGAGAGTCGAAAGAGAACGCCACAAAGGCTAGTTGCGAGATTGTTGAAATTATTAATTTAAAAAAATTATAAAGCAAATGTGACACACAGAATGGCTTGCTAAAATTTGCTTATATTGGTCTAGGTAAAGGACGTCAGCCAATGTCGGCCCCCCACATTTTTACAACACCAAATCTGGCCCCCTTTGCAAAAAATTTGGACACCCGTGAGTCTAGCGCCTCAAAAAATGAAATGTTTTTCATTTTTTAATTTTTGATGAATACCTTTAAAAACCCTGAGATGCACTGAATCTGCAAAACGTGAGCCGCAAAGTAGCGAGGGATCACTGTATTATACTTAACTATAACCTAGTACATGACCATATTAGGCCAAAACAAACAGAAAAATAATGGAATTCCAACTAGAAAGACCTACAGAAATGAAATATCACTTGTCCAAAGACTATACGTGCCTTCTAGTGGAGAAAATATATCTTCTGCCATGAAATTAATACAGTTATATCTCTGGTATCAGTGTAGCATTCATTCATTCCCTATCTGATTTAGAATCCAAAATCGGAAAACAGTTCACGACTTGTTATTTCATTTCGTGTTTTGAAATCCAATTTTGATTTTATTTTTGTATTTTTGTTCGGTTTGTATTATTTGTATTTTTACAGTTGTTATTACTTTGTTTTTGTCAAGGATGCTGGATGTGTATGTGCTTTTTAAAGAGGGAAGTGTACCAGACTTATGGTTAAAGCGCGGTTAAAGACTGGCCTGAAAAAATCCAACAACACATCGAAAATGATACGACCCGAAAAAAAAAACATCTTTCATGTCCTAGAGAAAAATATATATATATATATTTTGGATTTGAAAATAAGAAAATAACAAGTCATCATCCATTTTCCAATTTTGGATTCTAAAACGATAAATGTAGCAACAAGGCGTTATCCGTTTCCTGATTTTGGAATATATGGAATGAATGAATGGGTTTTGATTAATGTTCACTGCAGCGCTCTATTTTTTATGGTGCTTTATAGACAACACGTGTTTGAGCAGGGCGGCGTGATCGTAGGACTTCCGAGTGCAAGCTTGTGTGTGGTCTTGTGACTGTGTTTTTATGCCTGATTGGTATAATAGTCATGTGATTATTGTTGTAACGTCTGATTGGTAAAACTGGTAGAGCCATTGTGCTGACTACTGTAGGCCAATGTAGCGGAGTAAGATAGCGTTTCTTCTTCACAAATCTACACAAATAAAGTAAATAGTATTTGTAAGGCGTTACTACCCACCTCTGGCCATGACACAGTGGAGGGGGAGTATCATCAAGTGCTGCTGAGAAGCCGGAGGTGCTTGGCCACCTGTCTGCCTCTCTCGGCTGATGAGCTGAGCTTTGCTCATAAGCGATTGCAGCTGGATTTATGTATTTGGTTTAGAAAGACAGAAAAGACCAGTTGCGATGGATTGAATGCCCTAAGAATAAAATGACCTGGATAAATGAGTATATTCACATGTATTGCTAAGGAGGGTTATGCACGCATGTGTTGAATAGCTAGAGGTCTGCTTTAAAGGAGACACCCATACATTCCTGTAACTGGAAGGCACGCTCTTATTTCTTATGACTCAGGAGCTCTATTGTGCATACTAGGCAAATGTGTTTTTTTTTCATTTAAATTTGGCAGTATTGTTAATAATTCTCTTCTCTCTGGTGTTGTTCAAGAGATATTTTACATCATTTTACAAGAGATTTATGTACAGAATCTGTAGGTGCAGCCAAGGCATTGTTGGTTTGAAGGTGAATGTCAAAAGGTTTGTATGTCGATGCGATCGTATGTATGAGGTACCACTGTATTTTAATGAATTGCATATTGAGTTGTACTTGAGTTAGAAAATGTTTAGGACGCAAAGTATTTCTTTTTTTTTTCCCCTGATAGTCCCTCCCCATCCAGAGCAATTTGGCGCCTCTTCAACTAGATGACCACCTAGGAAACCGGCTCGCTCGCCTATGATGAGGGTTACCAGGACCATACATCACCAAGAGTGCAGCGGAGAGCAGCCTCCAAGTCCTGATTCGCCGCCTTGATCATGCATTTGTTTGGTGTTTGGATATATGTATGAAAGATATAATATTTCTAAACACCAACTCCAAAACCTCCAAGATTCGGAGATGATATGATAGGAGGAGTGGGCTGAACTTATACCTGATATCAGATAACAACTGATAATGTGCACACTTGGTTGGCATGTCACTACAGAAAATCAAGAGTTCAAGGCCGGGCCCCAGCCTTCCTGTGTGGAATTTGCATATTCTTCCCTGTGTCTCTATGGGTTTTCTCCGTGTACTTCGGTTACTTTTTTTTTTTTTCTAACATAATTTCATAGTTGTTTAAACTATTACATATATGCTTTGGAATACTCCAGCCAAACATGCTGTAGTATCATAACAGTAATGTTCTTTGCTTAGAAAGACAGCACATAGTCATGGTAAACCAGTGAAACCCCTTGGCATACTTACTACCTGTTTACAATAGGTGATAGGTAAGTAATGCCTTGAGCGTGAGATCATTTAATCCATTCTGCAACATAGCGAGAACAGCGTTGTAATCCGCAGCGATAGCAGCAAACTCATTTAAAAGGCACACGTGATCGGAAGGCCTCCTTCTCATACATATGTAATTGGGTAAAATCGATGAGATACAGCCAAGTCAAAATATTAATGACAAAAGGCCTGGTAGTAGAAGGACCCAAATGCAACACAATGCTATTATGTGATACAGTAGTTGGAAACAAATTATTTCAGATCAACAGTGAGAGTGCCTTCAAAGTCATAGGATACAGTTCAGAGAGGGTGAGAGCCTGAAAAAAGGGTAGTGTAAAAAATCTGAGTTTCTCTATTCCACTGGTATAGATGTAAATACCTGGCGTCTTACAGTTTTCCTCAGTCGCTTTGGGGCCTTTCTTGGATCAGAATTGAAATTCTCAAAACTACTTCTTCTATCTTCATAACATTGTGTCACTTGTGCACATCAAAAAAGCAGTTTCTGATTTCTTTGAACAAGTTGCAAATGTATTGGTACAGTCAGGGCTGTCAACAGACTTGCAGGGGCCTGGGGACAAGAGACCATTATAGGCCCCCACCACACCACACCCCTGCCACCGGCTTATGACGAACACATACGCAGTACTTTTAACACTTTGCAAGCAATGACAGTGTACATTTTCAAATTAATGAAGGTTGAGCATATGAGGAATGTGTTTTTTAGCATTAATATTACAGTATACTACTATATATATTACATACAGTGCCTTGCAAAAGTATTCGGCCCCCTTGAACCTTGCAACCTTTCGCCACATTTCAGGCTTCAAACATAAAGATATAAAATTTTAATTTTTTGTCAAGAATCAACAACAAGTGGGACACAATTGTGAAGTGGAACAAAATTTATTGGATAATTTAAACTTTTTTAACAAATAAAAAACTGAAAAGTGGGGTGTGCAATATTATTCGGCCCCCTTGCGTTAATACTTTGTAGCGCCACCTTTTGCTCCAATTACAGCTGCAAGTCGCTTGGGGTATGTTTCTATCAGTTTTGCACATCGAGAGACTGACATTCTTGCCCATTCTTCCTTGCAAAACAGCTCGAGCTCAGTGAGGTTGGATGGAGAGTGTTTGTGAACAGCAGTCTTCAGCTCTTTCCACAGATTCTCGATTGGATTCAGGTCTGGACTTTGACTTGGGCCATTCTAACACCTGGATACGTTTATTTTTTAACCATTCCATTGTAGATTTGGCTTTATGTTTTGGATCATTGTCCTGTTGGAAGATAAATCTCCGTCCCAGTCTCAGGTCTTGTGCAGATACCAACAGGTTTTCTTCCAGAATGTTCCTGTATTTGGCTGCATCCATCTTCCCGTCAATTTTAACCATCTTCCCTGTCCCTGAAGAAAAGCAGGCCCAAACCATGATGCTGCCACCACCATGTTTGACAGTGGGGATGGTGTGTTCAGGATGATGAGCTGTGTTGCTTTTACGCCAAACATATCGTTTTGCATTGTGGTCAAAAAGTTCAATTTTGGTTTCATCTGACCAGAGCACCTTCTCCCACATGTTTGGTGTGTCTCGGCTTGTGGCAAACTTTAAACGAGACTTTTTATGGATATCTTTGAGAAATGGCTTTCTTCTTGCCACTCTTCCATAAAGGCCAGATTTGTGCAGTGTACGACTGATTGTTGTCCTATGGACAGACTCTCCCACCTCAGCTGTAGATCTCTGCAGTTCATCCAGAGTGATCATGGGCCTCTTGGCTGCATCTCTGATCAGTTTTCTCCTTGTTTGAGAAGAAAGTTTGGAAGGACGGCCGGGTCTTGGTAGATTTGCAGTGGTCTGATGTTCCTTCCATTTCAATATGATGGCTTGCACAGTGCTCCTTGAGATGTTTAAAGCTTGGGAAATCTTTTTGTATCCAAATCCGGCTTTAAACTTCTCCACAACAGTATCTCGGCCCTGCCTAGTGTGTTCCTTGGTTTTCATAATGCTCTCTGCACTTTAAACAGAACCCTGAGACTATCACAGAGCAGGTGCATTTATACGGAGACTTGATTACACAACGGTGGATTCTTTTTATCATCATCGGTCATTTAGGACAACATTGGATCATTCAGAGATCCTCACTGAACTTCTGGAGTGAGTTTGCTGCACTGAAAGTAAAGGGCCGAATAATATTGCACGCCCCACTTTTCAGTTTTTTATTTGTTAAAAAAGTTTAAATTATCCAACAAATGTTGTTCCACTTCACGATTGTGTCCCACTTGTTGATTCTTGACAAAAAAATTAAATTTCATATCTTTATGTTTGAAGCCTGAAATGTGGCGAAAGGTTGCAAGATTCAAAGGGGCCGAATACTTTTGCAAGGCACTGTATATATTACATATATACTATATGTATTATAATCATTGTCAATCAGATTTTTCATAAAGGGTGTCTTTTTAAAGCTAGTCTGAGTGTAGAATCTGAATTCTGAAGTATGTGGGATTAACTCCAGAAATCGTTATTTATATGACGAACATGACGTGCTTTTATTTTGAAATGCTCACCTGAAGTACGTTCGCTAAACCGCTAACAGTTAGCTTTACCCTCCGCAATAAAAGCTCTTTTTGTCATTGCATGTGGTGTCAGTAATCAATTTTTTTCATTTGCAAATGCTGTTACCCAGCGATTTTTCATGTTTAAAGTGTCACCTATTAACCGCAAGTTTGCGTTTTGGAAAAGACCGCCAATGTTTTATAGTAGGCTAAAGTAGGTTGTCTTTTTTCCCTATTAGCCTCAATGTAGCAATGCTAACGTTTACAGTGTTTAATATGCATGTTTCCTTATTTTGTATGTTTGAACTTTAATTCTACGGCGTGTTGATGACCAATAAACTTCTGTGATAGGAACTTGAGTCTCATATGCCATCAAAACCCACGTGTCCACACACGCACAAACCGTATGTATGCACGCACCCATGTGACGATAAAACACAGCCGTGAAAATTACCGCCCTCATTTTATTTACCTTGCGATAAATGGACTCATTGCATATCGCGACAGGGTCAGCAACATCAATAAAACATGTCATTAGTTAGTTAGATGGACTTACAAACTGGGTGACGGCGCATTAGGTGTTCATTCACGGCCGACGTGCAGCCAAGCTTGGCATTGAAGAGACAGGACCACAGTGTATCCTCCTTTGTTCCATTGAAATAAGTCAATGTTTGGGCCACTCTGGAGCACTTTTTTGGCTTTGTGCCGCTTTCCCTGCTTGCATACCAAGCGTCCATTGTTTAAAAAAAAAAAAAAAAATCCCACCCCCCCCCCCCAAAAAGGAAAAAATTATATTTGAAATATTTAATATGTTAAAGTTTTGAGGTATATATATAATAGAACATAATATTTAATCAGACAATGATTTAAATAAAAAAGAAATATGTGAATGTAAAGTAAAATACATTAAGGGTCATTCAGGGGCACCTATGGTCCTGAGGCCCGGGAAAACATACCCATTTTGCTGAAACGGCTCAATTATACAGTGGTATGAAAAAGTATCTGAACCTTTTGGAATTTCTCACATTTCTGCATAACATCACCATCAAATGTGATCTGATCGTGGTCAAAATCACACAGATGTAAAATCAGTGTCTGCTTTAACTAAAACCACCCGAACATTTATAGGTTTTCAAATTGTAATCAGGATAGCATGCAAACAATGAAAGAAGGGGCAAAAATAAGTAAGTGAACCCTCTGCCTAAGGAGACTTAATGAACAATTGAAACGAGGACGTCCATCTAGCCAGGGGTCAGGATAGTCAGGAGGCTGCAGCTGAAAAATAGCCTCTCCCCAGAGGGGAAGGAGGAAAGGGGACACCAAGTGACTAGTGATGAAAAGACTAGTTAACTAGTTATTAGAATTAGAAAAGAAAAATAAAGTAAGACAAGGGGTAGGTAGAGTGAGAAAAAGGGGATAGGACTCAGTGGCTGAACTTCCCCCAGCATTACAGCTTCTAGTGCAGCTTAGACTGAACTGTGAGTCTAGTCCGACTTCAACTAGCCTGACCATAAGCCTGACCATACTGCTTTGTCTAATCTTAAATGTACAGACTCTGCCAGCTTCTTTAATACTAGCTGGAAGCTGATTCCATAAGACAGGAGCTTGGTAGCTAAAAGCTCTAGCTCCTACTGTACTTTTAGAGACCCTGGGAACTACCAGTAGACCCGCATTCTGAGAACGGAGTGTTCTGTTGGGGCAGTATGGAACCAGTGCATCGGTGAGATAAAATGGCCCCAAACCATTAATGGTCTTAAATGTAAGAAGGAGGATTTTAAATTTAATTCTATACTCGACTGGAAGCTATTGAAGGGCCTGGAGCACAGGGGTGATGTGCCCTCTTCTATTAGTTCCTGTTAAAAGTCTTGCTGCTGTGTTATGGACTAGCTGATGACCTTTTAGAGAACTTTTAGGACAAGCTGCATGTATGGAGTTACTAATCCAATCTAGATGGAACGAACCCTTGAATTAATTTTTCTGCATTTCCGCGTTTTAAGATAAAATATTTCTAATTTTGGCTGTGTTGCGCAGGTGAAAAAAGGCTGTTCTGCAGGTTTGTTTAATATGAGCTTTAAATGATAAGTCTGGGTAAAATAGAACTCATAGGTTTGTAACTGTGGTGCTGGAGGCTACACTTACATTGTCCAGAGTGACTATCTGGGCAGTTAGAGTGTCTCTCACACTTTTTGGGCCTATTATAAGTACTTCTGTCTTTTCAGGGTTAAGTAAAAGATAATTAGTGCTCATCCAGGTATTTATATCTAGGACAAGGGTGCTTAGTTTATCCACTTGCCTGATCTGCTCATGGTTAATTGATGAATACAGTTGTGTGTTGTCAGTGTAACAATGAAAGTTAATGCTATGATTTCTGATGATATTGCCTAAAGGAAGCATATACAGCGTAAACAAGATGGGCCTGAGGATCGACCCTTGCGGCAGACCATAACTGACTCAGGAATACGGTGATTGTTGGTTTACATTGACAAACTGGTACCTATTAGGATTTAAACCAGCAGAGGGCTGCTCCTCTAATGTCTATGTCCCATTCTAGTCTCTGCAATAAGATATTATGGTCGATTGTGTCAAAGGCTGCACTCAGGTCCAACAGAACCAGGATTGAGACTAATCCATCGTCAGCAGCTAGTAACAAGTCGTTAGTTACTTTGACTAATGCAGTTTCGGTGCTATGATGAGCTCGAAAGCCAGACTGGAAATGTTCAAATAAACTATTGTCCTGTAGGTACTGACAGAGTTGTTTAACTACCACTCTTTCAAGGACTTTGGAGAGGAAGGGTACATTAGAGATCTATAAGGTCTATAATTGGCCAAGATATCAGGATCAAGAGTAGTGTTTTTTTCAAGAGCGGTTTAATAACTGCATATTTAAAGGACTGAGGCAAGTTGCCAGTAACTAATGAGGTATTTATTATATTTAGGATAATATCAATAGTAAGAGGCTGGGTCTCTTTAAAAAGTTTGGTTGGGATTGGGTCTAGGAGGCGCGTTTATAATTTGGAGGACATAATGATTTAAGATACATCGATTTGGTCTACAGTGATGAACTTATTTAATATTATAGAGGGGTTTATTGGAGATTCTGAATTTTCAGTCTGTGCTTTATCAGACCTAATAGTTGGAAGTAATTCATTTATTTTGCTTCTAATAGTGGAGATTTTATTGTTAAAGAATTGTAGGAAGTCATCACAGCTGAGAGTAGGTGGGATAGAAGGTTCTACTGAGCTGTGACTGTTTGTCAGCCTTGTTACAGTGATTCAAATTCAGAATATTTATTGTCATTGCTACAAAAAGCACAATGAAACTTTGTTTGGAGCATCCATACAGCTAATTTGGTAAAGTGCGAAACCCATATAATAAATACCCTTAAGTACCAAGTGTAAACACTGACACAGTATTAGACATAAGTACAAAAAAATGACTCAACAGCAGCATGAAGTCATGTCAGTGCAAAAGTGCCGAGCAAAAATATACCTGATAAGAACAGTTATAAATCAGTGCAAAACCATATGAGTTAATCAAGTATAATCAAGTATACTGGTTGTCAACCAATAAGCAAGGGTAAGGGAGGAGGAAGTAGTGGGTAGTGACATACTGCAACAATACAAATCAGTTCAGACTTATTGTTGTCGGTGGATGTGGATTATTGTCCCCGTAAGAGGGGGGGGGGGCAAAGAGTTGGGAGAGGGGCAGAGTTCAGTAGCCACACAGCCTGTGGATACAGACTGTTGGCCAGTCTTGATGTTCTGGCCTGTATGGACCTGTACCTTCTCCCTGAGGGCAGCAGGTGGAAAAGGTGGTGAGCAGGATGGTGCTGGTCCCGCAGTATGTTGTGCACTCCTCTTAAACAGCGAGTGGAGTAGATGGTGCTGATCTCAGGGAGAGTCATTCCAACGATTTTCCCAGCAGCTTTCACCACGCGCTGGAGCGCCTGCTGGTCAGCCTTGGTGCAGCTTGAAAACCACACTAAAAGTCCATATAACAGAACACTGCTGATGGCACAGTTGTAAAAGTTCTCCATCAGAGGTCTGGGGATGTGAGTGCTCCTCAGCTTCCTCAGGTAGTAGAGGCGTTGTTGTGCCTTGCCCACCGCTGTGGAAATGTGATCCCCCCAGGAAAGGTCCTCAGTCACAGTTACCCCCAAGAATTTAAAACTTCTCACCCTCTCCACCACATTGTTGCCGATAGAGAGAGGCTGATGGCTGATGCGACTCCCCTTACGGAAATTCACCACGATCTCCTTGGCCTTTTTGCTGTTTAGAGCCAAGTTGTTGTTGTGACACCATGACTCCAGATGTTGCACCTCTCTTCTGTAATCTGTTTCATCGTCGTTGGAGATGAGTCCGAGCACTGTGGTGTCGTCGGCAAACTTGACGATGAGGTTGGATTCAGAGGAGGCGGAGCAGTCATGAGTGTACAGGGTGTAAAGCAGAGGGCTCAGAACACACCCATGAGGTGCCCCGGTGTTGATGATGAGAGTGGAGGAGATATTTTTGCCCACTCTGACACTCTGTCTGCGATTCATTAAAAAGTCCACAGTGCTGAACAGAAACCTAGGATTATTCTTGTTTTCATCTATTATGGATGATTAATATCTGGTTTTAGTCGTACGCAAGGCCTGTTTATAGTTCACTAAACTGTTTTTCCAGGCAAAGAGAGTGTGCCAAAGTCTTTCTAATTTACGTGCTGATTGTTTAAGAGAACGTGTTTCAGCATTATACCAAGGAGAAGCTCGTCTCGGCGTGACAGACTTTAATTTGAAAAACCTAATAAATGTTTGAGTGGTTTTAGTTAACCAGTCACTATTTTTTCATCTGTGTGATTTTGACAAAGATGGGATCACATTTGATGGAGATTTAAGCAAAAATGTGAGAAATTCCAAAAGGTTCAGAAACTTTTCCATACCACTGTAGCATGGGGAAAAACATTGTATATAAATATAATATGTGTGTGTGTCCTCGTAGTCAGTCGCTGCGCGTTCGTTCTCTTACCCGTTATCTGACTCCAATATTGAAAGCTAAAAGAAAGGCTTTAACAAAGACTCCAAACCAAGTGGAAAATTGATTCCAATAATCAAAATAGCAAGGCAAAATGAACGACAAATAGGGTAAGCCTGGGCCCAGGGTCCACACTCAGCATGCAACTAGCATTCCCGAGGAGTGAAGATGTCTGACGGAAATGTTTAGTCTTTTTTAAGGCGTCGGTAGGTGGAATCGGAAAGGCTGTCGGGGCAGGTGTTGCCAGTCTTGGATTGGGCAGGAAAGTTTGTGCGTACCAAGAGGTGTTACCAGTCTTCAATTTGGGAGGAGAGTTTGTGCTTTATTGTTGTCAGGGGGACGGGAGTTATCTACGGTGGCCAAGAGGTGTCAGGCGAAATGCAAAGTCCAAACACTTTGCAAATAGAAAAAAGCACGAACCCAAATTGTAAACGCTTTGCAAAAGAAAAAAAGCACAAATGCAAACTGCCACAACACAATCCCCAATTCCTAAAGCGCGCTTGCAAATTGGCAAAAGCACGAACCCCAATTGCCACAACACGACAGCAAATGGCTCGTAGCACGAATGCAAACTGCCACAACACGATCCCCAATTCCTAAACCGCGATTGCAAATTGGCAAAAGCAAGAATCCCAACGGCCACAACACGACAGCAAATAGCTCATAGCACAACAGCAAACGGCTCACAGCACAGCAGCAAAATCACCCAACACAACGGCAAGAGGATGACCCAGAAGTTAAGAAAAATGAAAAAAAAAAGGACGACACTTTATATGTGCTTTGTGACCATCTATATGGACCCCCATGAAGTTACCCCCCCATCAGACGCAAATTTATATAAAAATGATGTCAATCGTTTGTGCTGCAACGGTTTTGTTGATACAGTATTATGCTTTTATAGAGATATTAATTTCAAGTGGTGACGTCACTCGTAGCTTTTCCTCAGTTTAGCCCCTGCGGCTAATGGAGCGTACCAACACTCTCAATAACAGAGGGGTGTCCTAATAACTAGCACGAGCATAACACTAATTCGGGTCCATTTTGCAGTAAATTGGGGGGCTTGAGATATTGATTTCGAGTGATGACATCCCTCTAAGCCCCCAGGTGTGCGGTGCGTGTCTGACTGAGCACAGGAACTTCTGGAGGCGCGGAGGTTGCCTGTTCACAGACGCTGGAGCAACAACTGGACTGGTGGGACTGCGATCTCGGTTTCCTGTGAGGGGAACAATGGGGGTTGGTAACCCAAAGAGTAGAGGAACGGGGGCATACCAGAAAAAGGGTTCATACCTTTCAAATGCTTTCAAAATAGCTTTAAATTTTTTTTAGTTTCAAATTTATTTTTGCATTCAAACATTTTTTTAATTGAAGTGACATTTTTTTTTGATTGAAAATATATATTTTGATTGAAGCAACTTTTTTTTTTGATTGAAGCAACTTTTTTTTTTTTTATGATCAAATAATGAAGATAAAAAATCTACTTCCTTATGGCTCCGCGCAGGGGGTACAATTTTTGACTGGGGTAACTACATTGGCACGACACCAGCGGGCGTACAATATTCAATGGATAACGATCTTTGCGAAAAGTATAGCTGTCCCAAGCAGCCGGATTTAGAATTCCCCCGAAGAATGATGGCCCAAAAAACGCTCATTTTTAACTTATTATTATAAATATTCTTGTAAGTTTTGTAGGAGGATAAACATGATTCTAATTCATTAATATTGTAATGAAGCTAAACTTGAGGCGGCACTGTACAACAGAGTAGTCACGTGGTGTGTCATTCTCTATAGGACGCAACGCAGAGAAAATAAACCGTATTTTCCGCACTATAAGGTGCACCTAAAAGCCTTAAATTTTCTTAAAAGCCAACAGTGCGCCTTATAATCTGGTATGCCTTATACAGTATGTGAATCAATATTGAGCCGCAAAAGGTCTCACAGCAACTCGGAGCGGAGCTCCATCTAATGGATGCATAACGTAACCCCAGATTTACGTTATTAGTTACAGTTATTAATGGTTAAGTATGTATTTTGAATGATTCAAAACTATTAGGCTATGATTTCAATCTGACTTTATCCTAGTAATAAATTAGTTTTTTTTTTTTTTTTTTTTTTTTTTTTTTAGTAGTGCTTAGAACAAATTAGGCGACTAACATATGAAATAAAAAAATCATGATACAAAGGTCACTCTGGAACAAATTAATTTTGTATCTTGAGGTTCCACAGTATTTTCATCCAAAAGACTAAGATGAAAATTAAAAGGACTTCCAAAAACCACAGAAAGGTCCTGTAGCCCAATTTGCCTAACGCAATCTTGTGCTTATCCTTTCTTGAGGGAGGGATTCCCCTTCACTTCCTGTTTCCTCCTAGTGAGTTTCCATTGCGTGATTATACCCAGCTGTTTCACTGGTGATAAATAGGGCCAATTGGGACAATTGGTTGCAGGCCACAGAAATTAGCATTCTTTGGCTTTAGAGAGCAAACTTTAAATAGCTGCAAAGCCCCGTAGTATTGGGGTGTTTGAGATAATCTCTTATCTCTTCCTCAGAATATGAAAGTTGTGAAACAAAGATCAGAGCAGGAGAGACTTGATGCTTATGCAACAAATGCTTTGCTTTATTCCTCTAAAAACTCATGTCATTGTCCATACTTGCGTGGAGTGTAGAGTTATATTTTCATATATAATAACATCATTTTAGGTATACATTCATTGCTTTTCTGTTAGTCTTGAGGTTTTTTTGCAAAGTGCCTGTAGAAGAATTCAATTCTTCAGCACTTAACTCAGTTTTAGGTCGCTGGCGGCTTTGGTTTTGAAATATATGAAAATTTAAGTTTTTTAAAATATGCCTCCAATGGATTGGCCCCGCGCCCCGTCAACTGATAGTGAAGTCTATGGTATATCCTTACTGGCTTTTCTAATTATTAAATTGGTGCAAATCCTTCTGCCTGTTCGTTGAAGTGCAGCCTGATTTTTGTTGTTGTTGTTGTTGCAGGCCTGTCATATGTCACACTCCAGGGTTTGGGAAGGCAGTATTGATGGAGTGCTAAAAAAGTTTAAAAAAAAAAAAGCAAATTCTTCTCGCAGTTACACGTTGGAAATGACATAGTTGTTTTGACAAACTCATCCAAAGTTTAAATTCGTCATATTACACCGAAATCCGAAAAAGTCTTCATCTGCCCTTTAATCGCGAACAGGGGGACATCGCTATTTATTATTTACACTCTATAGTTTTCCATCATGCACGATTCCATGCACCAGCCCCGTAGGCTGGGATGAATTGCTCATTTGCATAGGAACGACAGAAAATTCTGCCCTACTTGGCGCTTGAGGCCTTCCCCCTGGAAAAGAAGCATTTTTGTCTTATTCCACCTCTGATGGGGGCTAGGCCCGGGCAAGTTACAACTTGACTTGGAAAATGATTCCTTCCTGCCTTATTTAATAAACTTTGTTCCATGTTTTATTCATAATTTCTTTTTTGACTGTGTTATGAATGAGGTACAGCACGCGACACGTCACTTCTACTCATGAATATTAATGACATTAGCTGCTGTTAGCCAGCTTTTAGCAAACGGGGGACAAGCTTCCGTTTGTCCCACTACTAAAAGAATAGAAATTGTGTGTGAAGGAGATGTTCACAGAGCTAAACCGACCAATTCTGTCCGAAAATGATGTCCCTGGTGCCACATTAACTGGTAAAGATGTGGAAAAACATAAATGTTCAGTTAAAGAGATGGTTTGAGTGTCGAGGGTTAAAAGAGAGCCGAGCTCATCCAAACCTTTTCCTTAACAACGACGTTCTCCTGTTTCAACAAGCTATCGTTTGGCCTTTCTTTCTTATATCCTCTGGTTGTCTTACCTTTCTGACCGTTCTTGGAGGTAATTTATATTGTTAGTTTTGTGTAGCAATCACAAATGCTACTCGGTGACAATCAACGAACACTTTTAATTTTTTTCATTCATAACAAATCTTAATTCTATTAATTTATTTACACTTTCCCCTTAACTTAAGTTGTTTCTTTACAACAGAAAAGGTAACAACGGTAGCAGTCCGACACCACCTAAATTATTTTCGGGTCATTCATTGTCAGACACAAGCACCACGGCAAAACGCCACGCTAAGAAATAAGTAAAAATTTAAAAATGGCTTACCTCTTCGTCCTCTGCAGTACCATGCGCCTCCCTGCGTTCTGCTCCCACCTCTGATCAGGCCGGGACGCAAACCCACGTGCCACGACGCTTCCACTTGGCAGGTAGGGATGCTAACCACTGCTCCAATAAAGCTCGAGCCAATGGCACAGCCGCCAGCGTCCCGACATGAAGGAATCGGCAGGGAGGTTTCCACGCTCCACAACGGACCTGCGTGTACCCGTTACAACAGCATATGAAATGTGAATGGCTTCACTTTGCTGGCGTTAAACTTGCCTTTTGGACGTCCGCGCAAGTTGACCCATTGCCATTTTTTCCTCTGTGTCTTTGCTTTCGGGAAACGTATGAAGAAAACATCCTTCATATGTCGTAATGTCTAGAGTCTTTTCTATAAGTGTCATAGTAGCAGTGGTTGACCGGCATTTTCTTTTTTGAAAGATTAACGGAGAAAAATAGCAGAAATATAATTGCTTTAATGCGAGGGCATGTCTATTATGTCCCACTTCCGCTTTGAGACCGCAAAACACAGTCTAAAAATAGCATTCGTGCGGTACGCCATTGTGTGTTGTCATTTTCTGTTTATTTAAGAGAGGAAGTGGAAATATGTGTGGGTGTTATAAATCAAGCCCTTAATGGTGGGTATAAACGTCTCACTCCATCAACACACATTTCATCATTGTCATTTAACCCCAAAATTTGTTTTCATTGACTGTCAAACAAAAATGGTATTTTATTTTGTTCGAATTTAATGACTTTAAGTTGATATGGTGAGGCTTTCATTTTTGAAAAAATGCATAGGGCCGGGTAATATTACATGATGAATTAATAGCACAATTGTGATGAAGCCAGACACATACACACACACACACAAAAAAAAAGAATATGCTTGCAGGAAGTCTAACGTCAAAATGTAATTGCTGTTTTAAAGTTCGTTAAAGACTATTCAAATGTCATGCTGCACAGAGTGATTGGCTTGGCCCGACCCAACCATTTGCCCTCTTTCAATGTTTTCCCCGTCATTCAAAACACGAGGAGGACTTTTCAGAAGCTTTGAATTGTTTGCACGGCAGTAAGCTAATTAGAGCTGCTTTCCTGATGGATGACAGTGAGGGGACGAAATGTGGCCATGAGGGCAATTGCGTCACAACCATCTGCCCAACTTCAGTGGCTTAATTGGAAGAGCGGTGGATATGATTTGGGACTTGGCCTAATGGCTGAATTGACACACTTTATATGGTTAATTCCATTTCTGCTAGAATTGCAGACCATGTATCAGACCCACCCATTACTTCTCTGGGTGTGAATGAATTGTTGAGGTCAATGTTGGCCAATTGTTTATTTAAATGTCATATGGTGAGGCTTTAGCACTTTTGAGTCCCACCCCCAATATCTGGCGGAGGAAGTATTGTGTTTATGTCAAACCACACACAACACTCTGCCAGATGTTGGTCCATCCAAAGGACAAAATACAGTCAGAAAACAAATGTATGAAATTCCATGCAAATCATGCAATAAATCATACATCAGGGAGACAGGGAGGAGCTTTATTACAAGAAAAACACAACACAAGTATGAGTGTGTGAAGGAGAGAACAATAAAGCAAACAAGGGAAATAAAAGAACAAGCACAACAGGAACATCACAAGTCAGCCATCACCGATCACTGCAAAAGGAATAACCACATAATGGACTGGGAAAAGGCCAGACTCACCCGCACCGAAGAAAAAAAACATCAACGCTGGATCAGGGAGGTAATGGAGATCTGCAAGCAGGGCCTGAGGACCATCAACAGGGACGAGGTGGCTTACACGCTCTCTACTACCTGGACCAACATCCTGGAAGAATGAATTGTCAGCAGAGGGCGTGACTCGCCTGTCAATCTGACAGCTGAGTCACACCTTCATCCATCAGTTGATAAAGGTGCGTCACACCAACACCAGTGACTCTCTGATGAAGGCGGAAGTGTTCGCCGAAACATGTTAGGTAATTAAAACAACCTAAAACAATTGTCTGGGATAAAAGAAAAATTCAATTAATCCATAAGTGAGGGCAAAATGAACTCAGTACAACCACTGAGTATTACAGTATGTTGATACCTTTGGATGGGGGGAGATCAGAGACGAAGTCCAGGACGGTATGGGACCACAGGAACTAAGGATAGGCAGGGGGGCGTACTGTAGAAGTCCAGAGCTGGGCTAGATTGAGGTCTTGCTGCGGGTGCAGTCATGGCAAGCCGATACCAAAGCCAGAGTATCCTCTGGAATGGTGGCGCACCAGAACCGCAGAAAAGGCGGGACAGTGGGCTCACTCTAGCACTTGTGGTCGGACTGATGCGGGAACAAACAAACTAGTCTGGGGCCCATCGAAGGGGTCAAGTCAAGAAAACAGGTGGAAGGGAGTATGGGAGCTGGATCAACCATGTCTTGGCATGGCCCACCTAGCGTGGATTGAGCCTCCGGGCGGCCTTTAGGTTTTTATCATCTGTCAGAACAATGAAGGGCTGGCAAGGGCCCTCCAACGAATGTCGCCACTCGTCTAGGGCGAGCTTAACAGCCAGCAATTCCCAGTCACCAATGCCATAATTTTGCTCAGCTGGGGCAAGCCTGCGGGAGGAAAACGCATACATGGGACAACACGAGTTCCACGCCCACTTCAGATGTTATACTGTATTCTGTCGATACACACGGATAATGCAACAAGCACGGACTCAGTAGTGGTTATGTTTTGAGGGAGTACTCTCCTAACACCACTAACTCATTGCTTTCTGGTGTTTAGTAGCAAGTGTTATAGCCACATTTTTTTTTTCAATTCTGGGAGTTCCTAACGGCTGTTTTGAAGAACTTATTGTAGGTTTGCTCTCGGAGCGCATAGTCCAAACTACGAGTGGGAACCTCTTGGTACCTCATGATACGATTTGGTTTACGATACAAAGCTCTTGATAACAATGATCTGACGATACAACGATTATCAGGAAATTGGTCAGGAAATCATTCTAATTTTTAAAATGATATCTCGATTCTTGCAGGAGCATATCGATAACCTTTTGGGATACAAAATATCACAATATATCACCATTTCGATATTTTGTCACACCCCTAGTCCAAACATCATCATTAAGGACCAACAGTGCAGTGCTTTGTTTTCATGATATCTCAAATATCATTATGTCTCATACACATTTCAACCTACCAGCATGCACATACTGTATATATATTATTCCATAATCCATGGCACAATACATTACCCTTTCCATTCTTATGCTTACAATTTCTTATGTCTTTTCTTCCTTGCTTTCCCCCTGGCAATGATGAGGAATGGGAAAATACAGAGGATTAAGTTACCTGGAAATTGAATAGGTGCAAAAGAAACCAGAGATTTAGGATTACTGTGGTTTACATCAAACATATTGAGAAGGATAACGTGTGGTTAAGACATGAGAGGCTCCTTAGTACAGTTTGATTTAAGGTGGTGAGCAATAACTTCAGATGAATGAATATGCTATGTCTTCGACACAATGATTTTAAAATTGAGACGTATTTGGGCATTTAAACAATGCTCATCCATAGACTTCATAATACTTTACAGGAAACGGAAAAAGGGGCCAATCTGTAGTGGGCCTATTTTCAAAAACTTAAAATTCAAATATTTTCAAAACCAAATATGCTACTTTAGCCATATATGGGTATCCAGGAGCAACAACATTAAAAAAAAAAAAAAAAAATCAAAGTTGTTCCCATATAAAATCCCGATTAATTATTTTTTATATAACAAAACTTAAAATGGCTATGAAATTATCAGATTTTACACTAGATGCACAAAAATGACCAAATGCAGAGATAATCGCCTACATTTTCAGGATCAATAGCAATATTAAACATATAAGTTTTTGCACAAAATAGAAACTTAATTTTTTTTGTTTACTGCAAGTTTTCAACAGCTAATAAATCACTAAATTTTAACATCAGAAATTTGATACTTGAGGAAAACATGCAGAATCAATTATAAATAATATATAAATATAAATATATAATATAAATATATAAATCACAACTTAGAATAGAATAGCGTTTTATTGTGTACAATGAAATTGTGGAGAATTTCCCTTTACTGTGCATTATAAATGAAAATCTCAAAAGGTGACTTGCATGTATAAAATCTAAATGAACAAATATAAAATGCGTATGAGATAGTCCTATTTTCAGGCAGTGCAAATAATCCAAGTGAATGAGCAGCAGTTTGACAGTTAAAGCCTGAGTTATGCTTCTGCGTTGTGATGACGGCGTGGCGACTACGGCGTCAATAAGCATTCGATAGTTCTGCGGCAAGGGAACGTGTTGCTCTGTAATTCACTGTCAACCAACTACATGGGTGTGGGTGTTGTGTTTGTACGGTTTGGGGGGACTCTTGTCGACTTCCTCTAGATTTCTTCCGGTTACACATCTGCGACAACGGAGATTAAACGCTTGAATGAGGATCTTCAGCTCATCAACATTGAACAACAAATGTACATCATACTGAAATGTCCGTAACTAACCGCAGGTCCGACTGGGGAGTGGTGATGGAGCAGGAAGCGAGTGGAAAGAACAGGAGAAAGCGAAAGTTAGCGGTCGCATGTTGCGGCAGCCCGCTATTATTTTGTTTTTTGTTTATTTTATTGTTTCCACGATAAAGTGAGGAAAGCCATCATCGACTCCTCTCCTTCTTTCCCCAGATCTGGGTCTATTGCAAAACAGATGTTGAGGCGCAGGCAACTTAGAAGACGGTTGCCAGAAAGCTGCGTTGTCCAGCGTTTTGTCCGAATTTTTTGCCGTGTCCTACTTCCCAAACTGCATTGGAAGCCTCATTGGTAAACACGTTATAATAAAAGCACTGAGGCACTCTCAATCAGTGATGATGTATCAAGTGTGTGAACTGTCTTGTTGGAAATTAAAGATCTAAACAACACTTTTGACACCAAACCTGTGCTTTATTCTTCATGTACTTGAAGTGTGACATAATACGACATAAAGTAATAAAAACCTGTCAGTTTTTGGCCTACTGGGCACCGTTTGGGTGGCCGTTCGCTTCCGAACATGCACATACTTGTCTCGGTGGTTATTCCATTTTTTTATGCAATCGCTGACCTTGCCATTTGGCAATCTTTATAATGTCTTGACGAGACTTCCTCTTCGATGATACTCCCGTCGGCTGGGTCCATTTTTGCATGTAGCAAAACAATGTTTGAAAATGACGGTGATTTTGCGCTGAACCGGAAACAACAGTCTGAGCGGACCAATCACTGTCCATTTGTGCCACGTCACTATGCGCTGATGCTGCACAAGTCAAGATTTTCTTGAAGTGCACAAAAGGCTACGGCAGAGGGTCGTAAATCGGGTCTGCCTTGACGGCGCAGGTCTGCCCCAGAAGCACTCGGCCTTAAGTTCACAGAAGGTAAACTTCTCGCTATCCATGTACTTTTGCTCCATCTTCGCCACCTCCACAACCTGTATCAACCTCCTGGCCGTCGATGTGGGAATGGACATAGACCTCTTGGGGGCGGGAGGTGCTTCCTGCATGCATGGCGGATAGACCGTACTGTGGCGAAAATTGGTCGGCATGGCATCCTCTCTAAGCCGCTTTCTCTGCCTCCCTCCATGCATTTTGGGTGTCACTTTAAAGTCATTCTTGAATTGATTGGAGCAGCAGTACCTTTCCGCACCTGGGTCATCGTTCTCAGCCCTCTTTATGTTTTTGAGAACCCTGGCCCTCAGCTCGTCATCCCTGGGTAAATTGTAGAGACTGTTCAGGGTCCCCAAGGTTGCCTGGATGGCTGCTTGGTGGGAAAAGTATCTGGTCTTGCAGCCCACAACCCAACACTTCTTCCCCATGGTGTTTCACTTAAAGTTACTAGATTGAAATGTTACATAAAATAAAACGTGTAAAAGCCGATTGTTTTTCAATATAGGCACATAAATGTCTAAAATAAAAAGGTATTAAATCCAACAAAGCCGTCGTAGCAAAACAAAGAGCTTTTTCCGTTGAAAATACTTGTGAATAAATGCTTAAACCCCTGAAGTCTTTATAGATATGGATGTAAAACAGTCTCGATTCTTGGTTAAAAGCAAAAGAAACCGTGCAGGTGGCATTTATTTTACATAAATATGTCAAATGTACGGCTCGTCTGAAAAGCTGTAATGTGAAGTAATTTCATAACATGCCAAATGGGGTCACAATTAAACTACTTAAACATTGTCCAACAAATAAAGCATAAAAAATATGTTGTATATTTGACAAAATAATCACGTTTCCGAAGTTCGAGCCTGAAAGGGGACGAAGCCGGAAGTGATACGTCACACTGAGAACAGCGATGGCAGCGCTCCATATGGCCGCCATACAAAGCCCTTCAAACAATGATTCAAGCAGCGATATGAGCAATAAATCGAGCACAAGGGAGGAGATCCAAGTTTTTGAAGAGTTGGAGCAAGAAGAGGAGCTTGGAATTTGATGTTGGAGCTAACATGTATTAGCCAGACGCTAATCGGGATGCAAACAATGTGCCTAGACTACCAGACATGGAATGGAGACAAGACCCATCGAGATTACAAGATTGGTAAGATATAGGCTGTTATTATTTTCATGATTTGAAGATGCAGGCATTTGCACATAATTTTATGTTTTTGTCTATCTGATGACATTGTCTAAAAAAATAATAATCAGACTGCATGTTCATTTTGGCAGATCCCGCAGCTCTCGTGCATATAAAATAATAATATATAAACGTTGGGGGGAAAGAAGGAGATGAGTCGTTGATGGCTTTCTCCACTTTATTGTGGAAGAATAGAAAAGATAAGAAAATAAGAAAACAAAATAATAGCGGACTGCCGCCACGTTCGACCGCGAAGTTTTGCTTCTCGCTCATCTCCGCCTCGCCTCGTACTACCAGCTACTACTACTTCCAGTCCCAGCGTCTCTTAAACGGATCGTGCATAGTGTCTTGTTATGAGCTTTTTGTTTAACGAAGGTATCGAACACACGACGTGCTGACAACTTTGTTTCTTAACACATGGAGCATCATCAGCCAATATTTGCCTCCATGTCATCTGATTATGAAGGAATTAATGTCCGGCCTTGCTGTTAATGATGAGTTTGTTGATAGTGTTATGTTTACTTTACGAACTACTCTCGATGTTGTCGCTCCCCCCAAATTAAAGTTTGTCAAACCGAGACGAGCCTCTCCCTGGTATAATACTGAAACACGCTCTCTTAAACAATCGACACATAAATTAGAAAGACTTTGGCGCCGTTCCAACACAGAGCACACTCTCTCTGCCTGGAAACACAGTTTAGTGACCTATAAACAGGCCTTGCGTACGACTAAAACCAGATATTACTCATCCTTAATAGATGAAAAAAAAATTAAAATAAATCTTAGGTTTCTGTTCAGCACTGTAGCAAGGCTGACAAACAGTCACAGCTCAATAGAACCTTATATCCCAACCACCCTTAGCTGTGATGACTTCCTAAAATTTTTTAACAATAAAATCGCAACTATTAGAAATTAAATAAATGAATTACTTCCAACTATTAGGTCTGATAAAGTGCAGACTAAATGTAACCCAAAGGAAAAAAACACTACAGTATTTCAATAATTAGTTAATAAATAAATAGTTAAGATAGTTATTAAAAAAAAGTTCTAAAATGTTGTTCAAGAATGTTAAAATGTTGAAAATAATCCATTTACACTATGATGATGTCATATTGTTGACCAGTAATGTCTGTTAAGCAGTTTTTTTTTTCTCTCCTTCCCAACTGTCCTTCATCTCATATGAATCTGTTGATTGGTTATTTGTATGTGGCCTGATGTTGTATTCCAACGGGGAGAACGACAAGGGGGAGGGACTTTGGGAGAACGAGGCAAATGGACGAGCGAAGCAGACGAGCAGAGCTCACATGAATGAGGAAAACGTCTGTCCTGGAGTTTTTTATCGTCACACAACGATAAATGCGGAGTTTATCTACAGTGTGTGGACCTTAAAACATCCCGAAGGTAAATTAAAAGGAGCAATGTAACTCATGTTGCTTTTAGTTGCTAAAAGAAGAAGCTAACCGTTATTAGCGATTAGCATATGCTAACATGCTAGCGCGAGTGGAAACTTTTTCCCCTTGTGATAGTGTGTGTACATTTTGCTGGTTTTGAACTCAAAAAGACTTCAAATTAGCATTGAATATTTTACACTGGCTAAGTGTAAATATCTGTCAAAGGACACGACGTGCATGCTCCTTGGACCTTTTTTCGTTATTTGGATAAATTGCTTGTTGACCACCGAGGGGAAAAACGGGCGTCGACGGCGTGTCGGGCTGCATGCGTCTTCCCAGCGTTCTCAACGGTCATCAACCATCTTGCCACCAACCAGAGCCATCTCTCATTTCTTTTTCTTCTTCTTTCTAACTTTTCCATCTATCTCCCTCTCAAGAACATCTGACTGTGAGTACTGAGACACACAGAAAGTGCACTTATTGTTTTTTTTGCTGTTAAAGCGAAACGGTCACTAAGTTTTTGACCTCAGCGTTCACAAGCGACGACTAGGCCTGCAACGTTTTTTTTTATGGTGGGAAGTTTTTTTTTTGCTTTATACATTATTTGATTTCCTCTGTTTATATATGACTGTGTGAAAAGTTTAAAGTATTTCGGTTGTGTGAGTTAAAACAAAATACACATTTTTACTTTAATGAAAGACTGAAATCTTATTATTTCTTAGTAGGGTAAATATATTTAAAAATTCTACTAAGTGGAGGCACCAAACCATTTAAGTTGTTTTTTCATACTTTATTCAAATTCTAGCAACGGCACCACTTACACAAAAAATTCGAACCCAGAGCCCACCCAGCGTGTCACGTGGGTAGGGGCTACATAAATTGGAGGCACCGCTGGGATCCATCAAATATAGTGTTATATTTTTAGCAGAAGGTAAACAACCAAATACTTTCTGAAGTGGTTTTTGTTTTTGGTAAAGTGATTTATTGAATTATAAACAAGTTAGTGACCAAGCATTATAAACATGAGTAAATCAACCCAACTTCAGTTGACCAACTGCTGCAGAGGGGAGGGAATTTCTGTGACACATGCCCTTTTACTGTATGGGGTCTCAGAAGATGAAGACATGACTGTTATTGAAGAGACTGTGCAAACTATTAAAGCTCTTGGTAGAGTTTGGGTCAGAGGCAAAATGTTTGACACCCAGACCCAGACTCTGACTGTTTTGTGTGAGTGTAGAGAGGAAGTAGATTCATCCAAAGTCCCGCCAGAACTGATTTCACCCACAAGTGGTGGACGGTGGACAGTAGTGGTAAAGCATCCGCAACAAGATGACTTCTCAGAGAAATTAGCCAAATTTCTTGAAGTGGAGGGGAAAACGTTGGAAGACATTACAACAGAGAGCACTAGTGGTAGTGATTGGAATCCTGAATCCATAATTCGTGCTGTTGGCGATGTTCTGCGACAAAGTCCCAAACCCACAGAGAGTCACAACTACCACCGTCTGAGAACTTTCTCAGGTATCAGCCCCACTCCAGCTGGTGAAGAAAGTTTAGATAGCTGGTTGGATCAAGCAAGATTCATGGCAGAAGAATATGAGTGCTCGGAAAGAGAGAAGAAACGGAGGATTGTTGAAAGTCTTAAAGGGCCAGCCATGGAGATCATTCAGGCTGTTCGAGGGTCCAACCATAATGCAAGCTGTATGGAATATATACAAGCTATTGATGACACATTTGGAAGTACGGAGTCTGGAGAAGACCTGTACTTGTCTTTCAAATCCCTCTATCAGAAACCAAATGAAAGATTATCAGATTTTTTACGCAGACTTGAAAAATCCCTCAGTAAAGTAATTCAAAGAGGTGGTCTGCCACACGTTGCTGCAAACAGAGCCAGGCTTGACCAGCTCATTAAAGGTGCTGTCGAGTCCGACCTCATGTTAGTCCAACTCAATTTAAGAGATAAAAGAACCGCTCCTCCAACATTTCTTGATCTATTGAAGGAGATACGTGAAGCAGAAGATCTGGAAGCTGCCAGACGTTGTCTCCGAAAGCCTGCGTCTCGTCAATATGTACATGCAATGCAAGTAGAGAAAAATATTGAGCTAACCCAACAAAGTGAAGCCCAGTTACGAGCTGAAGTTGAAGAGTTAAAAGCCAAACTGAACGAGCAAAGAAATGTGCAGTCATTGTCGATTAATGAGGGTTCTACAAAAAGGTCCAGGGAGAATAGTGATGCTAACTGTTCATCTAACCAAGAAATGCAACTGTTATGAGCTGAAGTAAACACACTCAAAGACCAGTTAAAAGTGATGACAGTGCAGTCTTCTCACTACTCAAGAGGAAAACCTGAATACAGTAGGACTAAAGTGACATTAAATCCAAAAGCTGCTCCATTCAAACCCCAGACTGACGAAGAGTTTTCCAGATTTTTTTGCTACAGGTGTGGGGAAAATGGACATGTAGCGACCAAATGCACCGCCCCTGAAAATTCATCAAAAGTTATTAAAAAGCTCATTCGTCAGCTCCGTAACAATCCTGCTGAAGAGGGGCAGAATCTCAAAAGACCAGACAGTGATGTTGCGAGGGTGAATACAATGAAAGTTTCTAATACAAAAACAGACCTACCTGAAGGACTTGTTGGTCCATCTTCCATTTGCAAAATCAAAGTCAATGATCATACCTGTGATGCTCTCATAGATTCTGGATCAAATGTGACCATAATTTTCAAAGGCTGATATGAAAAGTATCTGTCACATGTCGTCATACAGCCTATTTCTAGACTGGCCATCTGGGGTCTCGCTGAGTCTGAATACCCCTACAAAGGTTATGTAGTGGTGGAGATGGAGTTCCCAGAAGAAATGTCAGGTGTCAAAGGTTCTGTAACTGTTCTTGCTCTCATCTGCCCAGAACCACGACATGGACAGCAGGCACCTGTCATAGTTGGGACAAACACTTTTCTATTCCACAGACTATGGGACATTGCAAAAGAGAATGGCAGTCAACACAAAGTTCACTCAATGAGAATTCAAGCACTGTATGAGCAAATACAGTCACAGTCATCTTTGCCTCAGAGGTTCAAATCCATGGTCTTAAGATCTCTTCATGATGAATGCGGTCATTTAGGAATAGAAAGAACATTAGAGCTTCTAAAAGACCGGTTCTATTGGCCACATATGGCAAATGAAGTAGAACAGTATGTAAAAACATGTGGAAGATGCATCTCTAGAAAACAGCTTCCCCAACGTTCTGCTACTCTGAATAAGATCACTAGTACTGGTCCATTAGATCTCGTCTGCATTGATTTTCTTCAGATTGAGCCAGACAGTAAAGGGACAACAAATGTACTCGTTGTTACAGACCATTACACCCGATATGCACAAGCTTTTCCTACAAGGGACCAGAAAGCCATGACGGTAGCAAAGGTTCTCTGGGAAAAATATTTTGTTCATTATGGTCTGCCAGCACGTATTCATTCAGATCAGGGAAGAGACTTCGAGAGTCGAATTATTAAACAACTCCTTTCAAGCTCTCTACAAGCTTGCGACAAAAGCAGCAGACAAAAATCATCTCCGAAACAAGGCTAACTATGATCACCGTGTGAGAGGTCAGCCGTTAGCAGAATGCGACAGAGTCTTGTTGAGAAATCTTGGCTTGACCGGGAAGCACAAACTCCAAGATAGGTGGAGATCTACTCCATACATCATTGTCAGACAGCTACCTAACTTACCCGTGTATGAAGTGAAACCAGAAAGTGGTTCTGGAACTAACAAAACCCTTCACAGAGACCATCTCTTGCCAATTGGTTATCTGGTGAGGCTGCCGGATGTCCAGGATAAGACAGAGAAAGTAGTAAACAGGCCTGCGACTAGGTCAAGAAGCAAGAACATGCACCAGCGACTTAAACAACCAATAGTGACTGGTGACTACACTGATTCTGAGTCAGAGTGGGACGTGGTACCTGAACCCCATTCATTTGATATGGACGAAGTTGAGAGACGTGTTTTGTATACACACCAACCATCCAGTCAGATCAATGAAATTCAAGAGGAGGACTCGGAGGTCATTGAAAGTGAAGCAAGTGAGTCAGACAGTCCAGAAAGACAATCACACAATGATTTAGAACCAGAAAACAGTGACAATGACGTAGAAGAATCAGAAAACAGTGACAATGATTTAGAAGAATCAGAAAACAGTGACAATGATCTAGAAGAAGAACCAGAAGCGACATTACCTTTAGAGCAGAGTGCTAGAACTGATAACCTGACTAGACATTCTCAACGACAACGCAAACCAGTCATTCGCTTGACTTATGACAAACCTGGCCATTCCGTAGACCAACCGGTGACTATTGTACATAATGGCATTGTCATAAAACTTGATCTTAGTCCAAGAACTGCTGGTAGTTCTTTAAAACACAAAGACTGTACACCTTCCAAAAAGCCCCAGTCCAAGACACAGAGTTAGATGAGGACATCTAAACCTTTTAGAAGGGGGAGGGTGTAACCCAAAGGAAAAAAACACTACAGTATTTCAATAATTAGTTAATAAATAAATAGTTAAGATAGTTATTAAAAAATAAATAAGTTCTAAAATGTTGTTCAAGAATGTTAAAATGTTGAAAATAATCCATTTACACTATGATGATGTCATATTGTTGACCAGTAATGTCTGTTAAGCAGTTTTTTTTTCTCTCCTTCCCAACTGTCCTTCATCTCATATGAATCTGTTGATTGGTTATTTGTATGTGGCCTGATGTTGTATTCCAACGGGGAGAACGACAAGGGGGAGGGACTTTGGGAGAACGAGGCAAATTGACGAGCGAAGCAGACGAGCAGAGCTCACATGAATGAGGAAAACGTCTGTCCTGGAGTTTTTTATCGTCACACAACGATAAATGCGGAGTTTATCTACAGTGTGTGGACCTTAAAACATCCCGAAGGTAAATTAAAAGGAGCAATGTAACTCATGTTGCTTTTAGTTGCTAAAAGAAGAAGCTAACCGTTATTAGCGATAACATATGCTAACATGCTAGCGCGAGTGGAAACTTTTTCCCCTTGTGATAGTGTGTGTGTACATTTTGCTGGTTTTGAACTCAAAAAGACTTCAAATTAGCATTGAATATTTTACACTGGCTAAGTGTAAATATCTGTCAAGGGACACGACGTGCGTGCTCCTTGGACCTTTTTTCGTTACTTGGATAAATCGCTTGAGGACCACCGAGGGGAAAAACGGGCGTCGACGGCGTGTCGGGCTGCATGCGTCTTCCCAGCGTTCTCAACGGTCATCAACCATCTTGCCACCAACCAGAGCCCATCTCTCATTTCTTTTTCTTCTTCTTTCTAACTTTTCCATCTATCTCCCTCTCAAGAACATCTGACTGTGAGTACTGAGACACACAGAAAGTGCACTTATTGTTTTTTTTGCTGTTAAAGCGAAACGGTCACTAAGTTTTTGACCTCAACGTTCACAAGCGACGACTCAGGCCTGCAACGTTTTTTTTTTATGGTGGGAAGTTTTTTTTTTGCTTTATACATTATTTGATTTCCTCTGTTTATATATGAGTGTGTGAAAAGTTTAAAGTATTTCGGTTGTGTGAGTTAAAACAAAATACACATTTTTACTTTAATGAAAGACTGAAATCTTATTTCTTAGTAGGGTAAATATATTTAAAAATTCTACTAAGTGGAGGCACCAAACCATTTAAGTTGTTTTTTCATACTTTATTCAAATTCTAGCAACGGCACCACTTACACAAAAAATTCGAACCCAGAGCCCACCCAGCGTGTCACGTGGGTAGGGGCTACATAAAAATTCAGAATCTCCTATAAACCCCTCTAAAATATTAAATAACCTTACCACTGTAGACCAAATCGATGTAATTTCAATTATAATATCAACGTGCCTCCTAGACCCGATCCCAACCAAACTTTTTAAAGAGACCCTGCCTCTAACTATTGATATTATCCTTAATATAATAAATACCTCATTAGTTACTGGCCACGTGCCGCAGTCCTTTAAATATGCAGTTATTAAACCACTATTGAAAAAACCTACTCTTGATCCTGATATCTTGGCCAATTATAGACCTATCTCTAATTGACCATTTCTCTCCAAAGTCCTTGAAAGAGTGGTAATTAAACAGCTCTGTCAGCACATACAGGACAATAGTTTATTTGAACATTTCCAGTCTGGCTTTCAAGCTCATCATAGCACTGAAACTGCATTAGTCAAAGTAACTAATGACTTGTTACTAGCCGCTGACGTTGGATTAGTCTCGATCCTGGTTCTGTTGGACCTGAGTGCAGTGTTTGACACAATCGACCAAAATATCTTATTGCAGAGACTAGAATGTGACATAGGCGTTAGAGGAGCCGCCCTATGCTGGTTTAAATCATATTTATCTAATAGGTACCAGTTTGTCAATGTAAACCAGCAATCATCACCGTACTGTAGAGTTAGTTATGGTGTGCCGCAAGGATCGGTCCTCGGGGCCATCTTGTTTACGCTGTATATGCTTCCTCTAGGTCAGGGGTGGGCAAACCGGTCCTCGAAGGCCGCAGTGGGTCCTGGTCTTTGTTCCGACTGATTCAGCACAGACGGTTAAAACCAATGAGGTTTGAGCAGAAACAAGAAGCAAATGATTGCAATTAACTGATTGCATTTGTAAGACACCAGATTGGTGAAAGGCTAGCCTCATTATGGGTTGGAACAAAATCCCGCACCCACTGCGGCTCTTTGTGGAATAGTTTGCCCACCCCTGCTCTAGGTAATATCATCAGAAAACATAGCGTAACTTTCATTGTTACGCTGACGACACACAACTGTATTTATCAATTAAACCTGAGCAGATCAGGCAAGTTGACAAACTAAGCACCTGTGTCCGAGATATAAATACCTGGATGAGCACTAACTATCTTCTACTTCAGCCTGAAAAGACAGAAGTCCTTATAATAGGCCCGAAAAGTGTGAGAGACTCTTTAGCTGCCCAGATAGTCACTCTGGACAATGTAAGTGTAGCCTCCAGCACCACAGTTAAAAACCTATGAGTTCTATTCGACCCTGACTTTTCGTTTAAAGCTCACATTAAACAAACCTGTAGAACGGCCTTCTTTCACCTGCGCAACATCGCCAAAATTAGAAATATTTTATCTAAAAATGATGCAGAAAAATTAATTCATGCGTTCGTTACATCGAGATTGGATTACTGTAATTCCCTACTTAGAGCTTGTCCTAAAAGTTCTCTAAAAGGTCTTCAGCTAGTCCAAAACGCAGCAGCAAGACTTTTAACAGGAACAAATAGAAGAGAGCACATCACCCCTGTGCTCCAGGCCCTTCACTGGCTTCCAGTCGAGTTTAGAATTAAATTCAAAATTCAAATTCAAAAGACCATTAATGGGTTGGGGGCATCTTATCTCACCGATGCTCTGGTTCCATACCGCCCCAACAGAACACTCCGCTCTCAGAATGCAGGTCTACTGGTAGTTCCCAGGGTTTCTAAAAGTACTGTCGGAGCTAGAGCCTTTAGCCACCAAGCCCCTGTTTTATGGAATCAGCTTCCAGCTAATATTAAAGAAGCCGAGACAGTCTGCACATTTAAGATTAGATTAAAAACGTTCCTATTCGACAAAGCTTATGGCCAAGCTAGTTGAAGTCGGAGTAGACTCACAGTTTAGTCTAAGCTGCACTAGAAGCTATAATGCTGGGGGAAGTACAGCCACTGAGTTCTATCTCCTTTTTCTCACTCTACCTACCACTTGTCTTACTTTATTTCTATTTTCCAATAGGAGTGGGAACCTCAGGGGACCTCACGATACGATACGATTCGCGATACAAGGCTCACGATAACGATTATATCACGATACAGCGATTATCGATATATTGGTCAGAAATTGGATACATGACATTCTACGATACAACTGTTGAAACAAAAAAAAAAAAATTAAAAATTGAAAAAATACTGTTTAAGTCATTTATTAAACAGTGACACCTTTTCTGTGCAACATTGCTGTAAAATATAAATCTGCAAATTGTGCCCCTGCACATATAGAGGAAACAAACCACGACCACTGATATCACTTTGAGAGATATTGATGAATGGCACCCTTAATTTTTTAAAAAGTTTTAAATCTTAAAAAAAATAAAATAAAAAGTGCCATAGGTGTCAGCAGTTGAGCTTGGAGTGGGGCAATGATAAAATTGGTGGGTCTTTTCTTTGTATATGACCTTTGTTGCTTGGTTTGAGGACTTCCGCCATCTGCTTCAGCATTTAAGATGTCAGACTTGCTCAGTCACAGTCTTCCTCACCTTAAAAACAACAAAATAAAACAAAAAATATTAGCTACTTCATACCGTTTGAGTTGAAATCCTGATTTTTTTTTTTTTTGTGTTGGAAGTATTGAATTTAAAAAATTATGAATTGAATGTATAGAAATTAAAAATAATATCAATAAATAAATAAAAAATAAAATAAATAATTACCTATTTTTAATATGTAGGCTACATTAATTATCATGCACATCACTTTATATATCTTGGAACCTATTCAAACCATTTTTATAGCTTATTGTATCAAAATGACAGTAATAACAGTTTGTGTAGTAAACTAGATGGAAAGTGGTTCTGAAATAATATCAAATAAATCGGTAAATTCATGTGGGCTTGTTCGATATTCATTTTCATCCAGTTTAGGGTCCTGGTTTATTTTATATCATTCAACATCAAATGTCACCAAAATAATACATGTAAATTAAAAAGTCAATTACATTGCAAAACTTTCTTACCACAAGTGATGAAAGCGAAGCTCACGAACTCCGGTCTCCACTACGTCACCAGCTCCCAGTGAAACTTATTTTTCTTAGACAATTCTTGCATACAGCAAAGGCCTTGTTCACCTTACTTCCTTTCTTGTTGGTGTAAAATGTAAAATGTGTCCCCATGTGTGATTTGTAGCAATATTTTTCTAATTTTTTCCTCCCCCTTCTCACGGGGCTTTTTTATTTTTTCAACCCCCTTGGAGCTGCCTCTCTTCTTCTCTAGACAACTTGTGCGCACTTTACCCTCACCGCCACTCCCGAGCGCCCCTAGTGGACCGCCAAGGAATTGCTCAACAAACATTGAGCAGTTTACAGCATCCATACTCCATTGTATGGCCAATATGTTAAATAAAAGTATCGATACTTGGCGGGAGCATATCGATAACCCATCGGGTTGCAAAATATCGCAATATATCGCTGTATCGAGATATTGTCACACTCTTATTTTCCAATGTTAATATCTAGTTGTCTAGTCTCTCCATCACTAGTCACCTGGTGTCCCCTTTCCCCCCTCCCCTCTGGGGAGAGGCTATTTTTCAGCTGCAGCCTCCTGACTGTCCGGACCCCTGGCTGGATGGACGTCCTCGTTGCTACCCACATCTCATCTGGCTAGATGGACCTCTTCTTGTTCCTTTACTCCACTGCATCTTTACGGACTGTAACTTTGCCTGCTAATTCCCCTTAGCAGTCCTGGTGCTTCCTGTCTATCCGTCCTGGGAGTGGATCTCTCCTGACTGTGGTACTCCCCAAGGTTTCTCATTTTCTCCCAAAGACTCTGGAGTTTTTGGAGTTTTTCCTTGCCGACATGGAGGGTCTAAGGATGGGGGATGCCCAGGACCTGAACTTTATTTATTCATCTTTGTTGCTTCATTTGCTGTTTCTGATTGTGTATCATATTGCCTCTGCAGAGCCCTTTGAGTCAACCTTGTTGTGATTTAGGGCTATACAAATAAAATTGAATTGAATACTGCAAGGGGGAAAAAATCAATTAACCTCAAACCTGCATCAGGGGACCCTTAAGACATGTGTTCAGGTGCCTGATGAAAAATATTGAGGTTTTGTTGTAGCAGAGGGATCCAAACAGAAAAGTGAAAATAACCGTTGCCATTTAGCTAGCTTCAAATTTTGAACAGTCATAACTTGACAGACATACAATTTATCTGTGCCAAACTTCCCGTGCTTGGTGAGAGTCATAACCGGAAGGATTTGCATCAAACCTACAGCGCCAACTAATGGCAACAGAAAATCACTCATTTTAAAAATACATGTCCAGTTCTTTTCAGGTTGGTCATTGTATTCAATCAATAAATCTTCAGCTGATTCGTTGTAGTGCCAGGTGACAGCGACAGTAATAGAACCATTTCCTATTTTCTTATATTGCATCGTTGGTCCGTGTGTGGACGTACGAACGCAAAATTTCACATGCAAGAACGTCATGTGACGCTTTGCCGCAAGGGATTTGGCGATTTTCGCTTTGTCGCTCATTCCATCAAAAATGTATTGAATGTGAACGATGTCGCCTCCCATGTGTTTTACTCCTTACGTGTAACGCAGGCGACCGTTTGAAAAGTAGTGGAGTAAAAAGTACAGATACCTGCTGTAAAATGTAGTGAATTAGAAGTAAAAAGTATCACTTTATATTATTACTCAAGATAAATAGAGATACACAAAATGTACTTAAGTACAGTAACAAAGTACTATTACTTTGTAATACATTCCAACACTGGCTAATGTTACGAGTTACATTTAGTCTGTGATGATCACTCAGCACAGACCTTTCAAGGCTAAAACAACATTGCATATTTTCTCTTGCCAAAATAAGAAAGCAAATCTTCCAATGTGTTTCAAAACAAGCAAGTCTGGAGCAAAACCTAGCCTGAAGGACACTGGTGATTGTATGCGGGGGTGTGGCGTTGCACCTCACATGACTGTCACTACCAAACATGGGGACGGTACAAACTACATGTACAAGAAGCAAACTTCACACATTGTGAATATGACATTGTTTCGTCATGTTGCAGTCGCCCAAGACACATTTTTAGCCTGTCATCATCATGAAAAATATGACCTTCAACAAAATATTTGTTATTGTCATCGCTAGAATGTCCGCTCCTTTTAGCATACAACTTGGTGGAGGACGAGTAGTATCACGACTACTATTGGGAAGTGTAGCTTTGCTTTTTTAAAATGATATTTAAAATAAACACTTATTAATGGCGTACCGCACGAATGCTATTTTTAGACCGCAGGGCTGCGTGACGTCACCATCGTAAACCGGAAGAGGGTCAACATAGAAGTACACTTGCATACAACTGATGCTAGTACTGCTTGTTTTCTGCCGGTAATCTTTCAACAAAGAACATGCCGAGTAAACACTGTTGCTATGGAACGACTCTAGACATTACGACAAGTGAAGGATGTCTTCATACGTTTCCCGAAGCCAAAATCTCAGAGGGAAAAAATGCGAACTATGGATCAACTTGTGCGGACTTTCCAAAAGACCAGTTTAACGCCAGCAGGTGAAGCCATTTACCTTCATATCCAGTAAACATTTTGTTGGGGGCCATGGTCCTACAGATGACATTGCTGATCCATTGCCTGTCACAGCCTGCCCCGAAGAGGTAAGTGATTTTGATATTTTTAATTTTTAGCGTGGCGTTTTGCCGTGCTGCTTCTGTCTGACAATGAATAACTTGAAAAAAATTTAAATGGTATCTGATTGCCACTGTTGTTACCTTTTCTGTTGTAAAGAAACAACTTTAGTCAGCGGAAAGTGTAAATAAATTAATAGAAGTAAGATTTGTCACTAATAAAAACATTAAAAGTGTTCGTTGGCTGTCACTGAGTAGCATTTGCGATCGCTACACAACAATAGCAATATAAACTAGGCCTGCAAGCAGGACTGAACGGGCCCTGGCACTTTGGCGCAACTCGGACGTCACGCAAACTCAGACAGCACGCAGGTCGGGGTGGTGGCAGACAGACCCCCTCTAATCATCTAATGAGAACCTAAAATGCTTGAAACTCGCCTTTCTTTGGGATGAGAATTTGTTTTGAATTTTCGAGCATGTAAAGGCCCAAATTCTGCTGCCACTAGTTGGCGCTAGAGAGTTGATGCAAATGACCACTACTGGACTCTTCAGGGTAAGACTCTCACCAAGCATGGGAAGTTTGGAGTAGATATCTTGTATATCTGCCAAGTTATGACTGTTCAAAATGTGTTGAGAGACAAAACGGTGACGGTCATTATCACTTTCCTGTTGGACCCTTCTGCTTCGATCAAACCTCAATATTTTTCATCTGGCATTTGAACACATGTCTTAAGGCTCCCCTTATGCAGGTTTAAGATCAAGTGATTTTTTTCCCTTAGAGGACGAGCAGGTCCCGTAAAAAAGGGCATTTCTTGTTCCCACTAGGAGGCGCCAGGCACAATTGGTAATATTTCAATCCCGTCCTGTTCAGGCTGGGATACCTCACACACATGCCAGATTTAAAATAGATTGAACGTTATATGAGGGAGTTATTATTCATTTTCCGAATTCGGTGTTTTTGCTTAAAAAATGGCTGACTTCGTCACCAGGTCAGGCCCGAGAATGAAAACACACCATTTTGATAACTTAAGATTTCATATGCCCAATGAACAGTCTCCCCAATTTTGAGGATGATCCAACTAATTCCCTAGGCGCCAAGGTCTCAAATGTGCACCCTGTAAATCGATAAAAACTAGGGCTGTCAAAATTATCACATTAACGGGCGGTAATTAATTTTTTTAATTAATCACGTTAAAATATTTGACGCAATTAACGCACATGTCCCACTCAGACAGTGTTCTGCCTTTTGGTAAGTTTTACAGCAAGGCCTTTTGTGCTGTCTAACAGCGAACTCTTGTGGTCGCTTTGCGACATGGTTTATTGCTTTCTTGCCAGTTCAATATGGCTGCACGACGTCTCGGGCTGACGCCTACGTTGTAATGTTGTGCTTATATGATCCTTGGACAAGATTTGTCCGTAAGTATGGTTGTTGTAAAGAATGTACATATTATGTTAGTAAGCGAAATGTTATATTTTTTGTATGAGACGCTTTTTGTTTATGTTTAGTGAACCTGTATAGCGTGCTAAGCTAACGTTGTTGCTAATGCAATGCTTGTGTACTTTTTTTTTTGGTAGTTTTACGACGGTCTAAAGAGGACAATGGTTTGAGGCCATTTTATTAATAAATCAGATGAAAAAGGAAGAAGTCTGATTATTAAGGCATCGTTCACTAGCTGTCTAGCTTTGGAAAAAGTAGACGCTTCGGAGTTAGGACAGCATAGACAGATTTAAATGACAGTAGAGTGAAATGCCCACTACAGTCCTTATGTACCGTATGTTGAATGTATATATCCATCTTGTGTCTTATCTTTCCATTCCAACAATTTATTTTACAGAATATATATATGATTTACTGAAAAATATGGCATACTTTATAGATGGTTTGAATTGCGATTAATTGCGATTAATTACGATTAATTAATTATTAAGCCGTAATTAACTCGATTAAAAATTTTAATCGTTTGACAGCCCTAATAAAAACTAAATAAAATATTTTTTTATGAATAAAACATTTATTTGAAAATACCCGATTTCCTGTTGGGTTTGTAATATGGGTTCGAGAGACTTTTTGGAGCAGTTATGCACAAGGTATCGACTCCCCAAATTTCATTGCTCTACGTTAAAAAAACCTAATAGGAAACTCCTTTTTGAAAAATTCCAGGGGGCGCCACTGAGCCGTTTTGTTACATTTGTTTCGTAACATCACAAGTTTATCAAAATTCATCCAAAGCCGCATGTATGTGCAAAATTTGGTGAGTTTTCGTGCATGTTCAGGCCTCCAAATGTAAACTGTACTACAAATGGATAAAAATTTCAGATTCGATCCAAAACACCAGATTTCTTGTTGGATTTGGAAAATAGGTGCAAGAGACTTTTTGGAGCAGTTTTGCATAAGGTATGTACTCCCCATATTTCATTGCGCTACGTTGAAAAAACCCAATAGGAAAGCCCTTTTTTAAAACTCATTTTTGTTGCCACTAGTTGGCACTGTAGGGTTGATGCGAATGACCCCTGCAAGACCCTTCAGGGTATGACTCTCAACAAGCACGGGAAGTTTGGCGCAGATATGTTGTATATCTTATATATGTATATGTTATGAGTGTTCAAAGTTTTTGGTGAGACAAATTGTTGACGGTCATTTTCACTTTCCTGTTTGGACCCCTCCGCTTCAACGAAACTTCAATATTTTTGATCAGGCACCTGAACACATGTCTTAAGGCTCTCCTGATGCAGGTTTTAGGTCACTAGATTTTTTTCCCTTGGAGGAGGAACCTGTCTCGTAAAAAAGGCATTTCCTGTTCCCACTAGGGGGCGCTAGGCCTAATGGGTAATGTTTCAATGCACTCGTGTTAAGAGTGGGATACCGCACATACATGCCAGATATGAAAAAGATAGAACGTTGTGTCAAGGAGCTATTAGTCATTTACTGAATTTGTCATTTTGCCGAAAAAATGGCCGGCATTTGGCACAACGCCCAGGTCAGACCCATGAATGAAAACGCACCATTTTGAAACCTTAAGATCTCATATGTTTCCTGAACAGTCTCACCAATTTTGAAGATGATCCAACTAACTCCCTCGGCGAAAAGGTCTCAAATGTGCACCCTGTAAATCGATAAAAATTTCACTTTCGATCCAAAATAACCGATTTCCTATTGGGTTTGGAATATGGGTGCCAATGCTTTTTGGGAGCGGTTCTGGACAAGGTATAGACTCCCCAAATTTCATCGCTCTACGCTGACAGACCCTAATGTTATCGGCCAATTTTAAAGCAGTAATGTGAAGTAATTTCTTCACATGCCAAATAGGGTCACAAGTAAAGTAATTAAACATTGTCAAACAAATAAAGCATGAAAAAATAATTTATATGTTGTATATTTGACAAAATAATCGCGTTTCCGAAGTTCGAGCCTGAAAGGGGACGAACCCGGAAGTGATACGTCACACCGGGAACGCGATGACACCTCCATACATATGGCCGCCCTACAAAGCCCTTCAAACAATGATTCAAAGAGCGATATAAGCGATAGATCAAGCGCAAGGGAGGAGATCCAAGTTTTTGAAGAGTTGGAGGAAGAAGAGGAGATTGGAATTTTATGTTATTAGCCAGACGCTAATCAGGATGCAAACAATGTGCCTCGACTTCCCGACATGGATGGATACAAGACCCATCGAGATTACAACATTGGTAAGTTATAGGCTGTTATTATTTTCATGATTTGAAGATGCAGAAATTTGCACATAATTTTATGTTTTTGTCTATCTGATGACATTGATTAAAAAAAATAATAATCAGACTTCATGTTCATTTTGGCAGATCCGGCAGTTCTCGTGCATAATATAAAAATGTTGGGGGGAAAGAAGGAGCTGAGTCGTTGTTATATCTTGACCGAGTGACCCACACGACACCTTTATTGGCTTTTACAACTTTACTCAACGTTTTGCTAAGTGACTCTGAACAACAACTTTTCTCTCTTTTAGTGAAAGAAGGCACAAACAATAACACATCTAAATGACATGCGTACACTCTACTGGGGAAACTCCCGTATTACAACTAAATAATATCCATTATATCACAGTCGCCGATAGCTTTCTCCACTTTATTGTGGCAGCAATAAGAAAACAAAGTGGCGTCTAATGGCGTAAGGAAATGTAGTTTTTTCACACAAGCGAACAGATTACAAAGCACCACTTCAGTGTTGTCCCGAGACTACATTTCCCATGATTCACTGCGTGGCCTGCACGCTCGCTGATTCGCTGCCAGACATTAAAAGCAACACTTGTCACCTGCCAGCGGCTCTCGCGACGCGGCGAAACACAAACTAGAAGGCTATCAAGCGATCACCGTGAAAGAAACGGCGAACCGTACAAATGCAATGCAATGCTTGAAGCATGAAGGTGGAAATACATAATACAAATACAAATAAATAAATAATAAATAAACAAACTCACCGGCGGTGTGTGTCTCTTACTGCAACGTGCCCGTGAATTACCACGACGCCGACCCGCTTATGTGCACATCCATACCCCTTTCCCGATTGACAGTGGATTAACCCTTTCGGACAAGATTGTAGATGACGCACAATTTAAACACGCTTAACCTAGCGTACGCAACAACAACTATGATCGGGGATAGCCTCTGCGAACGTCACTAGCTTATACTGTTCATTCTACAACAGTTGGCAGCTCTGCTTTGACAAAGTCATAAGTCATCTATCCAAAAATCACTCTTACTTTTTGGCAAATCCTTGATCATAAGCAGACCGGTTAAGGAAGCTGGCATCTTCGAAGTGTTTGCAGCAGAGAACACTACTCGATGATGGCATGAAAATCATTCGCTTCGTGCGAACGAAAGATGTCCATTTATGTGCCCTGCTATCCTTTGGCCACTCATACAACTTTTCGTTTGAGTGAGAACAAAACATCGCCACACACTGCTGTGGCATCTTACCGAGAAGCAATGCAACAAACGATACTGCTCTATGGCGGACTTCCCCGCACTTCCCGGTGTGACGTAATTTCCGAAGATTGCCGAAGAAAAGCATTTTCGTTGTCAAGGGCGTTGCTATGGGTTAAACAAAGAATCTGGAAGGGTTGCGTTAAAAAAAATAATGAAAATATGCTTATAATTGTTTAGCCATTGATATTATTCAAAAATATGGTTGGCCAACCTTAGTTCACATTTCCCCTTTAAAATTTCAAGGCGGCGCCACTGAGCGATTTTGTTACTTTGTTTTTTGTAACATAGCAAAATTATCGAAATTTACGTTTTTCCGCACGTATGTGCAAATTTTGGTGACTTTTCGTGCATGTTCAGGCCTCCAAATTGGCCGTTTTCATTTGCCCTGAAATTTTTTTTTTTTTAAATAAAATAATAATAATCCGTTGCAAAACAATAGGACCTTCACACGCTTAGTGCTCGGGCCATAATAATAATAATAACTAGGCCTGCAAGCAGGACTGAACGGGCCCTTGCAATTTGGCGCAACTTGGACGTCACGCAACTCAGACAGTGTGCAGGTCAGGGTGGTGGCAGATCGTCCTATCTAATTATCTCATGAGAACTTAACATGCTCGAAAGTCGCCTCTTTACATCCACACACCTAAGAGATAAAAACCCCTATTGGTGAGAGTACTACAAAAAAGGAGGCGCTACTGACCTGTGCAGCCAAGCCCTTTTTCAAAACCAAAATGAATCTTCTAACTGGGCCAATTCGACCTAGTGTGCCAAATTATGTGGCTCTATAGGCTGCCTGCTGAGTACTACAAAAAAGGAAGCGCTACTGAGCTGTGCAGCCAAGCCCTATTTCAAAACCAAAATGAATCTTCTAACTGGGCCAATTCGGCCAAGTGTGCCAAATTCTGTGGCTCTATAAGCTGCCTGAGTCTCTGAAAAAAAAAAAAAAGTCCTTTTAATGGCGAACAAATGGTCATCCACGGCAACAGACAGAGACATGTGGACATGGGCCGTAAAATAAGTATTACAAAAGGTCATGAAACTACAATGACCAACCTGAAAAGAACTGGACATTAGAAAAATGAGTAACTTTCTATTGCCACCAGTTGGCGCTGTAGGGTTGATGCAAATGACCCCTACAGCACCCTTCAGAGTAAGACTCTCAACAAGAACGAGAAGTTTGGCGAAGATATGTTGTATATCTGCCAAGTTATGACTGTTCAAAACTTGTGGAGAGACAAAATGTCAACAGTCATTTTCACTTTCCTGTGTGGACCCCTCTACTTCAAACAAACCTCAATATTTTTCATCAGGCACCTGAACAATTGTCTTAAGGCTCCCCTGATGCAGGTTTGAGATCAATAGGTTTGTTTCCCTTGGAAGAGGAGCCTGTTTTGTGTAAAAAAAAAAAAAAGGCATTACCTGTTCCCACTAGGGGGCGGTAGGCCTAATGGGTAATATTTCAATGCACTCGTGTTAAGGGTGGGGTACCGCACATACACGTCAGACATGAAAAAGATTGAATGTTGTGTCAAGGAGCTATTAGTCATTTACTGAATTTGTCATTTTGCTGAAAAAATGGCTGACTTTGGCACCCAGCCCAGGTAAGATCAACAAATGAAAACGCACCATTTAGAAAATTGAAGATCTCCTATGTCTCCTGAATAGTCTCACCAATTTTGAAGATGATCCAACTAACTCCCTCTGTGACAAGGTCTCAAATGTGCACCCTGTTAATCGATAAAATGTCACATTCGATCCAAAATAACCGATTTCCTGTTAGGTTTGGAATATGGGTGCAATAGACTTTTTGGAGCAGTTATGCACAAGGTATCGACTCCCCAAATTTCATTGCTCTAAGTTGAAAAAAAAACCAATAGGAAAGGCCATTTTGAAAACTCCTTTCTCTCGCCACTAGCTGGCACTGTAGGGTTGTTGCGAAAGACCCCCGCAAGACCCTTCAGGGTATGACTCTCAACAAGCACGGGAAGTTTGGCACAGATATGTTGTATATCTGCCGAGTTATGACTGTTCAAAGTTTTTGGCGAGACAAATTGTTGGCAGTCATTTTTACTTTCCTGTTTGGACCCCTCCGCTTCAACGAAACCTCAATATTTTGGATCTGGCACCCGAACACATGTCTTAAGGCTCTCCTGATGCAGGTTTTAGGTCAATATATTTTTTTCCCTTGGAGGAGGAGCCTGTCTCATGAAGGAGAAAGATATCGTCATCGCACATACCATATAATTGTTTGCATTAGCCTAACACATATATAGTCTAACACATACATATGGTACAGGTTTTCGTAGGCACCGTCTAACTGTTTGCATTAGTCTAACACACGTAATATAATTAATCAGGAAATAGTATCATTTTCATATTTACGGTAGGACTACACTACTAATATAAAATAAACAGCACACCATAGTTTAATGAGAAGAAATAGAAGAGATACACAATGCCGTCTTATCACAAGACTGACGCACCAACTCGTGTAATCAGCTCTCCCAGCAAACTCCAAGGACAAAGCGCTTTGTCCTAAAACAAGTACAACCAGCCCGGACAGCAAAGTTGATAGCGGGCGTCCCAATCCGCGCACGAACCTAAGCCGCCCAAAACCGGCCACAGCGGGGATGGCCCAAAAGCAACGCCCAGAAACGCCTTCGACAAGACCCGCGTCAGCAAAGACTTCAAAAAGACTGGACACTGAGATAAGAAAAATTTTCCTCTGCTCGGAAACATGTAGCCTTGTTTTGGATCCAGAATTGTCCCTCCGTCGTCTGTTTTTGCCTTGTTTTTACCACTGTCGACGAATAAATTGTCAACCTGTTTTCGGTGAGTGTTCTTCAATCTTTTGAAACATGGAGTCAGTACAAAGGGTTAAAATAAGAGGACGCGCGAGATTTGGCCTTCCCGGCGGGCGCGCGTGGGGCAGCGTCGGCCGAGCAGCAATTGTTGTGGCTGGTGCTGTTCTCGGGTGCGTCTGGGCCAGGGGGGTCAAATTTCAACAGTTGGCGACCCGACGTGATGGTTTGACGACGTGATAGGCCCAGACGACGGAGGGGATGGACGAATGGCTGCGGAAGGGTCAACTGGAGCCCTTTTAGGTGCACCGTCAAAAGCCGAAAAGGTAAAAAGACGTTTTGTCATAAATTAAGGCGGGTGAAAGTTGACTTGAAGCGACCTTCGACCATTTTGTGTTTTGTCTAACGGTGAATGTTGCATTCTGGCATATGGGGAATTAGTTTGGTAACAGTAGTCTTAACACTAGAGGGGTATTTTATAGATTTGTGCATGAAGTACAACATCCATTGCGTAGTTTAGGCTGGGCGAAAGATAGAAAAAAAAAGAAAATCAAAAAAACACACAAAAAAACTTAAAAAAATAAAAATTTTAAAAAAAAGTAAAATAAAAGGACAAGTTAGATTAGGAAGCGTGGTGTCCTCTGGAATCCGATTAAATTGCGAGAGACGGCAATTGAGAAGGAGTTGTGAGTCGCCCCCTCCCTCCCCACCCCCCGCCCTTTCCTTCCAAATGCTGGTTGGCGTCTGGGCAACACAATCACCGGATTGTTGCTGTTTTCCCGATTTGATTTGGTGGGACCCACGTAATATATACATGCGCATGTATGCATATACATATAAATATATGTGTATGGGATAGGTATGGGCATATATATGGAATTGTAGATTAGTGCGTGAGAACCCCCTCCGAGTGTTAGTAGGATCGCGAGGGATCGGCAGTTGCAAGCTCATTGTGACTGTTGGTTTCCGATCTGACACGGGGGCTGTGGCCCGCAGTATGTGTATGCATATATATATATATGTGATTAATTGCGCATATATATTTATATGGATAGACATATACTTGTCCAAAGGAAGTGAATTGACTGGCGAGGCAGCGTCAGGCCGGGTCAAATTCACCGGGACTGGAACGTGGCGGTTCCCCACCTCGCGTCTGACGAGGCGGAGGATTGTGAGCTGGGTGGAGGCGCCCTAGGGAGTGGTCCCTCCTTAAAAGGTGGGTGCAAGACCCGTCGGAAGGCACACTGTGGCGTCTTGAGCCACCTTTTGTGGCTCACGAGGGCCCCAGGTTCCTACGACAAAACACGATAGGTTAAGGCCGTGCTTGGAGTGACGCCCAGCAGCAGAGTGAGCCTCGAGAGAATTTGCTGTGGTAGCAAAAACATGGCCATGAGTAGATTCGCCCAGCGGAAATATAGGTTAGGGACCCAGAATGGATGGTTGTACAAATGCACTAAGATTGACCATGAAAAAAAAAAAAAGACAATTAAAATGGGGGAGCCGGGGTGGACTGCCACTGTTGTTGTTTACACGACACCATAGCAACTTAACATTTAGTCTCTTGTTAAAGTAAGTGGACGTTTTGTTTTGCTTAGTGTTGTTCGAAATGAAGCCGAAAAAATAGGAAGCACCCCTGTTAACGTTCTGGGAGACAGCCGTTGGCATGGCGCCTGGAGTTGGGCAATCTGATTAGAAAAGAACACTGTGTTCAAAATAAGGAGGGCGGGCCGTCGGTGGCCCCTATTTGCAACATGGGGTCCTCGACGGCATCCGCTGGGTTTTTGCCAAAATTGATTATAAGGGGAGGCTGGAATTGAAGCTGGGAATTTTCCAGTCCTTGTTTAAGTATTTAAGATAAAATTGAGAGCCAAAGAGGGAAAACATGTAAAAAAATTCTAAAAAATCAGTAGATCTGATTAGAAAAGGAACACAGTGTTCAAAATGAGGTGCGCGGGCCGATGGGCGGGAGGCCCCTCTTGCTCTTGCTCAGGCCAAGCAGAGCAGGGAGGGCTGAAGTCCCTGGATGTTTGGTAAAGTTATAGATAAAAAAAAAAAGCCTTTTCTAACAAGATGTTTTTTACTCACAAAAGAATGTAGAGAAACAAAAGAATATTAAAGTGATGCGTTCAACCACAAACTTACAATTATTAGAATAACAAACATGCAAACAGAACAAGCAAAGAACACCTTGAAGTTAGTAACGGGGAATTGATATCATGGCTAGCTTCTAGTATAACGAATAGTTTGAAATTTAATTTTTAGGGGATTCGAGCATGATGAATAGGGGGAAAGTGTCACTTTTGGATCACATGTTGATAGAATTGGCTGTCGTGAATTCAGCTGTGATCCAAAGAACAACAGTATAACTTTATTGATTTTAGTTTTGATATAAGAAGACAATTAAAATTGACCTAATTTTTGCTGTTATGAAAATAGAGTAGGAAATAAGTGGCCAACTTTGTCGAGACAGGCCACGACCAAAGTTAATTGAGAAATTATCAAATAGGGGGCGATTATAAAACCCGTAACAATGCAATATAAGAATTGTAAATATTTGAGCTAATTGACATTCATAACACCCCTTGGAGTAACTAAAACATCTTTGGAGTTGGAAAAAAAAAAAAGGGCAAATTGTTCTTTCATAACACTGAACACGATTCCAAATTTACATCGGAGATAACGTTCCCGGAATGAGATAAATTGTAAGTCTTATTAGTTTTTAGTTTTTATTTTAACTTGGATATTTGCTTTTCATTGTTGACCCTTGAAGGAAATAATTTCATTTAATATATTTTCTTTTCCTTTTGCACTTTCGTAAAACTGATTTTTGATTTATTTTGTAGTTCAGTTTAATTTGGAGTCTATAGAAGCTAATTTAAGTTTGAGATGCCTTGCCTAAAGGGTTAAAGTTTAGGAAAGAGCAAAGTTTTAAAGTGGGTCATCTCAAGCTCAAGTCTCTGGTTGTTTTGGTGAAACAATAGATAAGACAGTCCTTCCCTAGCCACTATTGACTCCCGGAAGAATGCGGAGGGAGAATCTACATCCTACATGTGTTAATTTTGATATACGGGACAATGTAAAAGTGGATTTAGGTTTTTAAAAAGACTTGAAAATGCCAGATTTCACTAAAACATAATCTTTTGGGTCACCTGCGGATAGAATGGGGCTATCCTTGCAAAAAATAAATCAAGAAATGAATAAAATAAAATAAAAAAGGGGAAAAAGACATTTTCACCAATTTCATGATCGGGGATGAAAATACAAGACTAATGTAGGTAAATTTTGTTGCTTTGAAATTATAGGGGAAATTAGCAACCAATTTTTTATTTTAAGAGAAGGACCACAGTAGAAATCGAATTAACAAATTACATAAGAGGGGAGGAATTAAATTTGAGAACGTAAACAAACACGGGCATCGTGCCAAATGCAATTTATTATGCTGGGGAAATTGCTTATGTTAAAAGTTAAGAATAATACTCGAACGATACAACGATAATTAGATAGAATCTAGAGATGAGTTAATTTAATTTCAGAATACCTTTCCAAGTCTACTGCCTATAAATATAATTTCCCCAGTATAAGACAATTTTTATGTTTTCATTTTTGATTTTTGTTATTGATCTTTTGATGAATTACTCTCATGTGATATTTTTCCATTCCTTTGGACACCTTTATGGAACAGATTTTTTATTTTTAAGGACTTGAATAATCTTTCCCAAAAAAAAAAAAAAGGAGGAGTGGAAAAAGTGTTGTTTAGTTCCATGTCTGTGCTAACTGTATTTTTCTTTTTTTTTTTTTTCTAGAATTTTTCTAAAAATTCTTTAATCTATTTCTATTCTTTTTCCACCTTTTATAAAAAGTCAAACTGGTTGGCTTGCATTTATTCTATTGATCCTATTCACTGGTTTGTTATTTTGCAATTATTTTCGGGGACCTAATTGTTTCACAAAAGGGGAGAAAGATACATATTTTGAACGACATAAGGAACAAAGGAAAAGGCATCACTTTCCAAGACATAAATATTTTAATTATTGCTAAGTGGCTTTGTTTGGGATCTGAATTGGACATGAGGGGTTTGTAAACTGGAAATAATAAGACATATAAATATTTTTGTGTTGATTGTTGCAATGGTAACCATTGAACAGTTTAAACGTGTCATAGAGAACCACACACCGTAGTAATGAATGTATAACTCCCATCTTTCGACAAAATAATTCCTTGTGACTAGGGTTGTTGATGATCAATATTAAAAAGCTTATTGGTAAAAAAAAAAAAGAAGAAGAGTTAGAATCTCAAATGATGGCATTTAGACCACCATAGGGGATAGTTTTTGATTTGGTCTAGATAATTGGGGTATCACACAAGCTGATGTAAATTGGGAATGATAACATGTACTGGGTATTCATTATGCACTTTGAGTAGTAGCTATGAGTGATATAGCCATGCTTACAATTGCAATTGTGGGCATGGCTAGAGGGGGTTAAGTGGGTCAAGATAACACCAACATTATTACTGAAAGTTAATATGGATGCGGACAACTGTAAATTTTTATTGACTTGTACAGTCTGTTCAACTGTAAACATACAGTTCTTAGGCCCAACAAACAGTAAATTATTATAAACATAATACTATTCATAATCTCATTTAGATATATGGAGTTTGACACATTGCTTTAATAGCACGACACATTTTAGGAGCACGCAGAGGCCATTACAACAATCTAAAGTTTTCCCTGACCACATTGTTTCCCAAAAGATTTCAAGGTTTAAGGATAATAATCTGCCACATAACATGTTGGAGTTTTGAGACGGGTGCTGTTGGGACGTTTCAGGTGGTAAGGTTACAAGTAGGCCCAGTTATGATAAGTAAGTATGACAAATCGGCTATTCTTAAGTTTATCCTTATTTCTATTTATCGATCCCCTGAAACACCAGATGTGTATGTTGACAGGATGGGAAGACATTCACCCTGAACGCTAGCTGAGCTGGAGCTGGGTGTGACAAGCGGAGCCATCGCACCGGCACACGGACCACCGGTTGCGCGGGTGGGAGAAGGGATCGCCAATGGTTGGAGGATCAAAGGTTTGATTCCAGACCCCACCTATTCCCTCAGGGCTGTGACTGCGGTACCGCACGAGCCGTGAGCTGGTGGTTGTGTGAGAACAGGTGCTCACAAAATAATGGTTCATCGCAAAGGGACAGCCGTCACGACTGTCCCCACGGTTTTATACTCACCCCAGCTGACGATGCTGTGTTTCGTCGAGGTGAATGTTTTCCGGTCTTTTTGAGTTTGAGAGAGTATTTAAATGTTAGAGAGATTACCGTGCCTCAGACGTCTCGACAAGCAGTAGGAAAAAAAAAAAAACTAAAACATGTGAGTACGTGACATATTTTAAGTACACCACATAGTCCCAGATGTATTTGATTAAGATTCTTTACTTTTATTATTTTATTTTCACCTTCTAATGATTAACTTTCCTGTAGGTACCGCATTATATTTTAGACACCTTAAACTCATTGTTTGTGTTCTACACAAAGGCAAAGTCGTTCTATGCTTTAATTAGGGAGTGTTTTAAAATATGTTGGAGGCTCTGTATTCTTTTGAGTTGAACAGATTACAGCTACACTAGGATCCACTCGGGGGGGGCAACCATGACGGGTCCGGACTGGTAGAAAATAAACAAATTCCCATTCGACCCATGTCCTAGGAAGCGACAATTGATTATGGAAATAAATAGGTTTAGTGTTATGGTCCCTGTCGCTATAGTGCTCTTGTTTATTTGTTCTTTTTTTAATATTATTTTTCGCTAAAAGGTTTGGATTTTCTTTCCTTTTTCCCTTTTATTGATTTCACATGCGGATGTTGCTGTTAGAAATGTGGTGTGGAAAGGTGCCCCTGACGTTGTTGGTAAGTGGTGGGAATACACATTGTTTATGTAGTGGGGTTTATTTTTTCCATCACATTTTTTCGATCTTTTGCAGTCACATTTGTGTTTTGTAGTTCCTCGACACATGTCATATAAGTTCACTGGGTTGTTTTATATTTCCACAATCACCATAGATTCATTTTTGTTCTTGGTATTTTTGTTCAAAGACTATTTTTTCGTTAGGTTCTAAATCATAGTACTCGGTAGATTTGTGCCATTTTTAAGTCCCAGTTTTTATTCTTTAGCCTTTAGCCATATTTGTCATTTGGGGTGGAGAATATAACTTTTATTATTTTTCATATATATACTTTTGATTAGGATATTTATTCATTTTTTGGTGAATGGGGCGGAATAAAGTTTTTCTTTAATTGGGGTGGAATAAAGTTTGCCTACAGGCGTCTGTGTCCATCATTTTCAACAACTGGTAAGGGGTGAAGACGTTTATTTCGAGTTTCGAGTTCATTGTGTCCAAGTTTTTTCTGTATTGCAACATTCCGCTTTTGTACAGTACCGCTTTTTCACCATTCTCTAGTCAATGGGGGAATGTTTTTGCTGTGTTATGTTTTTAGATGTAGTAGTTTGTCAGTGCTGTTCTTTTTCTTCATTTAAAAGCTGTTCTGAGATGACACACTGTTGCATTCCTTTTTCTTCAGGGCTGCGCACAGTTCCCTCTTACTACAGGTGGTGGTTGACCCTAACGTTACGGAAGTGAAAAGAGGGGCACTTAAATTTTAATTTATTGGACCAAAATTTAACTCAGTACGGTTCTCACTTTTCCTGATTTAAAGGTTGTTATTCAATGGACCAAATTTAGCTTATTGTGTCTCTCATTTTCCTAACTAAAGATTAATTTTATTTTTTATGGGGCCAAATTTAACTGAATGTATATCTCATTTTTCCTAGCGACAGGACTAACTTGATGGGTAGCCCGTCTAATTGATCATGAAAAATCGGTCTCAATGCACCTGTACAAAAAGGGCACTGTGAGCTGATGCTTATAGCCACGGGACCAAAGACAACCAAAGATTAACCCTTTGAGGTGGTATCATATTGTTTTAAAGAGTACTTAACAGGAGTCCTGAGGGGGACAAATTTCACACATCCCTGTTTAAACTGTTCATCAATTGCTACATTTCTTCCACCACTTGATAAAGCTAAGTTCTAAGGCCACATCCATGTTTTTACGATCCCCTGTCGGGGCTCGTGAGGGGGATTGAAGGAGAAAAGATATCGTCATCGCACATACCATATAATTGTTTGCATTAGCCTAACACATATATAGTCTAACACATACATATGGTACAGGTTTTCGTAGGCACCGTCTAACTGTTTGCATTAGTCTAACACACGTAATATAATTAATCAGGAAATAGTATCATTTTCATATTTACGGTAGGACTACACTACTAATATAAAATAAACAGCACACCATAGTTTAATGAGAAGAAATAGAAGAGATACACAATGCCGTCTTATCACAAGACTGACGCACCAACTCGTGTAATCAGCTCTCCCAGCAAACTCCAAGGACAAAGCGCTTTGTCCTAAAACAAGTACAACCAGCCCGGACAGCAAAGTTGATAGCGGGCGTCCCAATCCGCGCACGAACCTAAGCCGCCCAAAACCGGCCACAGCGGGGATGGCCCAAAAGCAACGCCCAGAAACGCCTTCGACAAGACCCGCGTCAGCAAAGACTTCAAAAAGACTGGACACTGAGATAAGAAAAATTTTCCTCTGCTCGGAAACATGTAGCCTTGTTTTGGATCCAGAATTGTCCCTCCGTCGTCTGTTTTTGCCTTGTTTTTACCACTGTCGACGAATAAATTGTCAACCTGTTTTCGGTGAGTGTTCTTCAATCTTTTGAAACATTGCGTCAGTACAAAGGGTTAAAATAAGAGGACGCGCGAGATTTGGCCTTCCTGGCGGGTGCGCGCGGGGCAGCGTCGGCCGAGCAGCAATTGTTGTGGCTGGTGCTGTTCTCGGGTGCGTCTGGGCCGGTGGGGTCAAATTTCAACACTCATAAAAAAAGGCATTTCCTGTTCCCAATAGGGGGCGCTAGACCTAATGGGTACTATTTCAATGCACGTGTGTTAAGGGTGGGATACCGCACATATAAGCCAGATATGAAAAAGATTGAAGGCTGTATCAAGGAGCTATTAGTCATTTACTGAAATTGTCATTTTGCCGAAAAAATGGCCGACTTTGGCACCACGCCCAGGTCAGACCCATGAATGAAAACGCACCATTTTAAAAACTTAAGATCTCATATGTCTCCTGAACAGTCTCACCAATTTTGAAGACTGTCCAACTAACTCCCTCATCGAAAAGGTTTCAAATGTGCAACCTGTAAATCGATAAAAATTTCACATTCGATCCAAAATAAACAATTTCCTATTGAGTTTGGAATATGGGTCCCAATGCTTTTTTGGAGCAGTTTTGGACAAGGTATAGACTCCCCAAATTTCATCGCTCTACTGACATGTCCAAAGTGCGGCCCGTGGTCAAATTTCATCCGGCCCCCAGCCTTTGTCATAAGATCAATAGTGTCTGACCCACACACAGACTTAATAAATTGGTCAGCAGTACTGCTACCAGAAAATGAAGTAGCTTACTAAATGCTGCTCCTCATTTACCCACTAAAAGGCAGCAGTACTCTAAGCAACATTACCCCGTGTGAGCCTTGACTTCCAATTTTCTAAAATGGCGACAATCAACAACAAAAAAAAGAAAGTTGACTGCAACGGCCAACACTTCAAGGATAGGTGGAAATTGGACTATTTTTTTCATCAAAATACGCAACATTTGTGTCTGCCTCATTTGCAAGGACACAGTCGCTGTTTTTAGAGAGTTCAATGTGAGGCGATATTACCAAAAAAGACACGCTAACATGTACGACAAGATTACAGGGAAGATATGCAGCGAGAAATTGAAGCAATTTAATTTAACAGCAGCAGTATTTTACAAGAGCCCGAGAGTCGAAAGAGAACGCCACAAAGGCTAGTTGCGAGATTGTTGAAATTATTAATTTAAAAAAATTATACAGCAAATGTGACACACAGAATGGCTTGCTAAAATTTGCTTAAATATATTGGTCTAGGTAAAGGACGTCAGCCAAGGTCGGCCCCCCACATTTTTACAACACCAAATCTGGCCCCCTTTGCAAAAAGTTTGGACACCCCTCCTCTATGCTGTCGAACCCTAATGTTATAGGCCAATTTCAAAATTTCAAGGGGGCGCCACTGAGCCATTTTGTTGCATTTATTTGCAACGTTGCAAAATTATCAAAATTTACATTTTTCCTATGTGCGAATTTTGGTGACTTTTCATGCATGTTCAGGCTTCCAAATTGGCCATTTTCATTTGCCCTGAAAAAAAGAAAGAAAAAAAAAAAATAATAACTAGGCCTGCAAGCAGGACTGAACAGGGCCTAGCAATCTAGCGCAACTCGGACGTCACGCAACTCAGACAGTGTGCAGGTCAGGGTGGTGGCAGATTGTCCTCTCTAATCATCTCATGAGAACCTAACATGCTCGAAAGTCACCTCTTTACATTCACACACCTAAGAGATAAAAACCCCTATTGGAGAGAGGACTATAAAAAAGGAAGCACTACTGAGCTGTGCAGCCAAGCCCTTATTCAAAACCAAAATGAGTCTTCTAACTTGGCCAATTCGACCAAGTGTGCCAAATTCTGTGGCCCAAAAGCTGCCTGAGTCTCTGAAAAAGAATATTTCCTTTTAATGGCGAACCAAGGGTCGTCACGGCAACGGACGTGGACATGGGCCGTAAAAAAGGCCTTGAAACTACAATGACCAACCTGAAAAGAACTGGACATGTATTGGAAAAACGAGTGACTTTCTATTGCCACTAGTTGGCGCTGTAGGGTTGATGCAAATTACCCCTACAGGACCCTTCAGAGTATGACTCAAGAAGCACGAGATGTTTGGCGCAGATATGTTGTAGATCTTTCTAGTTATGACTGTTCAAAACGTGGTGAGACAAAATGGCTTCAGTAGTGACGGGATCTGTCGTTCACTTGAGTAAACGAATCCATTCCGGATCGTTCAGTAAAAAGATTCGTTCAAACGAATCGTTCAACGAATCGTTCGCCCCCCTCATCTCCCTCCCCGCCCAAATAAATCGTTCGGTTAGTGAACGGGAAGTGACGTTGCCGAACGAATCACCAAGGACCACTTCGCAGTATAACTGAACGGGAAGTGACATTCTTGGTCCCTCCCTCTCTCTTGCACACAGGCTCCTCAATGACCGCTCGTCGTAGTTTCAGTAATGAGTGACAGGCAATATCATTCTGCTTTCACAGACAGCCTCGTCTCCCTCCCGCTGCTGCAAAAGCGAGGGAGAACTTCCGCGTCGTCTGTCCTAGTTCTATGGGCTCAAAGTCATGGCTCGTGCTTGCATTTCGATTGAGGACACGGTTAAACATTTTCCTTTTGTGGGGGGAGCGGGGGGGTTGGGGTCGGGGGCGCACGGACTTTCTTTAGCATGTTCTTGATTTACAATGCTGCTACCAGCCAACGCAGCATGCTTGCTGTCACGAAAATAAAAATAAATCGAAAGTTTAATTTCTAAATATGGAACGACCAACACATCATATTTACCTCTCGCACTGTTGTATTTTTGTTTTTATGCTCATCAGTATTATTTTTAGTTACTATTGTTAAAACTATAAGTGTAAATAGCGAGTTGTCGAATGTGCTGCTCTGAAATAAAGACATTACTACATTTTGATATTTTACAGTTTAATTGCAAATCAATATTAAGATGATCGTATTGAATTTTTGCACTGGTATTAATAAATAAAATAATCCGGTCAACTCCCCTGTCGTCCCCGCATCTCAGATCGTCAAATGCTGACGAGAAATGATTGCTTGCTCCTTACGATGTCGCCTTTCTACCCTCATTAGTCTGTTAAGAAAAATATAGACATATTGCGACATCTCCCGTGTCCGCGTGCGTTGTTTTGGGGCGCTTAAGTAGCGCATGATGGACGGATTGACATAATTTGTCAAACCAACCGACACGCTCTGACACGAAAAGAAAAAATAAAACACTCGGAAAAAATTGACATATATATATACAGTTTCATTGCAAATCAGTATTATGGTGATCGTATTGAATTTTTGCACTGGTTATATAAATAAAATAATCCGGTCAGCTCCCCTGTCATCCCCGCATCTCAGATCGTCAAATGCTGACGAGAAATAATTGTTTGCTCTTTACGATATCGCCTTTCTACTCTCATTAGTCTGTTAAGAAAAATGTAGACATATTGCGACATCTCCCGTGTCCATGTGCGTTGTTTTGGGGCGCTTGAGTAGCACATGATGGACGGATTGACATAATTTGTCAAACCAACCAACACCTGACACGAAAAAAAAAATAAAACACTTGGAAAAAATGGACATGTATATACCGTTTCATTGCAAATCAGTATTATGGTGATCATACTAAATATTCTTTTTTTCTGTGCACATATGAGGTAAATATCGCTGCCATGAAGCCTCCTTATAGTGACAGTTCTTTGCCCCCTTCATTGCCGTCACGCGACCGCAGCTCAGCTTCTGCTTGCCTCGTAGCTACCCATGTTTTAAATTACTGTAAATTTGATAGTATGTCGTAATAGGTAGTCGCGAGTCTGTTGAGAAAAGTAGTACACTAAACCATGCTCGCTAGATTTGTGCGGTGTTTTTGTCTTTTTGAGCTGCATTTGATAGGCTCCACGTTAACAAATATGTGACAAAGTCCTTTCCTTTCATTTTTTGATTCGTTCACCGCATAGTCATTACTGGAAAGTCAAGTTAGCAGCAAGCTAGGTCGGGAACCGGAGGACCGAGTCACTGCCACTGAACGGGAAGTGACAAAACTCAGTCTTGCCCCCCTGCCTGCACGCTGGCTGCTCATTGGCCACACGTGGAAGTGAGTGACATACGCCCTGATTCTGTTTCCGGTCCCTCCCCTGCCCGCGATGAGGCTGGCGTCTGATTGGTCGTGTGCGATGTCAGAAGACGCTGCCGCTTGTTCAACGCCCTCGCACGCAGTGAACAAGCACCAACTTCATAGAACGAATCAGTGCAGATGGTGATTAGTTCGGTCTCGTTCACCCAAACAATTCGTTCGAAAAGAACGAATCGTTCGCGACCGATACAACACTAGGCTTCAGTCATTTTCACTTTCCTGTTTGGACCCCTCCGCTTCAACGAAACCTCAATATTTTTCATCAGGCACCTGAACACATGTCTTAAGGCTCCCCTGATGTAGGTTTGAGGTCAACAGATCTCTTTCCCTTGGAGGAGGAACCTGTCTCGTAAATAATGGCATTTCCTGTTCTCACTAGGGGGCGCTAGGCCTAATGGGCAAAATTTCAATGCACTCATGTTAAGGATGGGATACTGCACATACATGCCAGATATGAAAAAGATTGAACGTTGTGTCAAGGAGCTTTTAGTCATTTACTGAATTTGTCATTTTGCCGAAAAATGGTCAACTTTGGAATCACGCCTCAGGTCAGACCCATGAATGAAAACGCACAATTTTAAAAACTTAAGAGGTCATATGTCTCCTGAACAGTCTCACCAATTTTGAAGATGATCCAACTAACTCCTTCTGCGAAAAGGTCTCAAATGTGCACCCTGTAAATCGATCAAAATTTCATATTCAATCCAAAATAACCGATTTCCTATTGGGTTTGGAATATGGGTGCCAATGCTTTTTTGGAGCGGTTTTGGACAAGGTATAGACTAATTAATTTCATCGCTCTACGCTGACAGACCGTAATGTTATAGGCCAATTTTAAAATTTCAAGGGGGCGCCACTGAGCCATTTTGTTATTTTTTTGCAACGTTGCAAAACTATTGAAATTTACATTTTTCCGCACGTATGTGCAAATTTTGGTGACTTTTCCTGCATGTTCAGGCCTCCAAATTGGCCGTTTTCATTTGTCCTGAAAAAAAAAAAAAATAAAAATAAATAAATAAAATAATAATAATCCTTTGCAAAACAATAGGGCCTTCGCACGCTTAGTCGCTACTGAGCTGTGCAGCCCAGCCCTTATTCAACACCAAAATTAATCTTCTAAGGCTAGGTTCATACTACAGGTCTTAATGCACGAATCCGATTTATTTGTGTTTTTCCGACTCGACTCAGGCATTAACTTGACGGTCTGAACGGGACAAGTCGCATAGAAGTGGACCATTTCAAATCTGATCTGGGTCACTTTAGTATGTGGTTCAAATCTGATCTGGGCCACATTTTTTCAGAACATGACTGGCGGTCTGAACTGTCAATACTCCCACATCGGAATTCATGCAGCAATTACATCAAGAGGCACGGAGGACGGCAGCCATGTAGTCATTAGCGCCTAGCTTGAACTCTGCTTTTAAGCATGAAGCGGGCTTGACCACAGTCATACAAAAATAAAATGAAGAAAAGAATAAGCCTTTCAATTGTCGATTTTCATTCTGTGTGCCGAATGAGCAGTATTTCAGCACACATGGCCGAGTCGGGGCAAACTGACGCACCCACGTCATTTCACGCACACAAGTCAAGGCTCATGTGTGTGCGTGTATGCGTTCTATCAGTGCATATAAATTTTGAATATAAGATTAAACGGGGATTATTAATGTCTGTTATTTATGTCCTTTTTTTGGAAATCAAAATATGATCACTCTGGAATGACAGAGCTAGAATGTGTAATTTGTTATTTTTGCTTCTGCGCATCCGGGTCTCTGAGTGCATCTCAGACTGCAAATTAGCGCGCATGCGTGATACTTGAACGGTCTCAATGGACAAAGGCAGTCTATACAGGCACGCCAAAAAAACATATGGCAAAAAATCGGATTTGTGCATTAAGACCTGTAGTATGAACCTAGCCTAACTGGGCCAATTCGACCAAGTGTGCCAAATTCTGTGGCTCTATAAGCTGCCTGAGTCTCTGTAAAAAATATTTATTTTTCATGGCGAACAAAGGGTCGTCACGGCAACAGACAGAGACATGTGGACATGGGCCGTAAAATAAGTATTATAAAAGGTCTTGAAACTACAATGACCACCCTGAAAAGAACTGGACATGTATTAGAAAAATGAGTGACTTTCTATTGCCACCAGTTGGTGCTGTAGGGTTGATGCAAATGACCCCTACAGGACCCTTCAGAGTATGACTCTCAACAAGCACGAGAAGTTTGGCACAGATATGTTGTATATATATATATATATATATATATATATATATATATATATATATATATATATATATATATATATATACATACATATAAAATACATAATAGGCCATTTTCATTTGCCCTGGAAAAAAATAAATAAATAAATAAAAAAAATAATAATCCTTTGCAAAACAATAGGGCCTTTGGACGGCTAGTGCTCGAGCCCTAACAATAATAATAATAATAATAGTCCTTTGCATTACAATAGGGCCTTCTCACGCCTAGTGCTCAGGCCCTAATAATAATAATATTACTTTGCAAAACAATAGGGCCTTCGCACACTTAGTGCTCGGGCCCTAATTACCCTCAAAAACGGCCAGAGACGTGACCACCAGAGGATATAATATATAAGAAAGACAGGGCATATGGTGGTAAAGGATAGCTTGTTGAAACAGGAGAATGCCATTGTCGGTGGCGAAAGGCAATGCACACAAGAAAAAGGAGTCGATAAAAAGCTAACTCTGAATCAGGTCGGCTCTTTTTCAGCCCTCGACACTCAAGCCATCGCTTTAACTGAACATTTGTATGTTCTTCCACATCTTTACCAGTGAATTTGGCACCAGGGACATCATTTTTGGACAGAATTGGTAGGTTTAGCTCAGTAAACATCTAATTTCTACTCTATTTACATGCATCTAGCATGAGGGACAAACGCCTAGCAACAGTTGCTAACGTCATGAATGTTAATGAGCAAAGGTGACGAGTTACGTGCGGTACACTATTCTAATGAACATATTTTTTGCCACAAATTCAATGTCATGTGCAACTTTTATTTCAAGGTAATCTTTTTTATATTCTTTGTGTCATTCCTGGCCTACCAAGTCTATAGGAATCACATTCAATGATCTATATGACAGTAACTTGTGTTACATAAGTAGAGAAGCTAAGGAGCAGGACTGAAATTTCATATCGTGTTGGAGGAGCAGTTGCTGGTAGACTTTGCAAAAAGGATTATCTAGGCTATGGTGAACTTGTCTTGGAAGCCAGGCTGACTTTCGCCATGTAAAAGATACTTGGCAGGTCAGTCTGCTTTCTGTGGTTTCAATTGGATTTTTACTCTGGTCAAATATCAAATCACAAGAGGCGAGGCAGGACTGCTGTGACGGCAAATCTTTTATACACTCCAGGGAGTTTTGGAAAGGGTTGTGCGTTTTCGTCTTTTTCCCCATATAGCTGATGAAAATGTTGCTGTAGGGGACTCAGTGTCACTTTTTTCAGTCTCGTTCGAAGAGTGACAGAATAATAAACTTTGCAGAGAGTCAAAGTCAGACTTTTTCATTCATTCAATTTCCATGCTGCTTCTCCGCAAATCTTTCGAACAGACTTAATTTGGCTCTGTTTTCAAAATATGACTACAGTGTAACCCCCGATTCGAGATGATGGGGTTCGGTTATGAGTGCAATTGTGTTTGGGCCAAGAACTAGGTTCTCAGGGATTAAAATGAAAAAAAAAAAAAAAAAAAATCAAACATGACAGCCCGTCTTAATCCGAATTAGTCAGTCTTTAGGCAGTGGCTTGCCATCTACATTCATTTGAAAAAACTTTATCCAGTTGAGAAATGTTCCTCCTTATCCAATGAAGCGAATGAAAGGAAGGTGGATTAAAACCCAGCCTGCATAACAATAATTAAATTATTGTACAAAGCCTATTATCAATAAACACATATTTTCAACAGCTATAGCTCTTTTTTTTTTGTCTTTGTCTAAATATTGCATTGCATCATTAATATTGAAATATGATTAAAAAAAAAAATCCAAATTCAAGTTATTGATCATGCATTTGTGGTTCAATTGTAATACAACAATATCATCTGTGATCTTTATCATAACACAATGGTAAAATCATTTTGTCCATCAATTCCAAGTGTTTGCCAGTTTTTATTAAATTTGTTCTAAAGAGCTTATTATGGCTTAAGATATCATTGTTGTGGAATCATTAGTCAGTTTATCTTTCGATTCTATTATGGATTCCAAGCAGCACATATTACACCATGTACTTTGCACATTTAACACACGCTCGGTTCAGTTAGCCTACGTGATTACTCTAGGAGTGACCGCTCACTTAGTATAATCTGAGAGCAGTAGTTGTGTAATTTTGCATTGATGTTCACAGGCCAGGTCATTATTCATGACACTACTTAAATTAATGGTGATTTTTCCAAAAAAAGTCTATTAATGGGTCTATCGTATTCCTCGTCGAATACTCTATAAGAAAAATATAACATATATGCATCCAAAATAATCCTAAATGATTTTATTTGCAATTTTAATACTCATTTCGGTCGGTAGTCCACCAATCAGTGGTTTATTCGGAATATTTTGAATTTGGTGGGTCGTAGGGCCAATATGACTACTGATTTCACACAAAAGTATATACCAGCGCATCCGATGGTGGTATTTTTGTGTTGCTACGATTAACAGAAGTGGATGTTCCAAATGACTTCCCGAAATGCACCTGACGACTACAGCCAATCAGCGTATTGTCGCTCGTAGTTTGAGATAGGATGGTCCCATTCGTCCTAAACCACTTTTATTGTACTCAGTATCAAAAGGCCTTTCCATAGAGTACCCCAACTATGTCTAGGAAGTTAACAAATCGAAGTTAACGGAGGATTGTGCTAAAGTACCTCTTATATTGTATGAGATTCAACCGTCTTTATGTAATTACACAAACCTAAATATAAACTTGTTAATATTTAGAGATACTCTGCCCCTGCTGTCTGCACTAGCTGAACACTTTCTGTGTATGCAGGCTTTCTCCACCGCATCTGAGAGGGTGTTCTCCACTGCCGGAGACACCATAAGTCCAGAAAGAAAGCTTATTTTTCTGCAAAAGAATAGTTAATTTTGCATATTTGCACTACGCACTGTTCTGTTGTATTTGACAGTATTTATCTTTTTTTTTTTAATTATTATTCTTGAGTGCAATCAGCTCATATGTCCTTTTAAAAAGAAGGATTTTTTACTTCTACTAGAAAAATGTTTCAGTAAAATGTGACACATTCTTGTCTATTTGTCACAGTTACATATTGCCCCAGTTAACATGGAGGCTTTGGGCCTTTTTTGACCTTGTTATGAGTTTGTAATGTTGTGACTTCTGATTAAACAAACTAGATGCCAATCAAAATGTTTGTTCTTCTTTTTCCCCAAATTAGAATCGATAAGAGAATCGAATCGTTAAGCAATATTGATAATGGAATCGGAATTGTAAAAATCCTATCAACTCCCATCCCTAGTCTCAGGTGTGACGCAACACACATAATTGTAGTCAAACTGAACATAATTGTAGGACACATTCAACTTTGTTGATGTGCAGGCACTAGATGCCCTGATTGCATTTCCATCCACTGCCATTAAATCAATAAAATACATTAAAAAAATATTTTGGTTGTGGCGACTCTTAGCCATTTCTTCATGTTGTTCTCCCATGTCATGATGATGGCGGATGGATGCAGCATTTCCAAATTGTCTTTTTTGAGGGACTTTGATGAGTAATGACACTCCAATTCCATTGTTGTTTTGGTTAGAGAACATGTAAAACAGAAGTCGCGAGCAGAAATCCGGAAGTAAAGTGGAAGTACCTCGGAAACTTGTCTATTGAGCCCATGGTAACAAAGCACACTGAATGATTATTTTTGGCTTTCAGATAAAGTGACACTTACCAATGGAAAACTGAGGAAAGAAAATGTTTATAGTGCCAGGAATGAGTCGGAGGCGGAGTATTGTGGTCAAAACTAGAAAACATTTTTTGTCACAAGAACAGAACTCGCACAGCAAGCATGGGGCACATGGGAAACCAGAGCCGAGTGTATACCCTAAAAGGGTCCGGGGCGGAACTAACTCACAAGTGAATTATGTATATAGCAACATCAAACTATTTAATTTGCAGTAGTTGTAAATTGAACTGCATCTGAGCTTTCTTTGTATATGGACGTGTGTGTGTGTGTGTGTGTGTGTGTGTGGGGGGGGGGGGGTATTATTTGAGGGACGGTTTCCCCTCTGGTATTTTATTACCAAGCTAGCACTTTTTCAATACCCAATCAAAGGTGGGGTTCTCATTCTGAAGGGAGCTGCAGTTCGAGAGGAATGAGATTGCCCTGTCCTTAGACAATTGTAATTTAAGAGTGAAAAGTGCAAGGCAAAGTTAAGTTTCTGCCGTGTTCTGTTAAGAGGTTTTATTCACAGCTAAAATAGCAATGTACAGGTTGCCAAACTTGTGAGTCATTGAATTCGAAGCATGGCAGCAAATGCAAGGTTGAAACATTAACAGCTGTGTTTTATGCCAGATTTCATCTCTGGGGGACAACTTGGACTGAGCCAAAACAACTGTCCAGTTTCTGATCATAAATTAACTCTAATGAAAATGGCGGCACAGTGCTTTCAAATGCCTATTAACAAGCAGCTAAATCAATGTCATTGAGTTGAAAATACTATAGTAACCCACTGGAATTTCTCAAGGTATACTGTATAAGATCTTCCCCAAGTAGTGTTTATAATGAAGCACATTTCACAACAAAAACTACCTGAAGGCACTTTAGCCTTGTCCAAAATCACACAGTAGGCTACAGTAAATAAGAAAAACAACCACGCATGAAGATTGACAAAGCAGCAATCGTGCGAAGAGATGAGTCTCACCCATTTGTTAAGGACTATAAGCTTCTTCCTTCTGGCCTATGCTTAAAGGGCAACTGAAGAGCTTTCCGGATTTTGGTGTAATTTTACGAATATCAACTTTGAACGAGTTCGTCAAAACAACCACGACATTATCAACACGTAATTGCAAGGATAAAATGCGTTTTTTAAGTTTTTTTGCACTCCGTTAAATGTCCCTTCCCAAACCCGGAAGTGTGACGTAAATTCCCCGACGCAACAGAAGACTAGTATCCACAGCTAGCATATCAGCAACGACTATATCAGTGATATTTCCACCAAAGGTAACCATTCAGGATCGCTCTTTCGTGACGATACCGATGGCAAAGGCTCCCAGGAAATATGAACTACAATTAATCCCTACATGTTTGAACCTGAGGCGTCAGATGACGACGATTTACTTGACACAGCAGATGTCGTCATGACGCCAATTGACAGCTCGACACTTCACGAACGGGAGAGTGAGTGGTAAGCCTAAGTCCAGCATCGTGATTTTTCTATTTGAGAGAATGCGATTACATAGTTGTATATATTTTCCATGCTCTCCACATATGCAGCTAAAACTGGATATTAGGTAATGGGACAGCTCCTACCGATCTAAATATGGTATGGTAAAGCTAGCCCAAATGTGGCTAAATCAATGATATGTTATTGATTTTTCAAAATAAATGACAAAACAATTTTATTTTCCAGGTGTTGCTGTAAACCGTCAAGTAATTACCCTTCCAAGAGTATGCCTGTGTCGTCAGGAGATCCCAGACGTGAGAGCCAAACTTGAGGAGGCTGAAGCACTGACAGGGGCATGAATTACATTAAAAAAGATAAAACAATAAATTGTAAACAACATTGACATATTTTGTTGACTGTTTAATGTATTCTATTGGTATATAATATATTGTTATTATATTACATTCTGAAACTATATTTAATAGGCCACAATAATAAATGATACCAGATTTATGTTGAATCAGCATCAGCTTTCGCTGTCAGATTGTGACACAACATAGAAAGGTAAGTTATACCAAGCAAACAATGGCACACATCAAAGAACATAAATTTTGTAAGCAACACAAAGTTAGGATAGCAACGGACTAGCGCAACATTGAAAAATGATAACGGCAGTGGGAAATATGTATTTACTCTTTTCTGTAACATTACGTGTTCTCTATTGTGGCGGGGCTCTTGCTCCCAAAAATGGCAACCGAAGCAGAATGATGTTTTTTGAAGTGTTTTTATTAACAACGTTCCCAACAAATAACAAGCAGTGTTCTGTGACAAAGTGCAAAAGTGATTATTTACAAAAGTTAATCCAACATTCACCATATTTACAAAAACATTAATTGTATGACAAATAAAATAAAAAGGTCTGTTACCTGATCTGCACCACTGCGTGACTCCAAATGACTGAGGTAGGAAAGGTAGGTCTGTCCTTATATTTCTCCTGGCCCCTCCCCTTCAGCCAATTAACTCAAAAAGTTTAGTTTTCTGTTCAATAACTCCAGTTTATGTAATATTAGCTTCACTACAAATTAATGAAAAATACAATAACCAAAATACTGGTTCTACCATACCGAAAAACATTTGGAAAGAAAAATAAATTTACGATGGCCCAAAACTCAAGCCGTATTGTGACGTCACTCGCTGACGGCCCGCTCGCGACGTCATAAAACCAGGAAGTGAATCCGCGCTCTGTTTTGACAGTTCAGCACGTGAATGGAGGGTGACTACCTTTGGAAATGTTTGTTAAGAGTGAGTACGGCATAACGATGTTGTGGCGGCAGTCTAGTGTGCACCCCAGACCCCCGCGATGCCTAAAGATTCAACAGGTACGGTGTGAATGTACGTGCGCACGTGTGTGTGAGTCAAAATGAGCAATATTGTGTCAAAATGAATACTATTGATAACGCCGAGTCCACCGTGTCTCACGCGTTATATTGCGGACGCCGAGTCTCCCCGGGATCTGACGGGGCTACTCCGTCACACCATCCACCTCCTCCCGAAGGTTGACAAAGTCTTGGCAACCTAGAGAGGTAGTCAGCTACCAAGTTCGATTTCCCAGACCGGTGTTTGACAGAGAACTGGAAGGGCTGCAGCGAGAGGTACCAGCGTGTCAACCGGCTGTTATGGTCTTTCATGGAGTTGATCCAAGTCAAGGCCCTATGGTCTGTCTCTAGATCAAACTCTCTCCCCAATAAATAATATTTTAGGCTCTCCAGAGCCCACTTGATGGCTAGTCCCTCCTTTTCCACCACTGAGTATCTGGCTTCACGCGGTAACAGTTTCCGGCTCAGGTACAGGATGGGTTGCTCAGCTCCAGGGTCACCTTGTGCAAGAACTGCTCCGAGGCCAACATCCGAAGCGTCCACCTGGACCAAGAAGCGATTGTTAAAATCAGGACTGCGCAACACTGGAGATGAACAGAGGAGTGTTTTTAAGTCTTCAAAGGAAGTTTCACACTCCCTTGTCCAAGTCACTGGATTCTTTTTGTCCTTTGTAGTCAGAGCAGTGAGTGGGGCAGCGATTGTGGCAAACTGTGGGACGAACCTGCGATACCACCCCGCAAGGCCAAGGAACGCTCGCACCTCCTTTTTTGTGCGAGGACGAGGACAACTCTGGATCGCTTCCACCTTGTCAATTTGGGGTCGTACCTCTCCTCCGCCCAGTTGATACCCCAGGTATCGGGTTTCCTGGCGTGCCCACTCACATTTGGATACATTTAAGGTCAGCCCCGCCTCCTTGATCTTCCCTAATACTACCCTCAGGTGTTTGAGATGTTCTTCCCATGTGCTACTGAAAATCACCACATCATCCAGGTAAGCTGCACTGAATGTTTCACAGCCTAGAAGAACTCTGTCCATGAGGCGTTGGAAGGTTGCTGGGGCGCCATGCAGGCCGAATGGCATTACTGTAAATTGATACAGGCCGGTAGGTGTTCGGAAGGCAGTGTATGGTCGGCTGGAGGCCTCTAGCGGTACCTGCCAGTAGCCTTTACACAAGTCCAGGGTCGTAATGAAAGATGCTGAGCCAATGCGATCTAAAAGGTCATCTATTCTTGGCATAGGATAAGCATCGAAAGCAGAGATGGAATTCAGCTTTCGGAAATCAATGCAGATGCGCAAAGAACCGTCCTTCTTAAAGACAATAACGACCGGACTGCACCACTCTGATGTTGATGGCTCAATGACTCCCAGTGTCAGCATCGACTCCACCTCCTGCTTCAGCTGTTCTGTCAGTTGCTGGGGGATCCGGTATGGGCGTTGACGAATGGGGTTGGTGTCCTTCAACCGGATTCCATGCTGGGTTACGGTGGTCCTGCCAGGCTCCGCCCTGAAGATGGATGGTATTTCCTCGAAGATGTTCTGAAGGTCGGCAGCTTGGTCAACTGAGAGGTGAGCTATGTGAGGGTCAGATGGATCGTTGACTACAGGAACACCAGGATCTTCATCATCCACGTCCATTTTCCTCACTAAACAGGTGATGTCTGGATTTTCTGGAGAAGCCGCCTTCCATTCCTTCAGCAGGTTCACGTGGTAGGTCTGCTTGGTCTTTTTCTTGTCTGGCTGATGTATTTCGTAGGTGACTGGTCCCATTCGTCGCAGGATGGTGTAGGGGCCTTGCCATTTTGCCAATAACTTGCTGTTGGATGATGGAAGCAACAACAATACTTTCTGGCCCGGATGGAAGTCACGGTGTCTGGCTTGTTGGTCATACCATAGTTTTTGTTTCTTTTGCGCCTCTTTCAGATTCTCTTCAGCCTCCTCGAGATAGTCGGACAGCCGATCCCTCATTTGCAGCACATACTGGACGATTCCCCTCTCACTGGCTTTGGACTCCATTGCCGCCCATGTTTTGCTCAGCAAGTCCAAGGGTCCCTGCACGTCCCATCCATACAATAGCTCGAAGGGAGAGAATCCAGTGGATGCCTGAGGTACCTCTCGGTAGGCGAATAAAAGGAATGGCAGCCATCTGTCCCAATCGCTACCGGTGTCGCCAACAAATTTCTGCAACATCCTCTTGAGCGTTTGGTTGAATCTCTCGACCAGGCCGTCTGTTTCCGGATGATAAGGTGTGGTGCGCAACGCTGTGATCCCTAACTGTTTATGAAATAATTGTAAGAGACGTGAAGTGAAATTGGTTCCCTGGTCAGTCAGGATTTCATCGGGGATCCCGACTCGGGAGAATAACTGAACGAGGCAATGGAGGACAGCTGGAGCAGTAATGGTACGTAATGGAAAGGCTTCGGGATATCTAGTGGCATAGTCACAGATTACGAGAATGTACTGATGGCCCCGAGCACTTCTGACCAACGGTCCAACAATGTCCATGGCAATTCGGCGAAATGGTGTGGATATTATCGGCAGTGGATGAAGGAGAGCCCTGTCAGATCTGCGAGGTGACGATGTTTTTTTGGCAGGTCGGACATGTGGTGCAATATGTTTGTATGTCATTATACATGCCTGGCCAATAAAACCGAGCACTCACGCGCAAATATGTTTTGTGACGCCCAAGATGTCCAGCCCACGGGAGAGTGTGTGCAACGTGCATGACTATCTGCCGACAGGACGCAGGAATCACCAGACGTTTTTGAGTATCGTTAACAATGTATAATAAATCATTGATGAGAATAAACTGTTCTTTGCCCGTGGCACTAGAATTAGCAATAGCATTAGCATTCACGTTCTTAAAACAGTTTTGTAGGGTTTTATCCTGTCTTTGCAACTCTGAAATATTCTCGGGTATCTTCCACCCCTCCTCAATATTCAAGTTGGTAGAGTTTGAGCCACTTAGGTTTAGCCGTTTTTCGATTCGCCTCTGGCGTTTTGACTTTCTGGGCCCTTTGAGGCCTCCTTCACAGATGCTGTCATCTAAATTTGGTAAGGGCTCTAAGCCCATTTTTGTTTGAGACCGTGTTACAACCGGACAGAAACCATGGTTATTCAACCCATTCACTCCCCCTTTTTCATTTTTCAAAAGTTCTAACAGTACAGGGAAATCTGTACCAAGGACCAGGTCAACTGGTAAATTTTCCACTACTGCAACAGTCATCAAGTAAGATTGTCCATCAATTCTTACAGTCACTTCCGCTTTGGGATATGAATGATTGTCCCCATGAACACAAACAATATCAGTTTTATGGTTATAGTCAATACCGGTCCCTGGGACCAAGCTCTTTTTTACCAATGAGGTAATACTCCCACTGTCCAGCAGTGTTGTCACTGGCTGGCCGTTTAAAGTCACAATTTTTAATACATGCTTGTTCGAATCCTGGTTAGTTAACAGTCTACCCTCTGCACGAGGCGCGTAACAGGCCCCAGTTAGCTTATCCCTTCGTACTGGGCACACAGAAGCTTTATGTCCCTGTTGCTGGCAGTAATAACAAATAAAGGGCTTACCCATCCCAGGCTGGTTTGAAGCAGAGTTGGGTGTACCTCGCGAGCTGTTCATAGGCTCCCTCGTATGTCGTGCTGGTGTAAACTGCTGGGCAGGTCTAGGTGCTGAGCTGGTGGGTCGTGGAACTCCTCCCCGACGAGCGTTTTGATACTGCAGTGCCAACTTTGCTGCAGTCAGACCATCGTCAGGTTCATGCTCTCGGACCCAGGTGCGGACGTCAGCAGGCAGGACACGAAGCAGCTGCTCCAGGATAACGAGCTCCCCGATTTGCTCCTTGGTGAGCTGGTCTGGACGCACCCATCTTCGGTAAAGGCCTTTTAAACGGTGGTAGGTCTCGGTCGGTGTCTCTCCAGGTGGAATCATGGTGGTGCGGAACTGCTGTCTGTAGGTTTCGGGTGAAATGTCGAACTTGGCCAACAGGGCTGCTTTTAGGTCTGAGTAGCGGTGTGCTTCCCCTTCATCCATGGCTGTATATGCTTCCAGCGCTTTCCCCGAGAGAAGTGGCACAAGCCGGCATGCCCACTCAGTCTCTGGCCATCGCCAAGTCTTCGCTATTCTTTCGAAACGTAACAGGTAGTTCTCGAGGTCTTCTCCCTTCTCATATGGCGGAATTTTCGGCTCAGCTGCATATGGCCTCGGCTCCATATTTGGCGGTGGAAGGTTGTCTCCGGCGCCCTCTTCTGGTCCCGCCCGCAATGTCGTGGACTGTCCCAGAGGCCGCCTTGACTGGGCAGGTGTAGGCAGCGCCATCCGCGGGCTGCCCACGCTGGATAACCCGTCATGTTCCGCTGAAAAGGCCGGGGTAGCTGGTCTCAGCGAGACACGAAGGTTGCGTATCTCGTCCAACATCCCCTCCTCTCTCCTCTGCTGACCCGCCATAAACTCCTTCATGAGGCCAAGGAGCTCCCCTATGGGTTGCTGTGCTGCTGCAGCCCCCTGGTCCACTGAGAAGTCTTCCTCCTCCTCCATCTTTCGCTGTTGGGAACGTCGTTTTCTTCGGTTTGCCATCCCACCACTGCCACCATATGTGGCGGGGCTCTTGCTCCCAAAAATGGCAACCGAAGCAGAATGATGTTTTTTGAAGTGTTTTTATTAACAACGTTCCCAACAAATAACAAGCAGTGTTCTGTGACAAAGTGCAAAAGTGATTATTTACAAAAGTTAATCCAACATTCACCATATTTACAAAAACATTAATTGTATGACAAATAAAATAAAAAGGTCTGTTACCTGATCTGCACCACTGCGTGACTCCAAATGACTGAGGTAGGAAAGGTAGGTCTGTCCTTATATTTCTCCTGGCCCCTCCCCTTCAGCCAATTAACTCAAAAAGTTTAGTTTTCTGTTCAATAACTCCAGTTTATGTAATATTAGCTTCACTACAAATTAATGAAAAATACAATAACCAAAATACTGGTTCTACCATACCGAAAAACATTTGGAAAGAAAAATAAATTTACGATGGCCCAAAACTCAAGCCGTATTGTGACGTCACTCGCTGACGGCCCGCTCGCGACGTCATAAAACCAGGAAGTGAATCCGCGCTCTGTTTTGACAGTTCAGCACGTGAATGGAGGGTGACTACCTTTGGAAATGTTTGTTAAGAGTGAGTACGGCATAACGATGTTGTGGCGGCAGTCTAGTGTGCACCCCAGACCCCCGCGATGCCTAAAGATTCAACAGGTACGGTGTGAATGTACGTGCGCACGTGTGTGTGAGTCAAAATGAGCAATATTGTGTCAAAATGAATACTATTGATAACGCCGAGTCCACCGTGTCTCACGCGTTATATTGCGGACGCCGAGTCTCCCCGGGATCTGACGGGGCTACTCCGTCACATCTATACAAAGATAAATCATTATCATTATTAAAATATGAAGGTAACTAGATTTTTCTTATAAAAATGTGTACTGTATACATAACTAGTTTATGATTTCATGTCATCTAAATTTGCTACATTTGCTAAGTCATCGTCATCTGATGTCGCAGACGGAAGAAATTCAGCATCTGGCAGGCCTCATAGGATCTCTTCAGTCGTCATCGCTGGACACCGCATCACTTGGATCATCATATGACTCGACCCACTCTCTCTTGAGTTTGGGAAACTGGGTGGCAACTGACTTGCAACGCTTTTTTCATCGTGTTGAGGGTTTCCGCCGCTTAATTTTTTTATGTTTGGCTTCTTGGGAAAAAAAAAAAAAGAAAAAATCACAGCAGCATGAAAATATTGGATGAATCCTAATTTTAATTTAATATTTTTTTTTAATAATAATTTCTTGGTTATCAAATAATAATGCCCCAGTCAAAGCAGCATCTATTTGATGCTATTGTTCCCGCTTCAAATAGGCAGACCTTGAAGCTGATGCTGTAGTACAATAGTCATTGTTTTATTGAGATGTATTTGATACATTAGGGCCTGGCAGGTGGATTGTTTTATATATAGGCTTAATATTTACCCTGTGACAGGCCAAAAAACAACAAGCCAAGGACCTATTTGGTGCTGGGGACATTTGAATTTACATAATACCTATTGATATAGTAATAAAATTACATGAGTAGACAACCTGTCAGCAAACCTATCTACTTATGACAGGGCAACAGCAAAAAAAAAAAAAAAAATGTCGCGCTTCAACAAACAGGCAGTAGGAGTCCCCCTCGTTTATCAACAGAAGTGCATCAAATTTTAGAATCAGAAAAGCCAGTAAGGATCTCTACTTACGTCTTTGTGAAACCAAGGTTGCATTGTTGTAGGTTTTCAAAGCTGTCGTCGCTGAAATGATGAAAACAATGAGCCGATTGGGGACCTGTATACATGCTCACAAAAACGGTCCAGACGTTTTTTTGGACAACTCATAGATTCTCGAGTCTTCCTGTGAGCAATTCATCGCTACACATCGAGATGGCATGACGAATCTCGCGAGTAAAACCCAGAAAATGTTTGCAATATATGGCGAGGCTCCCTGGAAGTTACGTCATCAGGTAGCGGTCGGCAGGGCGGCGCGTCCCTCGTTGCTATGGTGTTGCTATGGCCATAACTCAAAAACCACGCGGTCAATTATTATTATTTTTTATTTTTATGTGACTTTTTGAGACAGCTAATAATGTATTTAATACAATTCAACTCAGTAAAACGCTAAAGAGCGAAATCCGAAAAGCTCTTCAGTTGCCCTTTAACTGTTCCTCCAGCTATTAACACTCAGTGACGTGCAGTCAGGGGAGGCACGACCTCACCTGTCATCATGGAAATATGAAATTAAAAATAATTCAAATGGTTGTATTTATTCAATGCTAAAGCTCATTTTCTCTTTTTCAAAATGCTCAATTTTCTCATCATTCAAATACGAAGACGAGATGAACGCTCAGCGCTGAGCCTTAGTGTGGATTTCTCAGTCACTCCTCTGTGCTGGGATGGTATGCAGGGACACAATTTTTGTGTCCCTCTGTGTGTCGCTATTAAAATGTTCCAACACCATTACGATATGAATTAATAATAATAATCCATTTCTAGAGCGCTTTTCATGCCACTCAAAGACGCTTAATTCACCTTCATTAGTTTAGCTGTTGTACATAATGTACAGTGTTTATTTTTTACTATCATCAACTAGATGTGTGTAGCATATTCTTGTGTTGAGCGGTCATAAAATGGCTGTGCAGAGCTGCAAAATGAGGCACACAGTTCTCCTCTTTTTTAAAAACTGAAGAAGGATAAGGTGGACTAATCAAGTTATCAATGCTTTTATTCAAAAGGAGCGGCACATGGATTTCACTGAACGGTTCTTGTGTGGCTCTCTTCCTAATGCCTTAGCGCACCTGCTCACACACACAGCTCTTTCCAAATACGTCGTCAAGCATGACGTCGCAAGCTTGTTTTATGAATCGAACAGTACAAAAGATATGGGCTGGTATTTATTCCAGAGCTGTCCGTCTTGAGATGTTAAACGATCTTTCCACTGATTGCTTTATCAACTCACTACGGTGTCACATCAGCATAAAAGGGGTGTGGCAAAATCTCCCACATTGTGAACATACTGTATGACAAAAACTGTGGTGCAATTTCGTTTTGCCGTCTCATCAGATGAAAAATGGCATTCGTCTCTTTATGAAGTACATTTTGGCCATTAAAAACAAGTGTTTTTAAAACTCCAGCCAAAGTGAAGATTTGCAAATTCTGCGTTTGATGTTTCGTCATGTGTACAATAATAACCGGAGCTTTGCATTTTTTTTAACATTCGAAGCATCACTGCCTGCAACAAAAAATGTTCAAACGTCATATGTGTGACCCGTGTTTACATTCAGGGACTGTGCTTACGCTCGCGGAGAATTTGAAATCTTACAACATCACACTTACATCGCAAATGTATTAAAGACATATGTAATGCACATATAAGTTATTTACATCTATACCAACCTGTTAATATGCAGTTTAAGTATGTTTATGGGGAAAAGCTATATGAACGAAATTTGTTAGTAAGTCCTGCTGTATGGAAGCTAACCTATACTTATAGCTTGTAGCTAAAGTGAAGGTGGTGTCTGCACATGGTATTTGTATACCGGTGTGTATTGTGCAGTTGTGTTGAATGCATGCAAGTTTTTGTAACAGTTTCACAAACTTAAATGAATAGTTTCGTATAAAAGCAAGAAAAGACCAAGCTTTGTGTTTTATTGGAGGACATACAATGTTAACTGGCTGTCAGGCAGTGCACAAGGAAACGTATTGTTTTGGGCAGTACACTTATTTTTTGACAGACTAAAAAGTAAGACAATAATTCAGAAAATTTTACCAAAAGAAACAAAAATATACACGTTTTTTCCCCCGCAAAACTCCCGGAAAAGGAGGAGGAGGAAGTACAGTACGGTAACATGTTTGAAAGTTTTGTTCTAATAATAATTCAATCATTCATTCATTCATTTTCCATGCCGCTTTTCCTCACGAGGGGTCACGGAGGTGCTGGAGCCTGTTCCAGCTAACTACGGGCAGTAGGCATGGTACACCCTGAACTGGTTGCCAGCCAGTCGCAGGGCACAAGGAGGCATACAACCCTTCACACACATACTCAGACCTAAGGACAATTTAGAGTGTTCAATCAGCCTACCACACCTTTTTTTAGGATGTGGGAGGAAACCGGAGATCCCGGAGAAAACCCACGCAGGCACGGGGAGAAATGCAGACTCCACACAGGAAGGCCGATAATAACTTTTTTTTTTTTTTTTTTTTTTTTAATAAAAATGGTATTGGATTGGGAATCAGTATGGGTTGGAACAGTACTCATCAAACCCGCATACTAACAGACGATTTTATGACTAATTACTGTGAAATTTTACACATGTCGTTCACACTAAATGATGTACATCCAAGGGACGCACGCATGCAGAGATTCTGCTCTGTCCATTAATATTTGAATGTGTTAGGGACGCAGGACGCACACCAAACAACATTATTGATATGATGAGAGATGCTGACAGGTGTGGACATTAAATCCATTTTTATCGACCATACATCTGATTTCGCTTTTGATTTCACTGAATTTGGATATACAGTATAGTGTTTTTGTCCCTGCAAGCATTCTGAGTAAATGTATGCATGTGTGTTTGTATGTATGTATCAAATACAATCCTTTATTGTGTTTACCATTCAGAATCTTAACATTAAGGATCTGCAAGAATGAATAACAATGACTTTTACTTCATTACTGACATAGAATACATATGGCTTGGAATGGAGTCATGAGTCAATAAATAGTGATTGTAAGGGTAAATTTTGCTAAATAGTGAGGCATTGTGAAAAATGTCTAAAGTATCATCTTACAGGAGTAAATATCCCTACCCCTAAGCACTAACCACTTGGTATATTTCGAGTTGAAAGAACCTTGTTCAATTTTGTACAGTCTCTATCTTTTAGATAGGTCTCACAGCTTTACCCTGAATTTCCTTTGACATGAATTACAAAGAGTTGTACAAGCAGTTAAACAAGACTCCTGCTGAACACATCTTCCTCAACTAGGGGTTGCGTTCAAGCACAAAAAGATAAATGTTGCTGTTTATGAACATTTATTTTTACACAGTGTAATGACCAGGCATGCTGTGTTCCATACTAATGCCACTGTAGATACATTTGACTGGCTATCATTTGGGAAAATCCAAAACTATTCCAAAGATATTGATTTCAAGACTTGCTGCGAAATTGAAGTGTCAGGCGTTCCATTGGACTCTGATATGATATTGATTCCTACTGCTTAGTGGCCAGCAAAGACTGGTTACCTGAAACGGCTCGGTCAAGGGCAAAGAGTGTTGGTCCCTCCCTCTCTACCAATGCTTATTGGGGTATAAAAAAGAAATTTGATCAACTTTATGTCTGTCTGGAATGTGAGTATTCTTGTGGTATTGATGCAATGCTCTTCTACTCTCACTCAGACTATTAGCTTTGCTTTGTGATGTGTACTGACTAGTCCATTAAGCAGAAAGCCTACAAAGCACAGTGCCATCAATGACATTGAGCTTATGGCTTCGCCAATGTGTGCAGGTTAAAAGGGGGCATTGGTAGTGAGAAATGATTCTTCTATGACAACACAAATGATGTGCCACTCATTGAAAGGTCACTCAATATAAGATAAAGGAAAGAGAAAAATGACAGAGAAACAGAGAAAACACTCCATTTTAATTAGAGCACATTTTGGGCAATAATAGTGGTGTCATTAAGTGCATCAAGGCGATCAGCCCAGGACAAACGCCGTTGATCAACTCTCAGACTCTTCAGTGACTGTTGAAGTTTTCCCATTGGCCTCTGAGTACCTGCCAAGACAACTTCCACCACGATTGAAGACTCATGATGACAATTACCACCAATTGCATATTATCCCTACAAAAGCTCCTCCAGCTGAGGCCTAAATCTGTCATGCTGTGAATATTGTGATCTGGATTTTAGCAACTTTACACCGCCAGGCTGCCGAATGGAAACAAAGGACCATGTGGGAAGTTTTTAAGACAGACACAAAAAGAAACCGTTACGGAAACTCCAATGTATAGTTTGATTCAACAATAACAAGTTGTGATTGGCACAATAATAATAAAAGATGCTTAGTCAAAATCTACTTTAGAAAAGTAAATTGAGATTACATTCTCATTAAAGGTGACCTTTCATCATTTTTCAATATTGTTTTTCCTTACCAAGCGAAAATCCGCACGTTGCGAACACTTTTTCAATACTGTCTCCAGAGGGAGAAAATAACAACAACAAACAAAAATGTTCTAAACGAACCCTACCTTTCCTAGCGAATCTTTCACCGGTACGGCATACTGGACCATGCCGGCCCACTTTTACCCCTAAATAAACCTCAGTTAATGAGTTTACATTTTGCCAGGAAGATAGAAGACGTTTTTCCCCTTTTTATAAACTTAGAGCTGTAATGTTTTGCTATTTGCTTATTAACCTAAGCAGAAAAATCGTGTTGCGAGCTTCAGTGAGCTGCTAGCTTTATTTTCATGTCCAAGTGATCTAAGAACAACAAGTACCACAAGTACATAAAAGAGGACCCTCTATAGGACACCCGTAGCCTAGCTATCATTAAATCCCCTCTCACTCGCACTCACTTTTAAGACTGTGTTATTCTTCTGCGGCAGACCTACTCAATCAAGGCAGAACCGATTTACAACCCTCCGCTGTAGCCTGATGTGCACCTCCACAGTTTCCTGATCTGGACGCCACGTCAATGCGTGGTGACGTAATGCAAATGGACTGTGATTGGTTCGCTCAGACTGTTGTATCTGGTTCAGCGCGAAATCACCGCCATTTTCAAACATAGTTGTGCTACTCACAAAAATGGACCAAGGCGACGAGAGTATCATCGAAGAGATCCGCAAGTACGACAACCTCTACAATGTCTCATCAAGACTTTATAAAGATTGCCAAATGGCAAGCAATTAATGGAAGGAGATAGCTGAAAATACAGGGCTGGAAGTCAGCGATTGTATAAAAAGATGAAAGAACCTCTGAGACAAGTATGTTTGTGTTCGGAAGCGAATGGCCACACAAACTGGTGACCCAGGCGGCCAAAAACTGCCAGCTTTTTATCACTTTATGTCATATTTTTGGTTGGTGCACTTTATCATTTATTGTATATATATGTTTGCTGTGAGTCTGTGACTTATTTACATTTTACACTTCAAGTATATGAAGACTAAAGCACAGGTTTGGTGTCAAAAGAGTTGTTTTGATGTTTAATTTTCAACTACAGACAGTTCACACACTTGATACATCATCACTGATTGAGAGTGCCTCAGTGCTTTTATGATAACCTGTTTCCAGCGCAGTTTGGGAAGTTCCATAGCAGCCAGAAATCTGCTATGGCTTCCCACTGGCTGGTTGTAGGACACGGCAAAGAAATCGAAATCGACGAAACGCTGGACAACACAGCTTGCTCAGGCTTCTACCCGATGCTAGAATTCGTAAACCGCCAGTCTCTGCGCGGCATCAACAGTTGGACAGACAACCTGCACAACAGTCTTCAGCATTGCTTGCGCCTCAACATTTGTATTGTAATAGCCCCCACTTTATTGTAGAAACAATAAAATAATAAAATAAGAGCAGGCTGCCGCAACATGCGGCCGCTAACTTTCGCTTTCTCCCATTCTGTCCATTCGCTTCCATCTACGTCACCACTCCCCAGTCTGATCGCTTCTTAAAGGACCCGCGCTTAGTTACGGATGTTACAATATGATCAATATTTGTTGTCCAATGTTGATGAGCTAAAGATCCACATTCAAGCGTTCCATCTCCGTTGGCTTTGTTGTGTAACCGGAAGAAAACTAGAGGAAGTTGACAAGAGTCCCATCAAACCGTACAAACAGAACGGCCTCAGGATCGCTTTCGCCGTCATCGCTGGACTCTGCATCACTTGTGTCATCATCTGACTCTACCCACTCTCTCTTGATTTCAGGAAACTGGGTGGCGACTGACTTTTTTCAGGGTGTAGAGCGTTTCTGCTGCATCATCTTTAAAGTTTGACGTGCTAAAAATATGTTTTTTTTTAAATCATAAGTTGATAAAAATAAAGGCAATAAATATACTAAACGAATAAATATAGGCAGACCTTGGTACTGATGCTGGAGTACTATAGTTATTGTTTTGATGAGATGTATTTGGTGGCAGTGCATCAGGGCCTCGCAGGAAAATTGTTGGCACTGCGCTATCCTTCAGACGGAGCCTAGAAATAAATAATAAAGGAATATAAGTCTTCATAGTAGGCTAGTAGGTTTTAGATTCATCCTGTGACAGGCCAATATAACTAGCCAAGGACCTATTTGGTGCTGAGGACATTTAGACTTAATAAATGTTGCATTCACATGAATAGACGACCTGTCAGGTGTTCTATCTACTTATAACTGGCTAACAACAACAAAAAAAGGGTCGCACTTCAATGAACAGATAGCAGAATTTACACTTAAGTATCAATACAATTGCATTAAATTTAAAAAATAGAAAGGCCAGTGAGGGTTTACTGCCTAGTGACCGGTTGAACAGTTCACTTGAGGAAACAAATATAATCCGGTTCTTTCAGTAAAAAAGATGTTCAAATCGTTCAATGAATCCCTCCACTCACACCTGCCCAAATGAATTATTCGGTTAGTGAACGGGAAATGATGTTGCCAAACGAATCACCAAAAACTGCTTAGCAATATAACTGAACGGAAAGTGACATTGCTTGGTCCCTCCCCTTCTTACACACAGGCTCATCATTGGCCACTCGTCGCAGATTCAGAAGTGAATGAAAGACGCTATTATTCTGTTTTCGCTGCCTCATCTCTCCCCAGCTGCTGCAATAGTGATAGAGATCTTCTGCGTTGTCTGTCAAATTTCTATGGGATCCAAGCCATGGCTCGTGCTTGCATTTTGATTTAGGGCACGTTTAAACTTTTTCATTTTTTGGGGGGGTGGGGTGGGGGGGTTCACGGACTTTCTCTAGCATGATCTTGATCACATATGCAATAATGTCGCTAGCAGCCTACATGACACTCTTGGTGCAGCGTAACTCAAAAAAATCGAAACTTTAATTTCTAAATAGGGAACGACCAACACATCATATTTACCCCACGCTCTGTTGTGTTTATGTTTTAATGCTTATCACTATTATTTTCGGTAACTATCGTTACGAAAGTGTGAAAGCTGGTTGTCAAATGTGTTGCTCTGAAATGAAACCGATACTAAATTTTGAAATAAAGCAGTTTTATTGCAAATTAGTATTGATGATCGTATTGAAAGATAACTTTTGCACTGGTATTAATAAATAAATAATCCAGCCAGGTCCAGTCGTCCCCTCATCTCAGATCGTCAAATGCTGATGAGAAATAATCAATTGCTCTTAACAATGTCACCTTTCCACTCTCATAAGTCTGTTAAGAAAATGGAGACATATACAGTGCCTTGCAAAAGTATTCGGCCCCCTTGAACCTTTCGCCACATTTCAGGCTTCAAACATAAAGATATAGAATTTTAATTTTTTGTCAAGAATCAACAACAAGTGGGACACAATCGTGAAGTGGAACAAAATTTATTGGATAATTTAAACTTTTTTAACAAATAAAAAACTGAAAAGTGGGGCGTGCAATATTATTCGGCCCCCTTGCGTTAATACTTTGTAGCGCCACCTTTTGCTCCAATTACAGCTGCAAGTCGCTTGGGGTATGTTTCTATCAGTTTTGTACATCGAGAGACTGACATTCTTGCCCATTCTTCCTTGCAAAACAGCTCGAGCTCAGTGAGGTTGGATGGAGAGTGTTTGTGAACAGCAGTCTTCAGCTCTTTCCACAGATTCTCTATTGGATTCAGGTCTGGACTTTGACTTGGCCATTCTAACACCTGGATACGTTTATTTTTTAACCATTCCATTGTAGATTTGGCTTTATGTTTTGGATCATTGTCCTGTTGGAAGATGAATCTCTGTCCCAGTCTCAGGTCTTGTGCAGATACTAACAGGTTTTCTTCCAGAATGTTCCTGTATTTGGCTGCATCCATCTTCCCGTCAATTTTAACCATCTTCCCTGTCCCTGCTGAAGAAAAGCAGGCCCAAACCATGATGCTGCCACCACCATGTTTGACAGTGGGGATGGTGTGTTCAGGGTGATGAGCTGTGTTGCTTTTACGCCAAACATATCGTTTTGCATTGTGGCCAAAAAGTTCAATTTTGGTTTCATCTGACCAGAGCACCTTCTTCCACATGTTTGGTGTGTCTCCCAGGTGGCTTGTGGCAAACTTTAAACGAGACTTTTTATGGATATCTTTGAGAAATGGCTTTCTTCTTGCCACTCTTCCATAAAGGCCAGATTTGTGCAATGTACGACTGATTGTTGTCCTATGGACAGACTCTCCTACTTCAGCTGTAGATATCTGCAGTTCATCCAGAGTGATCATGGGCCTCTTGGCTGCATCTCTGATCAGTTTTCTCCTTGTTTGAGAAGAAAGTTTGGAAGGACGGCCGGGTCTTGGTAGATTTGCAGTGGTCTGATGCTCCTTCCATTTCAATATGATGGCTTGCACAGTGCTCCTTGAGATGTTTAAAGCTCGGGAAATCTTTTTGTATCCAAATCTGGCTTTAAACTTCTCCACAACAGTATCTCGGACCTGCCTGGTGTGTTCCTTGGTTTTCATAATGCTCTCTGCACTTTAAACAGAACCCTGAGACTATCACAGAGCAGGTGCATTTATACGGAGACTTGATTACACACAGGTGGATTCTATTTATCATCATCGGTCATTTAGGACAACATTGGATCATTCAGAGATCCTCACTGAACTTCTGGAGTGAGTTTGCTGCACTGAAAGTAAAGGGGCCGAATAATATTGCACGCCCCACTTTTCAGTTTTTTATTTGTTAAAAAAGTTTAAATTATCCAATAAATGTTGTTCCACTTCACGATTGTGTCCCACTTGTTGTTGATTCTTGACAAAAAAATTAAATTTCATATCTTTATGTTTGAAGCCTGAAATGTGGCGAAAGGTTGCAAGATTCAAGGGGGCCGAATACTTTTGCAAGGCACTGTAGCTACATCTTTCGTGCCCACGTGCGTTGTTTTGGGGCGCTTGAGTTGCACAGGATGGACGGATGGACTCCACATTAATTTGTCAAACCAACCAACACCTAACACGCTCTGACATGAATTTTTTTTATTTATTTATTTTTAAACCACTCGAAGAAAAATATACAGGTACTGTATATACTGTTTCATTGCAAATCAGTATTTTGGTAATCATACTAATTACCTTAATTTCCCGCATATAAGGCGCACCCGTGTATAATGCGCACCCCAAATTAACTTGTAAAATCTAGGAAAAACTATTGTACCCGTTTATAACGCGCACCCTAATTTTAGTGCCAATAAATAGAAGAATACAAGAAAACAGCTCATGTACAGATACAGAAATGTCATTTGACTGACTGGTGAAACACAGCACAAGCATAGCATATTGGTAGTTCAAAACATTATCATAAACTGACTATATTTACGGTAATAATATGATTTGACAACTTCTCCAACTTACCAGAATCTAGGAGAAAACAAAACAGATGTGACTTTTCTTTTAAAGGCTGCTGTATAACTTGCTCGTTTCATCATGATGAATAAATGTTTCTTCCATGGATTGATACGGCAAAAGGAAAGTGAGAACGTAAGTCGGAAATCCGTGAGAGCTCATCGCTGTAAACACGACAGTAACAATAGGAACTATTGTTATTTGGGGTTGAGTTTCCCGAGGGGCAGATATAGTTGACGGACACAGGAAGTGTGTGCTTACGTTTGTTATGGTCCGAGTTGCGGAGCTGCAATAAACGTCGACTCAAATTAGTTCAAGAAACTAAATTCTGTGCTTTACGAAGAGTGAAAGAAGCAGAATTTGACACACACGAAATCATTCAGCCGATTAGTGAAGTATTACCGAAACAAAATGGTGACGTCACGTACCGTAATGGTCGGCAACGGGTCGCCGCATACGTTTCTTCAACACAACGTGGCCGTGTCAATAAAAAAAAAAATCGGTTTATATTTATATGTAATATATATATATATTTCTATCTCCATCCATGTACCCGTTTATAATGCGCACCATGATTTCACAAGTTGATTTTGTGGAAAAAAAAGTGTGCGTTAAATTCTAGAAATTACGGTAGTCACAGGTACTATTTTTGCTCGCCTCGTAGCTACTAGCGAAAGAGTTTTAAACTACTGTAAAGTCGAGATATGTTGTCATATGTATTCCTGAGTCTGTTGAGAAAAGTAGTAAACTAAAAACAATGCTCACTAGGTTTGTGTGCGGTGTTTTTGTGTGTTTGAGTAGCATTTGATAGGCTCCATATGAACAAATACGTGACAAAGTCCTTTCCTTTCAGTTTTTAGCTCATTCACCATGTGACTGGGCAGTCAAAGTAGCAGCAATCTCGGTCAGGAGGTGTGAATTTGCTGACTGTGTGTGAATTGTCTATGTTTATGGTGCTTTATGGTGTTATACTTATATAGCGCTTTTCCACCTTTCAAGGCGCTCAAAGTTTGTAAACTTGTATCTGTTGTGAATAAAGTTTAAAAACAAATCATGGTCAGAACGACCAAGTAAGTGAACGGGAAATCACATAACTCTTGCCCCCTGCCTGCATGCCGACTGCTTATTGGCCACACGTGGAGTGACAGATGCTCTGATTCTATTTCCGCTCCCTCCCCTGCCAGCGATAAGGCTGGTCTCTGATTGGTCGTGCGCCATGTTAGACGCTGCCGCTTGCTCAACGCTCTCCCAAGTAAGTCCTGACTCCCATCATCCTTAAGAACTAATCAGTGCAGAAGGTGATTAGTTCAGTGTCGTTCCTCCAAATAATTTTTTCAAAAAGAACGAATCGTTAACGACCGACTTAACAATACTATGTACGTCTTTGGAAAGCTAAGGTTGTATTCCCCTAGGCTTTCAAGCTGTCGTCGCTGAAATATTGAAAAATAAGAAGCAATGGATGAGCCGGGGAGAAGTTCTTCCACTTGACTGTCACAAAAGATGTCCAAATCCTTGTAGAAGAAGTTTTTTTGGGCCACTCATAGAGTCTCGAGCTTTCGTGTGAGCAATTCATCGCTTCACATCGAAATGGCATGATGAATCTCGCGAATAAAACCCAGAAAATATTTGCAAAATGTAGCGAGGATAGCGTGCTGCTATACTTTCGTGTTTGAAGTGCTTGCAAGGCCTCCTGGAAGTTACGTCATCGGGTAGCGGCCGGCAGCAGGGCGCGTCCATCGTTGCCAAGGTGTTGCTATGGCTGTAACTCAAAAACTATGTGGTCAATTCAATTTTGCATGCATTCAATACAATTTAAGCGAGTAAAACGGTCAAGAACTGAACTCTTCAGCTGCCGTTTAAAGATCTCATGATCACTCATGGAGCCTGCAAAAAGTCCAGACTCAAAGGTGACAGCACTGTGGGGCACCATGCCAATCATCGCCTTGAATGTAGAGCGTGACATGAAGTTTGAGAAGACCTCAGTTCGGAGGAACAGAGAGGACTGTGTCTGAAAGAACATTTCTGTACAATCGTTAACAAAATAAAAAAAATAGTTCAGTTTACAAATTGTGGTTATTCCCTAGTCGCTGGCACATGTCAATGTGTTTTCTGCATCCTTACTACTTCTCTATATACCTTGCTCTGAAAATACAGCGTGGGTGCTTCTGGGGGTTGGGCCCGCTTGCCTCCCGCTCCCTCCTACCCTCACTTGTGATCAAGACCCCAAAATACTTGAACTCCTCCACTTTGGGCAGGATCTCATCCCCGACCCAGATAGGGCACGCCACCCTTTTCCGTCTGAGGAACAAGGCCTCGAATTTAGAGGTGCTGATCCTCATTCCAACTGCTTCACACTCAGCTGCGAACCACTCCGGTTAGAGTTGGAGGTCATGGCTTGATGAAGCCAAGAGAACCATATCATCTGCAAAAAGCAGATATTTATTGCTGAGGCCACCAAACCGGACACCCTCAACTAGCCGATCGATAGGGTCCGATCACTTCATTTTCAAAGTATCGGAATCGGTAAAAAAATATCGGACATGCCTTTTTTTAATATATATGTATATTTTTTAATTAAATCGTTTTTTAATTGTATTTAACGTTACAGACATAATGTGTTACACTCTTCCAGAGTCTTTAGTTTAAGCTTAAGGTAAGGTTATCAAATTTATCGCGTTAACGGCGAGAATTAATATTTTTTACATTTATCACGTTACAACATTTAACGCAATTAACGCATGCACTGCACGACCCACTCACGCATTGCCGGGTTCAATCTATTATGGCGCCGTTTTACCCATACAGTATATAGAGCTAAAAGGCAGCGTAAAATGAGTGGAGTGAATTTTGGCAGCCTTTGGAGCCTTTGTATAAATGGCTAAAGCCTTACAGTCCCTCTCCCAACGATTAGAATAATCGTGGGAAGCAATGTGGGGAAGAAAGGTAGTAGTTGATCTTTTTCTTAACACCCTATGTTATTTCCCAACGCAGAGAAGATATATCAATTGGTACCACGACGCACAGTCATGGTTGCACTTCCTGTAAAATGACGTGCGGTCAAGTAACGTTTTGTGAACGTTGCCTTTTATTTTGGCTCAACGAGACTCAACACAATACAGCACACGCGTGGGAATGTGGGCTTCAACCCCGGCCTCCAAGTACTTGCCGGTTATATATTTAGCTGCTGTAAAGTAAGTGACGTGAAGTGCTGCAAATGTAAACACAGCGCTGCACAACGGATATATGACATCTCCCTCTTTTGAGATAAACAATTTCTCAGCGTGCAACCAAACATACATTAGCAATCACTTTTCAATTCAAACATGCACATTCCTGTTGTAATGCAGCTGAAACAATATTCTGTAAACACAAATATTATTCAGAATATATTCTTCCTACTGTATGCTAAATGCAATACTAGTAATAACCATCAAAGTGCAACACAGATGAATGAACATTTCAAAATTCACATTTTCGAAATTCACATATTTCCCCATTGTTTTTTTTTTTCTTCCCCCCCAAAGGCCATGTTGTGCACAAAGCACAATAGAGATTACAGGTCCAGTCTCACAACAGGTTTGCACACACGACCAGATCTTGTACGAACGGTCACTGGCGAGTCCACAGGTGTGTGTGAGTTGCCAACTACCTGTGTAGAAACAGGCACAGTCTCTGAAGCAACAGGATCCAAAGATGGCAGTGGTTCCGCGTGAACCCTGTCATCAGGTGGGCGTGCAAAGGGTGTAGTGGACTGCGGTAAGTAGTCCAGACGACGTCGCAGATGGCGTCTGTTGCGGCGGAACACCACTCCTCGTGGCGTTTGTAGAAGGTAGGACCGGGGTGTAACACTGCCCTTGGAAACAACTGCAGGTGCCACCCAGGCCTTCTCCTTATCCAGTTTTGTGACGACAGACTGTCCTGGACGTAGAGGAGGGAGTGACTTGACACCATGTCGACGGTTATAATAGAAAGCTTGTTTAGCCTTCTCCACACTGTCCTTCTGGAAAACAGACTTTCTGTTGGGCCATTTCGGCTGAAGATTCTTCTCCAGAGTGGGCAGAGTTGTGCGGATCTTTCTACCCATTAAAAGTTCAGCTGGACTGACACCTGTGCTGGCACAGGGTGTAGATCTGAAGCACATGAGAGCGAGCAGTGGATCATCCTGCTTGAGGATACGCTTTGCGGTCTGGACCGCTCTCTCAGCATGACCATTACCCTGAGGATGGTGAGGACTTGATGTGAGGTGTTTAAAGTCCATATCGTTAGCAAACTCTCGGAACTCCGCACAGGAAAACTGAGGTCCGTTGTCACTCATTACCTCGTCGGGAATGCCAAATCGTGCAAATGTAGCTTTCAATCTTTGAATCACTTGAAAACTTGTGGTTGATGGCAGATGTAGTATCTCCAGAAAACGTGAGTAGTAATCTGAAACAACAAGACAATTGTTTTGGTTGTACTCACAAAGGTCAAGTCCAATTCTTTTCCACGGTCGATCAGGAAGAGGTGTAGAGATGAGTGGTTCTCTCTGCTGTGTGTGTTTCTGCTCTTGACAAGTTTGGCAATGCATGACAAGGTCCTTGAGCTCAGCAGCAAGACCGATGAACTGATGATTTGCTCTCTCTCTACATTTTGTAAGTCCCTGGTGACCGGCATGTATTTTCTGTAGAATGTCTTCTCTTTGTGATTTGGGGATCACCATTCTGGATCCTCGTATGACTAGGCCATTAGTCTCTGACAGTTCATTTTTCACTTTCATGTATGGGTGAGCATTTTGAGGGACTTTGTCTTTGTACTCGGGCCAGCCATGTTTGATGAGTTTGATCACTGTTTGCAGGTCATCATCCTGAGCAGTTGCAGCCTTAATACTGTCCACTGTGGCAATGTAACACTCGACATCACTGTGTGTGTCCGTTAGCTCACTGGTGTGTGGCTGTGGGCTGCGTGACAGGGCGTCTGCGACAACGAGGGTTTTCCCTGGCACGTAGACGGCCTCAGGTTTGTACCTCATAAGCCTCATGAGAAGGCGTTGGCATCTCAGAGGAACATTGTCCAAGCTTCTATTGTTCACAAGAGGTACTAACGGTCTATGGTCAGCTTCTAGCCTGAACTGATCCATGCCACACAGATACTTGTCAAACTTTTCACAGGCCCACACACTGGCCAAACACTCCTTCTCAATCTGGGCATAGCGTGTTTCGGCCTCAGAAAGACGTAGGGAGCAATACGCGACTGGTTTCCACACTTCTCCGTGAAGTTGCAGAAGCACTGCTCCTAACCCGTAGCTGCTTACGTCGGCTGACACTGTAGTTGGCTTTTCAATGTCGTAGAAGGTGAGAACCGGTGCTGTCGTGAGCATGTTCTTGATGTTCTCGAAAGCGGACTGCTGTGAAGGACCCCAAGTCCATGCATTTTTGATTTTCAGCAGCTCATACAAGGGTTGGCCAACTGTCATAAGTGCAGGAATGTACTTGCCAAGATAATTGACCATACCGAGCACTCTTTTCAGGTCATGTACATTCTGTGGTGGGGGCAATTGGCTGATAGCTTTTACCTTCTCGGGGTCTGGCCTTACCCCTGACTGGTCAATCAAGTGGCCCAGGGACCGCAGCTGGCTCTGTCTCAGGGTGCACTTGTCTTTATTGAGTTTGAGGCCAGCCAATTCAATGCGACGGAACACCTTGTCCAAACGGGCATCATGTTCCTCCATAGTGGCCCCGTACACCAGGATATCATCCATAAAAACTTCCACGCCGTCCAGGTCTTCCAGAGTTTCCAGCATTTTCAGCTGGAAAATTTCAGGTGCACTTGTGATGCCAAAGGGTAACCTCTTAAAACAGTAACAGCCAAACGATGTTATAAACGTTGTTAATTTGCAGCTGTCAGGATGCATAAGAATCTGCCAGAAGCCACTAGCAGCATCAAGAGACGAAAACACCGTAGCACCGCTCAGTCTGGAAGTGATCTCGTCGGCGGTTGGCAAAATGTAGCCCTCTCTTTTCACTGACTTGTTTAATTTTGTGAGATCGACACAAATCGAGCTCTGTTTGTGTTCTTCTTCTCTACTGGAACCATTGGAGCGCACCATACAGTTGGTTCTGTTACGCGCTCGATGACACCGTTCTGCTCCATTCTCATCAGCTCATCTTTCACTTTTTGTAGCATGGGGAAGGGCACACGGCGCGTGGTGTGTACGGCATATGGCACAGCATCCTGTTTCAGCTCGATTTTTACTGGATCTGTTTTTAAAGTGCCATGCTCCCCATAAGGGTGCTGCTGCTTGTCTGCTTTATTAGAGATTTCATCAACTCTTCTCACAAGGTTCATTTCCACTGCTAAGGAGCGACTAAGCAGATTGTTGACTTTTCCTCCACGCACAACATACATTTTGGATAAATAGTCTTTACCTTTATAACCGACGTCCACGTTGAAGCAGCTCAAGCACAGCAGTTCTCCCCCTGGACTGTCTAGAGGAAGTTCAGATGGCTGTAATATTTTTTCGTGGGAGATGGTGTGGAATGTTTCTTCATTAATAACATTAACATCTGCTCCCGTGTCAATTTTGAATTTAACTGGGACCGAGTCAACTTGGAGCAACACTGTCCATGCTTCAATTGTGTCTTTTGCACTGCACACTGAGCCCAGGAAGTAGGCAGCTTGTTCACTTTGAACTGTCTCTGTGACCTCATTGACTGCCCTACCAGTACGACACACCCTGGCCCAGTGTCCCATCTTATGACATTTGTGACATGTAGCCTTTGAAGCTGGGCACTTTTCATCTCCTCTGTGTTGTAAATTTCCACATTTCCCACACTTTTTCTCTGTCTCTCCCCAGTGTCTTTCAGTGTTCAACTTGCCTTGTTTGCAATGTGTTCTCCAGCTTGTGTTTTTATTCTTGTGCCGCACCTCCTGCACCGTCGCCGCTGTGTCACCCTGCAGACTCACTTGCGCCGCGACCTCCTCAGATTGCCTCACTGTTTGTATGGTGAGCGCCAGTGTGAGATCCGACATGAGCTGCAGCCTGCGTGAGAGCTCTTTATCCCGAATCCCGACAACTATCCGGTCGCGGATATTCTCCTCCCTGGCCGCACCGAAATCGCAGTTCTCGGACAGCTCATAGAGTGCTCGGATAAAGCTCTCCGCCTTCTCCCCGGGCCGCTGCACACGCTGATGGAAACAGGCCCGCTCGTGTATCACGTTTCTTCGCGGGAAAAAGTAGTCGTCAAACTTAGCCAGAACAATTGCAAAGTCGTCCTTGTCCCTTTCTTGTACAAACGTGAAGGACTTGAACATGTTCTCAGCTTCCGCGCCCATCGCGTAGATTAAACAGCTTACTTGTACTGGACCTTCATCTTTATCCAGTTTTGTGGCGATTCTGTACCGCTCAAAACGCTGTTTCCAGTCCGGCCACTCAGTCGGCTTTTCAAAGGAAAAGTTACCAGGCGGACTAAACTTCGCCATGGCGCTCAATTCTCACCCACTTCCTCCTTTTCGTGGCAAAAAAATAGGTCCGGCAGACTTCTGACACCATGTAAAATGACGTGCAGTTAAGTAACGTTTTGTGAATGTTGCCTTTTATTTTGGCTCAACAGGACTCAACACAATACAGCACACGCGTGGGAATGTGGACTTCAACCCCGGCCTCCAAGTACTTGCCGGTTATATATTTAGCTGTCGTAAAGTAAGTGACGTGAAGTGCTGCAAATGTAAACACAGCACTGCACAACGGATATATGACACTTCCCATCATGCATTTGGGCAGAAGTTAAATGGCTACAGTATCATTTACTGAAAGGTCAACAAATACACTAGATGGCAATTTTTAGTCACAATATACAAAGTCACATTTATCCTTTAAGAATTACAAGTCTTTCTATCCATGGATCCCTCTCACAGAAAGAATGTTAATAATGTAAATGCCATCTTGAGGATTTATTGTCATAATAAATACAGTACTTATGTACTGTATGTTGAATGTATATATTCGTCCGAGTTTTATTCATTTTTTTCTTAATGCATTGCCAAAATGTATATGATCGGGAAAAATTATCGGGAATGATTGGAATTGAATCGGGAGCAAAAAAAAAAGCAATCAGATCGGGAAATATCGAGGTCGGCAGATACTCATACTAAAACGATCAGGATCGGATCGGGAGCAAAAAAACATGATCGGAACAACCCTACCCTCAATGCTTCGGCTGAGCTTAGAAATTCTGTCCATAAAAGTTATGAACAGAATCTGTGACAAAGTGCAACCCTGGCAGAGTCCAAACCTCACTGGGAACAACTCTGACATACTCCCGGCATTACGGACCAAACTCTGACACTGGTTGTACAGGGACAGAACAGCCCTTACCATCCCCCCACAGGGCTCCCCAAGGGACACAGTCGAACACCTACTCTAAATCCACGAAACACATATAGACAGATTGGGTGAACTCCCATGACTCACCCTGCCGAGGGTGTAGAGCTGGTCCACTGTTCCATGGCCAGGATGAAAACCACACTGCTCCTCCTGAATCCGAGATTCAACTTCCCGACGGACCCTCCTCTCCAGCACCCCTGATTAGACTGAGGAGTGTGATCCCTCTATGATTGGAACACACCCTCCGGTCCGCCTTCTTAAAAAGGGGGACAACCAACTCGTTCTGCCAATCCAGAGGCACTGTCCCTGATGTCCACTTGAATTTGGAGAGATGTGTCAGCCACGACAGCCTCACAACCTCCGAAGCCTTTAGGAACTCCGGGCAGATGTCATTCGACCCCGGGGCCTTGCCGCCGAGGAGCTTTCCAACCACCTCAGTGACTTCAACCCCAGCGATAGGAGAGTCCACCACAGAGTCCCCAGACTCTGCTTAATCAAAGGAAGGCGTGTCGGTGGAATTAAAGAGGTTATCAAAGTATTCTCCCCACCGACTCACGACGTCCCGAGTCGAGATCGGCAGTACCCCATCTCCACATCGCTTCCCTCTCCTCGGACGCCGGATGGTGGACCAAAATTTCCTCGAAGCCCTCCGGAAGTCGTTTTCCATGGCCTCGCCAAACTTTTCCCATGTCCGATTTTTTACCTCGACGACCGCCCAAGCTGCTGTCCACTTGGCCAGCCGGTACCTGTCAGCTCCCTCCGGAGTCCCAAAGGCCAAAAAAGCCCGGTAGGCCTCCTTCTTCAGCCTGACGGCATCCCTTACCGCTCGTGTCATCAGCAGGTTTGGGATTGCCGCCACGACAGGCACCAACCACCTCACAGCCACAGCTCCAATCGGCCGCCTCAACAATAGAGGTGCGGAACATGGCCTACTCGGACTCAATGTCCCTCACATCTCCCAGGACAAGGGAGAAGTTCTGCCGGAGGTGGGTGTTGAAGCGCTTTCTGGCAGTTCCCAGCAGACCCTCACAATACGTTTGGGCCTGCCAGGTCTGGCCAGCATCTTTGCCGTCCATCGGAGCCAACACACCACCAGGTGTTGATCAGATGACATCCGATGATACGACAACAAAGTCGATCATCGAACTGCGGCCTAGGGTGTCCTTGTGCCAAGTGCACATATGGACACCCTTATGTTTGAACATTGTTTTCGTTATGGATAATCCTTGACGAGCACTGACAAGTCCAATAACAGAATACCGCTCGGGTTCTGATCGGACGAGGGTGGTGGTGGTGGTGGGGGGGGGTCTCCCAATCACGCCCCTCCAGGTCTCACATTGTCATTGCCCACGTAAGCATTGAAGTCCCCAAGCAGAACGACTGAGTCCCCAGAGGGAGCACTCTCCAGCACACTATCCAAGGACTCCAAAAAGGGTGGGTACTCTGAGGTCCTGCTTAGTGCTTAAGCACAAACAACAGTCAGGACCCGTCCTCCCACCTGAAGGTGGAAGGAGGTTAACCTCTCCCCTTCTGGGGTAAACCCTAACATACAGGCACCAAGCCGGGGGGCAATTAGTATGCCCACACCTGCTCTGCGCCTCTCACCGTGGGCAACTCTGGAGTGGAAGAGAGTCCATCCTCTGTCGAGAGGATTGGTACCAGAACCTAAACTGTGTGTGTAGGCAAGTCCGACTATATCTGCCTCACACACCAGTTCGGGCTCCTTCCCTGCCAGAGAGGTGACATTCCATGTCACAAGAGTTTGCTTCTCTAACTAGACTGCCAAGGCCCCTGCATTTGGCTGCCGCCCAACTCCCTATGCACCGGACCCATTTGGCCCCTTCCACAGGTGGTGAGCCCATGGAAAGAAGGACCCCATGGGTACAGGCCTGGCCAACAGATGCTCGCCTTCGAGCCCTACCTCCAGGCCTGACTTCAAAGGGGGCCCCGGTAACCTGCATCCGGGCAAAGGAAACTTGAGTCCATTTATATTTTTCTTCATAAGGTGTCTTATGAGCCATGCTTAGTCTGGCCTCTCACCTAGGATCCGTTTGCCATGGGTGACCCTTACAGGGACATAAAGCCCCAAATTACATAGCTCCTAGGATCATTGGGACACACAAACCCCTCCACCACGATAAGGTGATGACTCACAGAGAGGACATATTCAATGGTTTGTTGAAATGAAGCCTGCATTTGCAGTGTTTTCTCTTTAGATTATGTAATCCAGACTTCTACTTTATTTGACTTGTTGTACTATTTACCTTTTTGTGATTCCTGATTATTTCAGTCTGCTTAAAATTGTGTGACTAAAAGTTAGTGAACTATTAGCAAAGTTTTTGAGTTACTTTTTAGACTGAATAGGTCCTCTACTTTCCAAACAAAAATGAGCATTTTTACATTTAGAAATGTACACACGGCAAATGTTTATTTCAAATTTAAGTGATTTTTATGGTCCCTTTTGTTGAGTCCCCATTGCCGTATAGCACTCACCATGACTTTATTGAAAAGCTATATGTAATTGATATCGTGATCGTTTAGTCACTATGGATGATCTGTGTCAGAATCGACAACATAAAATCTGGATCATGGCTCTCTAAAAGTATGAACCAAATTTAATAAAGGGCAATGATGACCACTTTTGAAATTACAATACATTATTTATCATTTTTATTTTGTACATACTGTTCAGTTAGTATATTAATAAATATGAATATATATATATGGCGGATAACACAGACTGAAAAAGCAGTTTCTGCTCTTGCACTCCTCTTGAAAAGAAACTGCTGTATTTCAAGCCAAAACAACTTTTGTGTTTGATAGAACAATATGTCTATATGCTGCCAAAGCATATTCATGGGGCAATAAGCCCCCGAACTATTTTTAATTTGTCCGTTTTACTCTGTAAACTCCTGTTTACAGATGTCGCGCAACTGCTTTCGTTTCAACCTAGCCATAAAAAGAAAGTAAGTAATCGTATTTATTATTCGAAATGTCTGTCATTTGAGCTTGGAATCATTAATTGATGTATAATATTTAGTTTAAAAAAAAAAACATAAAAAAAAAAAAAACGACTTAAAAAAAATTATTCACTCGTATATTTTAAACCTTTAAATTATGTCACAATGAAAAAATTGGCGTCTGTAAAAAAGTCATATCTACCTCATAACTGTCACTTAATTGTATTTTTTTCATTACTGTCGCATTTTCCGCAATATTTTAGATGATAATCGATCCAATCAAAGAAAAATTGAAAAATTGAAAAAAAAACTTTAAAAGGGTAAATATATAAAAAAGAAAATCTCGACCACTCCTTGATGTCTGCGATTTCTGCATCGCGACCCTTGTTATATTATCATGTTTCACCCATAAAATGCCCAAAAAATACTCCTGTGGCCATTCACAGCTGTGTCTTGACACTCAGTGATACATGTTACATGGAGTTTTTGGATCGATATATTCCTGATACCTGCTTTAAATGTACAGGAGAAAAAGGTACCCTGTTTCACTGTGTATGGCAATGTGGAGAAGCCAAAACGTTTTGGGATGAGGTAAAGAGGACTTTGGAGGGAGTGATTTTAAAAGACATTCCACCTGGACTTGATTTTTTTTTTTCTTGGACTGAACATAATTCCAATAAAAATGAACAGACACTTATTAATCTTGGTTTAACAATGGCAAAGAAGTGTATTGCACTAGTATGGAAATCAAATCATGGACCATCCGCCAAACAGTGAATGAATAAGATGCTATTGATAATACATGTAGAACACATGACAAGGGCAAACAACAGACTTTTGAGGACTTGTGGGCACCTTTTATTTCCTTTCTGTCAAGAAAATTAAACTAATATGAGGTTCACTGGATCAAGCGATGGACTGCCACTTTGTGTTTATGGAGGATAAAGAGGGAATGAAAGAAAAGGGTGAGGGAGGTTAATAATGGTAGAGGAACAATTATTTGTGTGTGTGTGTGTGTGTGTGTGTGTTTGGTGTGATTTTGTGGTATTGTTTTGATGGTGTCAATTATTAGTTTGAAAATCAATAAAAAAATGCTGTGGGAAGAAAAAAAAATGAAAGGTACTATCTTAGCTCAGTATGTTTTTAAAACAGATTATCCAATATAAATTACTTGTGTGACACTACACAGAAATCAAACGGATAAAAATAGAAAATGGGAGTATTAAAAAAAAAAAAAAAAAACTAGCGTTAACCTCCTTGTGGTGTTTTTCCAATTGGAAGGGGTTGCTACGTGACAGTAAAATGGCTTTCCTGTATTCTCACTCGTTCAGCTTTGGGTTGAAGTACACAGGAACAGATAAATCCAACCCAAAATGTCAAGAGGTACAGGCACCCCAACAGTATACTTTATGACTTGCAGAAAGAGCAGCAGCGGGTTCCCACCACCATAGTAACTACTGCGAAAAAATCAATCCCTCCTGTCTTTCCCACCCAATGTTGCATGCATAAAGGATCAAGAGGCTACCTGCTGGTCTAGTGGGGTTTGCTCACATGCCCCAGCTTACTAGAGACGTTCAGAAGCCGGTCGTTTTTTAGCTTGACTTATGCTCATGCTGCCATTTAGTGACATCTTCACAGCCATCAACAAAAATCCTGACAAAATTGCCTTCACTTTCAATGTTGTTTACTCTCTTTCTTTTATTAAATCTTGTCAGGATGACAAAACTCACCTTTTTCTTTCGCTGTCAGCTTTGGGAGCAAGATGGGGCCAACCTGTGTGTTTACATTAATGTGGTGCTTCTACCCCACTGTGGTATTGATGTGGCATTATGGGGCTCAGGGGTTGAGGAGCCGCTCAGAGGTAGAGAGAGGGGACAAAAAAATATGAGATTCTCGAGAGCTTAATAGATCTAAAGGTCTGTGAGAGTGCAGTTTGCACCCCCTCTGTGTTATTTTCTATCTCCCAGTTAATAAGATTTAACTTGATGAGAAGAATAGCAGAAGAAAAGGGAAAGAGACAGAAGATGAGTGCGTTGTTCTCCTATTTTTGCAGTCAACAGCATACCTCGTGGCGATTATCGGAGGTTCACTGCAACTCATTAGATGATTTCAACAAAGCTGCCCTTCTCGTGATGTGAACCTATGTGGGGCCGCAGTTACTGCACTTTGACCTTCTTTGTATGAATTCATCGTTGGATTGAAAGATTTTTCTTTAAAAAAAAAAAAAAAAAGACTTAAAAAGTAGATATACATTTTTCTATTCACATTGAACCATACAAGGCACTGCATTTATGTGTGTGTTGATACCTGCTATCATTAATGTGCTCACATATGTGTGCAGGTGCGTGCGTGTTTGTTTATAGAAGAGGAGAGTTTTGTCATCTCCTAGGACATAGACAAAACTAATCTTTTTATAGCATGACTAGGTTCACTCCAAGTACCAAGAAAACGTTATTTCATTTTAATGCCTTTTGAACCGTTAAAAAGGGTGGATGAGAGATGTTTTGGCTTATTAAGTATTAATAGTGAGATTGATGTGATGCCTCCATTTCACATTTTAGTGGCTACCCTAAGAGGTCTGGAATAACAGACACAGATGGAAAAATAAAAAAGCATTTGTCTATTACGAATCTCGTATGCATTGGATAAGAATGTTTGCATCTCAAATGCATTTTCTGCTATTTGTGTGTCTCTAAAAGCATGTCATCATGCTGGTTTCTGTCACAAACACACTGAAAAATAAAAGCTTGCTAAAAATACAAATGTACAAAAACAACTCAAAATGTTCCATTTGTCTGATTGTAAGATTAAAATTTTTATGTGGAAGCAATGGGATGGGCTTTCTGACTACAAATCCATGGACCTGTAAGTGTATGGAGATGGAACAAACAATATTTGCAATGGTTGTCAGTGGTTTTTTTTTGTTGTTTTGTTTTTTAAATTCAGTTTAACTGTCATATATATTTTCAGCATCCATGTTTAAAATCCGCCGGATTTGGTGAATTCATATACTGTATAACAGGGGTGAAAGTGGGCCAGAACGGTCAGGAACGCAAGATTCAGGGCCAGAATGCAGTTCCGGTATAAGATTCAGGGCCGGAATGCTGTTTTGGTACATGGTGCTTTGATTCCGCAAATATGACGGCAACTGTCAAAACGCTGTGTTAAAAAAAAATGCTAAGCAAATGCATTTCATCTCCAGGAAGACAACAATCTACCAACATCAAATTTACATACACAAGTGTTAACAACAAGCATAATAAAGTGCTTGTGTAGTGTAATCCATTTCCACCAATATTTATTATTTATTTTATTCCAAGGACGGCATGGAGGTTTCCCCAGCTGCTGCAGTTATCCGAGTCTGACGATGATGAGTCACGTCAATGTGCGAATGCACGCAGCAAAGCAAAACACCTGGACTCATTTATCCGTTCAACTGGCTGACATACTGACATGTGACCAGCAGAGATAGTTAGTTTTGATTAGTTCAAATGTGAATGTTTTCTGGAACAGAAAAACAAAAAAAAGTTGTTAATTGATGCGACAAAAAATGCAAATGCAACATAAAATGGATCAAATCTTTAAGAGCAACGAAATAGTTGAGGAGGCTTATTTATCATAATTAGTTTTATTTGTTCTGATGGGGAAGTTCAGAACATCTTAGCTGTGAATGTGCACTTTGGACTTATATTTGTTTATTTATGTTAGGCTACCTATTCATTTCCTTATGATTTAAAAAAGTCAATGTTTGCGTGATCTTCAAAATATGTTCCATTTCACTCTGCATAATATAAGTCATTTGTACTTATTTTTCTTAATGTATTTTACTTATATCTTTATTATTAAAAACACAACAAAAAGTAAATGTTTACATTATATTCAATTTTAATATACACTATGTTCTCAAGTAGTTAACATTGAGATTTGGCATTTAGTATTTGAGGAAATGAGGGAAAATAAAAATTAGGAGATGGAGGTTGGGGTTACTGCTGTTTTTGTTAACTTTTACTTTGCAAATCATTGAAAATTACAATTTTGAATGAAAATCAATTTTGTATGTGTTATAGAAATAACTGTGCTAAAACTGTTTTCTTTGCAATTCAGTAGTTTAAGAGGTTTGACCCCCCCCCCCCCCCCCCCCCAAAAAATGAAAGAATAAATAAATAAATAAAATTTCTGGCTCCGTGGCGACCTTCACATCGGGGAGTTCCGGCAAGAAATTCTAGCCACTTTTACCCCTGCTGTATAATCTGCCAGACAGCCCATTTCACCCCGCTTAATTAAGAAACAGCATAAAATTACGGTACGTTAATACAGTGGCATCTCTACTTACGAAGGTTTCGACATTCAGAATTTTCAGGTTAAGACACAGCTCAACGGGAAAATGTTGTTTCTTGTGAATAAATGAATTTCAGGATACAAATGATGAGATTACAGTATGACTGGTAGTCGCAACTCCTAGAGTATACTGAAATTAACATATTTATAGCATTTCTGCAATTGGCTATTGCCCATCTTTCCTGGCATCCAGTTGGCTGAGAGTGACCTGTACCATATGTGTGTATCCCAGCGTCCTCTTCATTCACCCCTCGTGTTTTGACAGCTTTACATGACTGTATTAACTTTTATTCTTTTCTCTAATCTGGGTTTTTTACATTGTGCACAACCAGATTTAAATTTTTATTGTGGAATAATCTATTTGTAAAATGTATTTGTTACATGTTTTGATGCATTATAAAAGATTTATTTCAGAATTTTGGGGGGCTTGGAATGAATTAGGGCATTTACATGGAAAATGTAAAATCTCTACTTGCAGAATTTTCAAGTTAAGAAACTACTTCCGGGACCAATTCATTTCGTACGTAGAGGTACCACTGTATTTAATAAATAAGTTTTCTGAAATCTTTAAAGAATTTTTTTTTTACACTACTAGTTAAATGTTCTATCACTAAGGGGATTCACTTTTTTAGCATTCTTCAGACAATGACTGGTTGAAGATTTCCAAGATTCAATTGTCTTAAATGTGGGAGTGATATGTCGCTTATCTATACACTGTGCCATGTAATCACCATCTCAGATGGGATAAGCTTTAGCCCACCAGTGATCCTAGTGACTCTGAACTAACATGCTTTTACACTTTTATTCTTAGTCTTTTTATTTTATTACATGGTAATGTGCACTTTGAGATTTGTTTTTCAAATGTAAAGTGCGTTATAAATAAAATGTATTATTAATATTATTATTAAATTATTATTAAAAATGCTTTTTCAACACTGACTAGCATTTGACAGTAATATTAGACTAAATATTACAGCTCTGTTGCTGTTGAATGTACAAGTGTCCAGTAAACTCAAGATGTAAAATTAATTAACCAATTACATTTGTTATTTAACCCTTGTATCGTGTCTGGATTAATATTGAGGGGTGTTCAAGTTTGGGTATGCAAAAATCAATTGTACTTGTCATGTACCCAAACTTGAAAACCGGTCAACCTTGATCTGAAAACAATATACTGTGAAGGTTTAGTGTTTTCCAGCTGAATTAAATCAAAGATCAATTTTAAATCAGTTTAATTTGAATTAATTTATTTAATTCAAATTTTAATATGGGCAGATTTTGAATAGAACACAAGGATTAAACACAATATTGAGAACACATATGTATGCACACACACAAACATTATACATTTGGATATACATATCCAAACATTATACATACATACAGTACAGGCCACAAGTTTAGATGCACCTCATTTAATGCAACCCAAATGAAGTTCCAAGAGAATAGCAAGAGTGTGCAAATAAGTAATCAGAGCAAAGGGTGGCTACTTTGAAGATAAAATACTAAAATGTTACACATTTTGTAGTTATTATTCATAGTTGTATTACCATCAGTGAGAATTTACCATGTAAGTAGTCATGAAAATAAAGAAAACGCACCACTGAGAAGGTGTGTCCAAACTTTTGGCCTGTACTGTATAGGTGTGTGTGTGGGGGTGTGTGTATGGGGTGGGGGGGTGTTTCACGTATGCAATACATCAGGGGTCAGGAACCTTTTTGACCAAGAGAGCCAAAAAAATCCAGCATATTTAAATATGATTCCACAAGAGCCATACAGTGTGTGTGTGTGTGTGTGTGTCTATATAGTGAATATATTTACATATATATTCATTACATTTTTTTTTTTTCGTGACCGCATTTGAATGCATCATGCAGGAGGGCACACTCGGCTTTTACGAGCAGTCGCCAAGTTGTGAATTAAATAAATCTTTATAAAATAAAAAAAAAGTCTGACATCGTTACTTGGTATGTTACAATTGTTGCGAACTCACCACTTGGAAAATAAAAAATAGAATCATGATGTGGGACTGCATATATCGTATTTTCTGTAAGTGTAAAACCTCAACCAGGGAACTCGACAATTTTGACAGGCGAAAAAGTCATGGAAGTCAAACTGATTGTGCACCTCTATGACTTGAGGGTACCACGCAAGTTCACTTTAGTGGTTTAATTTTCCCCTACGCATTTATATATACTACTTAAGATCACTCGGCATTGAGTTGGGAGGGGCAAGCCCCGCTTGTAGCTGAGCAGAGATTTAAGGCGCAAGACGAGCTCTGTACTTACGCCCAGCTCCGTGCAATCCACGATGGGAGGACCACCAATGGGCACTGAATTGAAGCATATTATTGCGACCTATGTTTGAAGGTCCAAGGAAAAATGTGTGAATGGACAATCACCTCATCAAAGTTTGTTCATGTCAAATGAGCCGGCCTGTTCCACATTTCAAATTATGGGTTTGTGGAGAGCCAGATGCAGTCATCAAAAGAGCCAGATATAGCTCGCGAGACATACAGTAAGGTTCCCGACCTCTCCTATATACTAGTATAATCATCTTCTTGGCTTTCTCCACTTTCTAATCATTTCTCTCCTACTCATAGTTTAAATAGAGGTCTCTCCCCTGTCACCCTCTTTGCCCCTCTGCTCTGTCTCCTACAGGTCAATAAAGGTGATTGGGTGGTTATTATTAGTGTATTGTTATGACTATCCACTGATGATAATCATACGTGAATTAGCTCAGCTCCTCTATTCATCAATGTGTAATCTGGGAAACACAGCTGATGCTCCAGAAGGAAGTCCCCCCCTAAGACCCCAAACAAGAGTGCACACTATAAACTCTACCAGGACCTGCACAATGCATTTCAGAGTAACTAGCTAACAGCAGTAACTTTTAACTGCAAAACAACAAAGGTTAGACGTGCGCAGAAACCGACTTGCAGAAGAAAAGGTAGTACTGTACTGACTTCTAGCATGGTCACATAGAAAACGCTAACTGGATTTTCAGGGATGTGGGCGTCCACTATATAAACAAGTGGAACGGATAGGATAGCGACGCACTGAAGGGTCTCTCTACCTTACTCTATGAAGTAAGCGGAAACTGACAGATTTCTGATCATATTTAAGCTACTTATTATTCAGTGAATTATTTTCATGATTTTCAGATCCAGTGGTGTCCTTAGGTTTTAAAAACGGGGGGGGGGGGGGGGGGGGTTAACCCCAAGAGTTACATAGGATGTAAATGACCGTAGCGTACAAGCACAGAACTTCACAAACAGCTAACAAAGACTGATAATTTATATACAGTATATACAATCCTAATGGCTAAGGCCATGGCTTTCCACACAACAAGTAATTCTTTGTTCCCAAATATTTGTAAGGCGGACAGATTACATTTTGGGCACATAGGTAACAAAAATGGCTGTAATTTCAAACCCGGAAAAATAGTCCTAATTACTTGAATTGTAGTAAAATCTGGGTTAGACAAATTTGCCTTACACGCACACCTCCACACATACCCAAACAATATACATATATACAGTATCAGCCAAAAGTTTGGACAAACATCATTCAATGCAACACAAATCAAGGTCCAACCCCATTGATAAAGCAATAAATTCAAAATTAACCCTGAAAATGCACACCTTTGTAGCTCATCAAGAGAATGGCAAGAGTGTGCTAAAAAAAATATATATAATAATTAGTGGTGTCAACTATAATCGATGCGGCAATGCATCCCGATGCGGAGCATGGACGATTTGATTCGATTCGATGCGGGCAACAAGCCGAATCGATTCAGCTAATTTTAAAATATATAAGTTCGTTCAAAAACCTTCCCTGCACAATTCCGGTGATGCAATGGATATGGTTTTCCCATTTGTATTATTATTCTCATGTTTCATTTTTTACACACTGCATAACTCTGGTCAAGTTTCCCACATACCTCGTAGAAGCCAAAATGTCTCCAGATGTCTGCTTTCAATGTCTTAGGTGCATCAATAATCTTTCTCGCTCCCTCTTTCTTCGCTTCAGCCATTGTTATGTTATGTCCTATCTCTTAGAGGTTAGATCTTGTGCTCGAACCCAAACGGGTCGGGCCCAAAATGTTAAGCATTCACGTTGGGTCGGGTCGAGCAGCCGCGCCGGACTAATATTTTTTTTTTTTTTTTTTTTTTAATGGGATAAAACCGAGAGCAGGCTCTTTGTATTGTATATTTGCTGGTGCACGCACATGAAGCAGTGGCGCCGCCCGCTTTTTCTTCTTCTCCTCCGCAGTGGCGCTTGCCATTCGTTACGAAAGACACTTTTATTTATGAACACAAAGGCAACACAAATGTGATCATTTTGAATCTTCTCCTCTGTGTCTGCAAAACCGTTTTTTTTTTTGTTTTTTTTTTTTATTTTAAACTTTCCCAGCGTTATTTCGTTGTGTAAATGCTTTTATATAATGTTCATAAAAATATGTAGACTATTTAAACATTAAGAAAACCTGCGTGTGACGGAGCGATTCCGTCACTGATGGCGTGCGCACGCATGCACACATGTGCGCACATACACAACAGGCAGCAGCTGCGCTCGCGCAAATGACACTTTTTTTTTTTTTTTTTTTTTTTTTAACTTACTCACGCCGTTGTTTGGACAATCAGGACACGTTTCCCACCCTAACATTCTCTCACAATTGGTAGTGCGACCGGGGGTGCACATTGTTAAATAAACCCATTCCACATACTTTCAAACAATCCATTCACTCTGATCAGTAGTGATGTTACGCTCGAAGCAGACGCTCGAGACAAGTGTCGAGCGCTCGCGGCAGAAGTATCACGATCAGTCGTCCCGATGCCTCGCTGGATCCGGTGGAACAGCTCGTGACGTCACGCTCAAAGCAGACGCCCGACAAGTGTCGAGGGCTCGCGGCAACAAGTATTCCGATACGTTGTACTGATGTCTCGCTTCATTCAGTGGAAAAACACCTGGCCGCGGAAGCAAAGCGTCGTGATGTCACACGCGTGTCGGCCGTGACCGTGGACGTGTCACTCAGGTAGCGAGGGGTCGAGTCAGTCAATTTGGTTCAGTCAAACTCACAATGCTTATAAAAAGGGGATATATCCCTCAAAATGTTGTGGGTTGTGAGGAGAGCTTTTGCGCGCATTACGTCATATTGAGAACGAGGGAGAGTAAAGTGAAATTAGATCAGATTACACATTAGATTAATTTGCAAATGCACATATTATAGGCATTCATTGACACACTATACACTGATTTATATAATACGCACACACACGCGCGCACCCCTCCACCCCCCCCCTCAAGTTACTTTTTGTGTCTGTCAGTTAGTCAGTTTTTGTGTTTGTTTTTGTGTCTGTCTGTTTGTCAGTTTTTATGTTTGTATGTCTATCTGCCAGTTTGTATATTTGTTCGTGCCACGTGAGAATATTCTCAAAAGCTGGAGAGGTCATTAGCAAAAAGAGGAACCGGCTGAAACCAAATGCTGCTGAGATGATTTTGTTTTTAAATAAAAATGTGTGAAACACCCAAATCCCCATCCCAGTGTCACTAGCATTCTATACACCTACCATCAAGAGTTCCCTATACACTCTAAAAATGATTCATGAGGCTAGTTGGTATGACTTGAAAACATGAGCTTTTTCAACATAAAAATGACTTCTTTTTTACTATTCATTGTTTTATTAAGTTGGTAACTTCTTTTATGGAGTTAATCAAAATTAAATATTAAGAAAGATGTATTAACTTAAAAGTATATTGTTTTTGAATAAGCTTTTCTGCTTTCACATAACAAAGGGAAAGATTAAGTGAGTGAAATTTAATTTCTATTCCACTATTAAGTTGGTGCAACTTCCTAAATTCCCATCACATGTGTATATTACCACGGGAAAAGAATTGGCCATTTTCTGCCTCGAGCTTGCGCCAGCCAACAGGTGGAAGAAAGCGGCAATTAGGACGAACCTCGAATTCACCCTTGGATAAACTTCTCTCGGTGAGTAAATATATCTTTTATTTATTTTCTGAACTTTATGTACAACAGTAACCATCAGTCCACTAGCACATATGCGAACATTGTCGTTTTGTGTGTGCGTAAAGATATTCTTTGTTAAATTAGCAAGTTTAAGTCGTATAATCCTTGACTTCAGATACCACAACACCACACTGAATAAGTTACCCCTGACAATAAAATTAATGGAGTAGGCAAAATTGGCTATCCATTTGTTTGTTTGTTTTTTTTATCCAAAAAATCGGTGTTCAAATGAATTTATCTAGTATTACAAAGAATGTCAATGTTCATATTTTTTGTTTGTGCGAGTTGTTTGTGAAAGCAATGTCCAAAAAGGGTTCTCCATTATTGATCTTACCTTATTAAGTGAGTCAAACAGTGTTTGAGTGATGTAAATAAAGGGTATGCAAAGTTGTTCGAAAATAATAAAGCCATTTTGTTTAAAGATTTATATAGATGAGAAAGGAGTGCTTTGCAATTAAAAAAAAAAAATGGGGGGAGTATCAACCTTTTGCAATAATTGTCTGTTATTCATCCATGTTTTCCGGCTCTCTGCTCAGTGGTGGCAGTGTGTATCAGTTCTTTACCACAGTGTGTACTGTGTAGTAGGTTACGGACAACCTCCAGACTACGGTAAAAGTTGAACAGTTAATATATTCTGCAAATAAAACTAGAACAACTGCTGATTCTGCAGTGATCGCCTGTTTTTCTTCTTAATTGTTGGTCAACAATCTATTTGCATCATATAAAGGGACTAACTTTTTTTCCCCTTCTTTTGCAGAAACAGCTGAACTGGTTTGAAACAACCTGGCAATATTTGCAATCAACTGTTCAGAAAGTTTTAGACAGTAAGTTATCACTATAAGACTGCTGCACTAGACATAGCTGCCCACCTGTGATAGCTTGTTTTTCTTCTAACTGTTGGTCAACTATCTATTTGCATCATTTTTTAAGTAGAGCCTGTGGATTTTTTTTTTAGAGTGTATTCCACAAGCATTTCCGTTTTTCATTTAAAAGTAACAAAACAGCTTTTTTTTTGTTTTTGTTATTATTATTATTATTATTATTATTAATTAATCTGGGGAAGAATAAAGAACAAATTTCATGCTAGGGGTCGAACCCACTACTGCTTGCACACTAGGCAAAGTATGTAACCACCATACGACCCACATATTTAGTTGCTCAGATGACACTTGGTTATATGAAAGTTCAGTATATATATATTTTTTCAACAGATGTCATCAAACTGAATTGTGTCAAATGTCTCGTAGCACTGAACCATTTCAACACATTTGCTTCAGTGATACAGAAAGCAGTGGTGAAGCAGTGTCGTGACTCACCACACTGATTCGTGGCAAATGCTTCATAACACTGAACTATTTCAACACATTTGCTTCAGGGATACAGAAAGCAGTGGTGAAGCAGTGTCATGACTCACCACACCGATTCATGGCAAATGCTTCAAAACACTGAACCATTTTGACACATTGCTTGATATTGATTCACTGCTTCAGAAAGCTTCGGTTTCTCCATCACTATGTGATCAGTTATCACTTACCGGCAAGAAGGAAGTGAGGAGCGTGAACGGGCGTGAAGGTTTTGGGACGCTTAAATGGGAAAAGTTCCTGCGTAATTTGGGAGCAGGTGCGCTTGAGGGGAGGAGCTATTAATATAAAAAGAGGCATTTTCTGCAGGTAGGGGAAGCGTGAGGTGGGTTTGTCCATGCCAGAGCAGAAATGTAGTTTTGTCTCAGCTTAATCCCACTTTTGCTTCTTGTGTGTATATGTTTGGATGTTGCTGGGGAAATCCATTCATATTTTTTGTAAATAGTATTTTCTTCCTTTTTTTAGTGATTTTTGACTTTTTGCTGTAAGTAGTTATATATTTTCTTTTTTGTATATAATCCAATGGTGCTCTTTGTTTTTGCTGGGGTTCGAACCTATCAAAAAATTCACAACACCTGCATTCTCCTGACTACGCCATCAGTTTTTTTTTTTTTTTAGTAGCCGGAAGAACCCCGCGACATATGGTGGCAGTGGTGGGATGGCTAGTCAGTAAAGAAAGGTTCGCCCCACTAAAAAGCGCACCAGATTGCGGTCTCAGCATTTCAGGTGACAAAGCTCCACTGAGTCTGATGATTATGTGGGCACCGACACCTCAGACGCCACAGTCACTACAGCCAAGCCAGAACCTGTAGGGGAACTTGTGGCAATGATGCGAGACTTCATGACAGCACAAGACAGGAGAGAAGAGAACCTGCTGTCCAAGCTGCGTGGCCTGAGGGCTTCGTTTCCTATGATGCCAGGTGCACCAACGCCAAGCACCGAAACCGCCAGCAGCCCCATGCTTGCTTTGCCAACACCAACTCCATTACGCAGGCCTCAAAACCAGCCTATCGACGCAGCTTCACCTCATTTGCCTGATATAGGTGACCAGCCAGGGCAGGCAAGACCGGACTTTCCATTTTTTTCCGAGCCCAAGATACCCCAATATCAGCGGGGCGAGGACATTGAAAACTATTTGCTCCGTTTTGAACGCATGGCCAAAACGTGTAAGTGGCCTGAGAGTAAGTGGGCCTGCAGATTGGTGCCATTGCTGTCCGGAAAAGCACTGGAGGCTTATAGCGCAATGGACGAAGAACGAGCCTACTGCTACAAGACACTGAAGTCAGCGCTTCTGATGAAGTTTGATGTGTCTCCCGAGACGTATCGCCAGCAATTTAGAGCCATGACCGTTCCAGTTGGTGAGAACCCCACCGGGACCTACCACCGCCTGAAGGGGCTCTACCGACGCTGGATTCGGCCTGAAAAGCACACCAAGGAGGAGATCGGTGACGCGATCATCACAGAGCAGTTGCTTCGTGTTCTCCCAGCGGACGTGAGGACCTGGGTCAAGGAGCATGAACCAACAGAGGGGCTAGCTGCTGCCAAGCTTGCCCTGCAGTATGTCAACGCGCGCCGAGGACAACTCATGCGACCCAGCAGCACACAAAGGCGACCGCACCAACACAGTACAGGCCTGGACCAAGAGAAGTGAGCAAAGACTTCCAATTCGGGCCCAACTCCACTTGGAACTGATAAGAACTTTGTTTGCTTTTATTGTCAGCAACCTGGGCATAAAGCTTCAGTGTGCCCAGTACGTAAGACCAAATTTGCTGGTGCTTGCTATGTTCCCCATCCCGAGGGTGGAACTAGTCAGACTAATCAAGAGAGGCTCCAACGTGTCAAAACCGTGACTATTATGAACAAACAAGTGACTGCACTGTTAGTGGCAGCTTCATGTCATTAGTTAGGCAGGATGTTGTACCGGTAACATGTGTAAATTATGGGCACCAAGAGGAAATAGTGTGTGTACATGGGGATAAACATCCTTATCCCACAGCAGAGCTTAATGTTACAATTAATGATCAGCCATATTTGCTAACTGTCGGGGTGGTTAAAAAATTGCCATTACCAGCTATCTTGGGTTGGGATCTGCCAGTTTTTCTGGATTTGTTGCTGGAAAACCAACCACTGAATATTGAAAATGTAGAAAATGACTCTGCCAAACACATTACCTGTCCCGTAATCACTAGATCTCAGGCGAAGGCGGGTGTCAAACTAAGCCCAGAGCCTCATAGCAAACCGTTTAAAGGGCCGGTTCCAAAACCAACTAAAGACGATTCCTGCGCTCAATTGCTACCAGATTTTGACGATAGCTTGTTTAATGGGGGCACGAAGGGACCCAGGAAGTCCCGACCACAACGCAGATTTGAAAAACAAACTCAGGAATCCCACAGTCAGGAGGGTCAGTAGACATGGAAACGTGGTCAATACAAAAAAATATGTCAGTTTTACAGAGGGATGATGAATCACTGAAAAACCTGTTTACAAAGGTGATGACTGAAACAAATGAACAAGGGTTAGCAAAGGACCAGTTTATGGTAGAAACCGGAATATTGTATGCAAAAACCCAAAAACGTAAACGTTTGGTAGTACCAGCCAGCTGTAGACCACTTATCATGCACTTAGCACACACTGTTCCATGGTCCGGACATCTCGGTCGCAATAAAACATTCATGCATGTCAGTTCACTCACATCATCTCCACCCCCTTCCGCAGGATTGCGATGGACATTGTGGGCCCCCTGACTAGAAGTGGTGGTGGACATGAGTACATCCTGGTCGTTTGTGATTATGCCACACGCTTCCCTGAAGCGTTTCCCCTGCGTACAGTCACTGCTCCTGCCGTACTCCGTGCATTGGTCCAACTCTTTCAGAGTGGGAATCCCAGATGATATCATCACAGATCAGGGAACCAACTTCACTTCCAGACTAATGCAGCTCTTCCACAAACAACTAAACAACTGCATCTCTGCAATCAAGACAACTCCATACCATCCACAAACTGACGGGCTCATAGAGCGATTCAACCAAACATTGAAGAAGATGCTCCAAAAGTTTGTGAACGACACCGGAAAAGACTGGGAGCGATGGCTGCCGTTTCTTTTATTTGCATACCGTGAAGTGCCCCAGGCATCAACTGGGTTTTCTCCGTTTGAGTTGTTGTATGGCTGGGAGGTTCTAGGACCGTTGGACCTTCTGAAGAAGAACTGGGAGGCCCCTTCTGCCAAATCAAATGACCGAAATGTGGTCCAGTTCGTGCTGGAGATGAGAGAGAGGCTGGCGAAATACCGTGAGGAGGCAGAGGTCAACCTACATGAGGCCCAGAAAAGCCAGAAGACTTGGTATGACCAACACGCACGCCACACACTAAAAACTGCTGGGTTAAAAATAACCCAATTTGGGTTATAAAATAACCCAACCGCTGGTTAAATATTGCACCAACCCAGCAGTAGTCAATTTGACCCAGCAAGATGGGTTACATCACTATAACCCAACAGATGAGTTAAAAAAATTTACTCAATTTCTGGGTCAAATTAACTACAAACCAAGGTAAATTCAACTTCATGTATGTGTTATATATTGTACCCAAAAACTGGGTCAAATTAATTACAATTTTGGGTTGTTTTAACTATATATATAGTTTATTAATTGTACTTAATGTTGGGTTTAATTAAGTGTTACTGTGGGTTGTTTTAACTACCTGTATTGTTTATCAACTTTACCAAATGTTGAGTAAAATCAGTTGTAAATGTGGGGCAAAATTAATTAAAATGTTGGGTTGTTTTAAACAAGTTCAGTAATCCATACAAATGTTTGGTCAAATTAACCAAAATGTACAACCACAACCTATAACAATCCAAGTGATTTGATAATGGATAGGAGGTACCAATAAATACCAGTACAGCAATCTTTATAATACTCTGCCTTGATATTTATTTGTAAAACATTCAGTGCAAATGAGTGAATCACACATTAAAAAAGTCAAGGCAAACTTGGCAAAATACTGTGCAAAACAGACAAACATAAGGAAAAAAATCATGATTGAAGTTTAGGACCAACACATTTATAGGACTGACCATGCGAGATTTAAGCTTGACCCTTTAACCCCCGCCTTCCTCTCATTCATTCATTCATTTTCCATCTCAATCCTCAAAAACACCATTGTCTTTTCAACTTCATGTTATCATGTTCTCATTTCTTTGTTGGTTTTTGTCACATTTTATTTGCATTTTTTTAATGATGCTTTAGTATTTTTGTCACTTTTCTTGCACTTTTTAGTGAATTTAGCTTATATCTGGTCAATTTTTTGCATTTTGGGAATGTTTTGATTTTATGTCACTCTTTTGATGTGTTTTGGTGGTGTTTTTGTTGTTCAGTTTGGTTGTTGTTCTTGACTCATTTTTGCTGCTTTACACAAATCTAAAAACCTTGAATAAGCCCCTAAATAGCACAAAAATAGATTGATATGATAAGGAAATTGTGAATAAAGCAGCCAAGAAAAACATTGAATAAGCCCTAAATAGCACAAAAATAGATTAATATGATAAGGAAATTGTGAATAAAGCAGCCAAGAAAAACAAGTAATTTGAGAATGACAGAATCATCTTCAGAGATCAAACAAGTGTGACAAAACCTCAAAAACATCAAAAAAAAGTTCTTAAAATGACACATTCTTCCAGGGCTGGCTCAATTTCATCATTTGAACATTGTGGCTGGGTGGGGCTGGACCTTCTAATGGGTCATCAAGAGTATTTTGAAGGATTTTTTTTTTTTTTTTTCTTCTTCTAAGTGTCGTCTAAAAGACTATAGATAAGAAAATGTCCGACCACAACCGCTTTCACAACACTGGAAGTGGGTTGATGCTGAGTGTACATGGTGTACCCCACACAAATGAATAAAAAAAGACCCTTGATGCCCCCTGAAATTTGCTTTTTGCACTTAAAGCATTTGAATGTCATCTTTTAAAAAAATATATTCAAAATAAGCAAAAACAAAAAGAAGAGAACCCTCCAACTAGTCACTTAACTACGTACAAGTTCTCTAAATTTCTTGAGAAACTGGAGTCTAGGGCCTGCTCTTGGAATCAACTGCTTAATTGTTTCCTCATCAATCCCCTCCTCTGAAAAACAAAACAGAAGACAGAGACATTACATCAGCTCAGCAGAAAGCAAAATTATATGGAAGCAATAGTAAGAAGCACAATCTCCCAACATTTATTAAACGTGAAAAGAGTACTGAAAGACTATAAAATGTGCCATATTAGTCATAACATACCACTGGAAGCTACTCAAAAAAGATGAAAATGTTTTCATACCTTTAAATCTTTCTACCACATCTGCCAGCTGCCACTCTGTCAACGGTGTAGTGACAAAGCTATCCATTGATCTGAAACAAACACAAAAAGGGCTTAAGCAAAAATAAAATAACTGTTGTATAATTATTCAGGGAAAACATTGTCGAATGAAAAGGAAACGAACTGCAGAATGTAATCCAATATTTGTTCACTCACAGGTAGGACTGCATGATTTTTTTAAAGAAACCTAATGGTGATTTATCGGAGACACATTGTGATTTCTATTTAATTTGAGCCTTTTCAATTTTGACTTTTAAATCCATTAAATACTGCTATGAGGATGACTTACACGAGTCTTGTCAGTTTGCGATAACATTAAATACTAATTTTATAAAATTTAAAGGCAATAAAACTCTCGACTACGAACTAATCAACTTTCTTGAATACGGCTTCTAAAAGTATGAAAAACAAAACAGAAATTAACAAATGAATAAAGTAAAACAACCAAATCGAGTAACAAAACATGTCAAAGAATTAGAGTGACAAGAAATCACACACAAACACAAAAAAAAAAAACTCAGTGTCAAAAAACAAATGCTTGAAAAGTCCTAAAAATGCAACCAAAACAGGCACTAAAGTAAAAAAATCCAACAAATAGGGAGGACAAAAAGCCTCAAAAAGTTTTCAAAAGGGTACTTACAATGACAAATCTGCAGATGTTAAGGGGCTTAAGCACAAAGCTAACTTTAGTTTGTAGAGTGTCTCTAAAGTGTTTACTGCTGACAGAAACCACAAGCGTGCAAACAAATTAAATAATTATTGACATTTCTGACTTTTTGTTTCTAGGGAAAAGGTTAAAAAAAAAAAACTGCTTGCGTTTATTTCATGAGCTCATTAACAATAGATAATCTTATGGGACATTAAATACAACTGGAGACTGACTTGACTTTCTAGGAAATTAACCTGCTAGGGCAATATCGCAATCACGGCAATATCGCATTTATCGCAGTGGCTATGTTTACATGGCCGGAAAAAGTAGAAGTAGCAGAAAACAAAGCACAGCTACATTTTTTTCCTGCCTAAAGCGTTTCATAATCCAAAGTGTCACAGTCGCGCCTTAGTTTTACAACGTGTCTTGCACTTTACATTTCGTCATTTGTAAGAGCTGCTTTTCTCAATGGAGCCGCAGGCTGCACGGATGTTAAGCTAGCTAGGCCAAGCCAAAGAAGGATAAGTCACGTGTTAGCTCATGGGCGCAACTGAGATGTGAGCTCCATTTACTGACCTGACTACGGATCAGGCTGTCGGAGAGTGAGAGACGCGTGTAAGAGAGCGCAGTCATGGACACTAGTCGGGCTGCAAGGGCCTAACCAGTGTCCATGACTGCGCTCGGTCATGGACACTGCCTCGCAGCCCGACGAGAGCAGCAGAAGTGGCCGTGGCTACAGTGGGGAAACCGCACAGAGTACAAATGCAGCCATGGCTGCCAGCTGACGACCTTACTACATACAAACTATTTTAATTTATTCGATAAATGGCCTAGACATGAAGAAAGAAGCTGTATGAGTGCTGATATAAGGTCGGCGCACTACTTGTTGGCTAAAGGGTTAGCTAAGCAGCTAGCTAGCTTGCTGTTAATGTGTGCGACACGGACGCGTGCGGGCGGGCACATGCCTTCCTCCGACTGTGTCAGCCATAAAATTGGCTGGCAAACAGACTTATCTGTGAGAGTCTGACTGGTTTTAATTTAAATTTCATCAAGCTGCATTGCAGCAAACCCAAAGAAAAAAACGCACTTGCTACTTCTAGCCAAAGGGTAATTGCGTTAGCTTTACGTTTTTGGCAAATCAACTGAGTAACGTCGACGTAAAGATAGTATTAGGTCACACAACAAACGACATGAATTTGATATGTAGCTAGGCGTTAGTGTGCACAAACCTTTCATTATCAAGTTGCCTCGAAGATATCCGACAGGTGCTCACGATGAGAAGTGCTTGAGCTGAACTCTGGGCAATGGCGCCTGCCCGCGCATTCCTGAGTGTGTGTGGAGGGGGACGTCCTTTGACGTGATGACGTACGAGGCAGAACAACCCAGATGCTGAGTAAACCGATGGGTATTGGGTTGTATGATTTTTAACCCAGCACATGGGTTGCACAACAAATAACCCACTTGACCCAAATCACCAAAAAATAACCCAAAATGAGTCAAATATCTCATAACCCATTGGTTGGGTAGAAAAAATAACCCAGCATTTTTTAGTGTGCACCGTGAGTTCACCCCAGGTCAAAAGGATTGCTTGGGAAATCCATTCATATTTTTTGTAAATAGTATTTTCTTCCTTTTTTAGTGATTTTGACTTTTTGCTGTAAGTAGTTATGTATTTTCTTTTTTGTATATAATCCAATGGTGCTCTTTGTTTTTGCTGGGGTTCGAAACTATCAAAAATTCACAACACCAGCATTCTCCTGACTACACCATCAGTTTTTTTTAGTAGCCGGAAGAACCCCGCGACATTGCGTTGTTTTTTTTTTCTGCCAACTGAGAATTCGTTACAAAAGACACTTTTTTATGCACACAAAGGCAACACAAATGTGATCCTTTTGAATCTTCTCCTCTGTGTGTCTGCAAAATCGCTTTTTTTTTTTTTTTTTAATAGTAAACTTTCCCAGCGTTATTTCATTGTGTAAATGCTTTTATGATTATCATAAAAAATATGTAGACTATTTAAACATGAAGAAAACTTGCGTTTTTTTCTGCCAACTCGAAGAAATGAATATAAATTGCTGCTGCTGCGTTTTTGTTTTGTTTTTTTCGCGTCACTCCAAGCCGGGTCGGGCTTCAATACCAGCGGGCCGTGTCGGGTCGGGCTGGATTTTTTAGGCCCGATCTAACCTCTAGTATCTCTCTGCTCTCTCGATTGCAAAAAAACTGATATTTCCTCATATTGAAACAGATTGTTATGGCTGCTAAAATGTTGCTTTACCTCATTTTAATTCATTATTAGGGCCCGAGCACTAGACGTGCGAAGGCCCTATTGTTTTGCAAAGGATTATTATTATTATTATTATTATTATTAGGGCCCGAGCACTGAGCGTGCGAAGGCCCTATTGTTTTGCAAAGGATTATTATTATTATTATTATTATTATTATTATTATTCTTTTTTCAGGGCAAATGAAAATGGCCAATTTGGAGGCCTGAACATGCACGAAAAGTCACCAAAATTTGCACATACGTGCGGCTTTGCGTAAATTTCGATAATCTTGTGTCGTTTTGAAAAAATGTCAAAAAATGGCTCAGTGGCGCCCCCTTGACCCTTAAAATTTTCAAAAAGGCCTCTCCTCTCAGGTTTTCAACGTAGAGCAATGAAATTTGGGGAGTAGATACCTTATGTTTAACTGTTCAAAAAAGCCTCTTGCACCCATATTCCAAATCCAACAGGAAATCGGATATTTTGGATCAAATGTGAAATTTTTATCGGTTCACAGTTGGAGTTTACATTTGGAGGCCTGAACATGCACGAAAACTCACCAAAATTTGCACATACATGCAACTTTGCGTAAATTTTGATAATCTACAAAAAAATTTAACAAAATGGCTCAGTGGCGCCCCCTTGAAATTTTCAAAAAGGCCTTTCCTATTTGTTTTTTTCAACGTAGAACGATGAAATTTGGCGAGTCGATACATTGTGCAAAACTGCTCCAAAAAGTCTCTTGCACCCATATTCCAAACCCAACAGGAAGCCGGAAATTTTGGATCAAATGTGAAATTTTATCGATTTACATTTGAGACCTTGTCGCTGAAGAAAATAGTTGGGTCGTCTTCAAAATTGGTCAGACTATTCAAGAGACATATAAGATCTTAAGTTTTCAAAATGGTGAGTTTTCACTCAAGGGTCTGACCTGGGCGTGGTCCCAAAGTCGGCCATTTTTGGGCAAAATACCAAATTCAGAAAATGATTAAAAACTCCGTGATACAACGTTCAATCTTTTTCATTTCTAGCATGTATATGAGATATCCCAGCCTGAACACGACTGCATTGAAATATTACCCATTAGGCCTGGCGCCCCCTAGTGGGAACAGGAAATGGCCTTCTTTACGAGACAGGCTCCTCCTCCAAGGTAAAAAAATCTATTGACCTCAAACCTGTTTCAGGGGAGCCTCAAGACATGTGTTCAGGTGCCTGATGAAAAATATTGAGGTTTCGTTGAAGCGGAGAGGTCCAAACTGGAGAGGAAAATGACCGTCAACAATTTGTCTCGCCAAAAACTTTGAACAGTCATAACTCGGCAGATATACAACATATCTGCGCCAAACTTCCCGTGTTTGTTGAGAGTCATACCCTGAAGGTTCTTGTAGGGGTCATTTGCATCAACTCTACAGTGCCAACTAGTGGCGACAGAAAAAAGTTTTAAAAAAGGCCTTTCCTATTGGGTTTTTTCAACATAGAGCAAGGAAATTTGGGGAGTAGATACCTTATGCAAAACTGCTCCAAAAAGTCTCTTGCACCCATATTCCAAATCCAACAGGAAATCGGGTATTTTGGCTCGAATGTGAAATTTTCATGGGTTCACAGTAGGAGTTTACATTTGGAGGCTTGAATATGCACAAAAACTCACCAAAATTTGAACATACATGCGGCTTTGGATAACGTTCGATAATCTTGCAACGTTACGAAAACATGTAACAAAATGGCTCAGTGGCGCCCCCTTGAAATTTTCAAAAAGGCCTCTCAATTTAGGTTTTTCTAACATAGAGTGATGAAATTTGGAGAGTCAAAACTTTGTGCAAAACTGCTCCAAAAAGTCTCTTGCACACACATTCCAAATCCTACAGGAAATCGGATATTTTGGATTGAATGTGAAATTTTTATCGATTTACAGTGTGCACATTTTACACCTTGGCACCTAGGGAATTAGTTTGATCATTCTCAAAATTGGCGAGACTGTTCATGAGGCATATGAAATCTTAAGTTATAAAAATGGTGTGTTTTCATTCACGGGCCTGACCTGGGCGGGGCGCCAAAGTCGGCCATTTTTTCGCCAAAACACCGAATTCGGAAAATTACTGATAACTCCCTCATACAACGTTCAATCTATTTTAAATCTGGCATGTGTGTGAGGTATACCAGCCTGAGCAGGACTGGATTGAAAATTTACCATTTGTGCCTGTCGCCTCCTAGTGGGAACAGGAAATGCCCTTTTTTACGGGACACACTCCTCCTCTAAAAGGAAAAAAATCAATCTACCTCAAACCTGCATAAGGGAAGCCTTAAGACCTGTCTTCAGGTGCCTGATGAAAAATATTGAAGTTTCGTTGAAGCGGAGGGGTCCAAACAGGAAAGTGAAAATGACTGTCAACAATTTTTCTCTCCAAAAACTTTGAACAGTCATAACTCGGCAGATATACAACATATCTGCGCCAAACCTCCCGTGCTTGTTGAGAGTCATACCCTGAAGGGCCTTGTAGGGGTCATTTGCATCAACCCTACAGCGCCAACTAGTGGCAATAGAAAGTCACTCGTTTTTCCAAAACATGTCCAGTTCTTTTCAGGTTGGTCATTGTAGTTTCAAGACCCATTAAAATACTTATTTACGGCCCATGTCCACGTGTCTCTGTCTGTTGCCGTGACGACCCTTTGTTCGCCATTTAAAGGAAATATTTTTTTCAGAGACTCAGGCAGCTTATAGAGCCACAATATTTGGCACACTTGGTCGAATTGGCCCAGTTAGAAGATTAATTTTGGTTTTGAATAAGGGCTTGGCTGCACAGCTCAGTAGTGGCTCCTTTTTTGTAGTACTCTCTCCAATAGGGGTTTTTATCTCTTGGGTGTGGGAATGTAAATAGGCGACTTTCGAGCATGTTAGGTTCTAATGAGGTGATTAGAGAGGAGGATCTGCCACCACCCTGATCTGCACACAGTCCGAGTTGCGTGACGTCCGAGTTGCGCTAGATTGCGAGGGCCCGTTCAGTCCTGCTTGCAGGCCTAGTTATTATTCTTCTTCTTTTTTCATGGCAAATGAAAATGGCCAATTTGGAGGCCTGAACATGCACGAAAAGTCACCAAAATTTGCACATACGTGCAGATTCGCGTAAATTTCGATAATCTTGCGTCGTTTTGAAAAAATGTCAAAAAATGGCTCAGTGGCGCTCCCTTGACCCTTAAAATTTTCAAAAAGGCCTCTCCTCTCAGGTTTTCAACGTAGAGCAATGAAATTTGGGGAGTAGATACCTTATGCCTAACTGTTCAAAAAAGCCTCTTGCACCCATATTCCAAATCCAACAGGAAATCGGGTATTTTGGATCGAATGTGAAATTTTTTCGATTCACAGTTGGAGTTTACGTTTGGAGGCTTGAACATGCACGAAAACTCACCAAAATTTGCACATCCATTCAACTTAGCGTAAATTTTGATAATCTACAAAAAATTTTTACAAAATGGCTCAGTGGCGCCCCCTTGAAATTTTCAAAAAGGCCTCTCCTATTAGGTTTTTTCAACGTAGAACAATGAAATTTAGTGAGTCGATACATTGTACAAAACTGCTCCAAAAAGTCTCTTGCACCCATATTCCAAACCCAACAGGAAGCCGGAAATTTTGGGTCAAATGCGAAATTTTATCGATTTACATTTTAGACCTTGTCGCTGAAGGATAAAGTTGGATCGTCTTCAAAATTGGTCAGACTATTCAGGAGACCTATGAGATCTTAAGTTTTCAAAATGGTGTGTTTTCATTCAAGGGTCTGGCCTGGGCGTGGTCCCAAAGTCGGCCATTTTTAGGCAAAATACCAAATTCAGAAAATGATTAAAAACTCCGTGATCCAACGTTCAATCTTTTTCATTTTTAGCATGTTTATGAGATATCCCAGCCTGAACACGACTGCATTGAAATATTACCCATTAGGCCTGGCGCCCCTAGTGGAAACAGGAAATGGCCTTCTTTACGAGACAGGCTCCTCCTCCAAGGGAAAAAAATCTATTGACCTCAAACCTGTTTCAGGGGAGCCTCAAGACATGTGTTCAGGTGCCTGATGAAAAATATTGAGGTTTCGTTGAAGCGGAGAGGTCCAAACTGGAAGTGAAAATGACCGTCAACAATTTGTCTCGCCAAAAACTTTGAACAGTCATAACTCGGCAGATATGCAACATATCTGCGCCAAACTTTCCGTGTTTGTTGAGAGTCATACCCTGAAGGTTCTTGTAGGGGTCATTTGCATCAACTCTACAGTGCCAACTAGTGGCGACAGAAAGAAGTTTTAAAAAAGGCCCTTCCTATTGGGTTTTTTCAACATAGAGCGAGGAAATTTGGGGAGTAGATACCTTATGCAAAACTGCTCCAAAAAGTCTCTTGCACCCATATTCCAAATCCAACAGGAAATCGGGTATTTTGGATCGAATGTGAAATTTTCATGGGTTCACAGTAAGAGTTTACATTTTGAGGATTGAATATGCATAAAAACTCACCAAAATTTGCACATACATGCGGCTTTGCATAACGTTCAATAATCTTGCAACGTTACGAAAACATGTAACAAAATGGCTCAGTGGCGCCCCCTTGAAATTTTCAAAAAGGTCTCTCCGTTTAGGTTTTTTCAACGTAGAGGGATGAAATTCGGAGAGTCGATACCTTGTACAAAACTGCTCAAAAAAGTCTCTTGCATGCATATTCCAAACCCAACAGGAAATCGGGTATTTTGGATTGAATGTGAAATTTTTATCGATTTACAGTGTGCACATTTTACACCTTGGCACCTAGGGAATTAGTTTGATCATTCTCAAAATTGGCGAGACTGTTCATGAGGCATATGAAATCTTAAGTTATCAAAATGGTGTGTTTTCATTCACGGGCCTGACCTGGGCGGGGTGCCAAAGTCGGCCATTTTTTCGCCAAAACACCAAATTCGGAAAATGACTGATAACTCCCTCATACAACGTTCAATCTATTTTAAATCTGGCATGTGTGTGAGGTATACCAGCCTGAGCAGGACTGGATTGAACATTTACCATTTGTGCCTGGCGCCTCCTAGTGGGAACAGGAAATGCCCTTTTTTACGGGACACACTCCTCCTCTAAAAGGAAAAAATCAATCTACCTCAAACCTGCATAAGGGAAGCCTTAAGACCTGTCTTCAGGTGCCTGATGAAAAATATTGAAGTTTCGTTGAAGCGGAGGGGTCCAAACAGGAAAGTGAAAATGACTGTTAACAATTTTTCTCTCCAAAAACTTTGAACAGTCATAACTTGGCAGATATACAACATATCTGCGCCAAACTTCCCGTGCTTGTTGAGAGTCATACCCTGAAGGGCCTTGTAGGGGTCATTTGCATCAACCCTACAGCGCCAACTAGTGGCAATAGAAAGTCACTCGTTTTTCCAATACATGTCCAGCTCTTTTCAGGTTGGTCATTGTGGTTTCAAGACCTATTAAAATACTTATTTACGGCCAATGTCCACGTGTCTCTGTCTGTTGCCGTGACGACCCTTTGTTCGCCATTTAAAGGAAATATTTTTTTTCAGAGACTCAGGCAGCTTATAGAGCCACAATATTTGGCACACTTGGTCGAATTGGCCCAGTTAGAAGATTAATTTTGGTTTTGAATAAGGGCTTGGCTGCACAGCTCAGTAGTGGCTCCTTTTTTGTAGTACTCTCTCCAATAGGGGTTTTTATCTCTTGGGTGTGGGAATGTAAATAGGCGACTTTCGAGCATGTTAGGTTCTAATGAGATGATTAGAGAGGAGGATCTGCCACCACCCTGACCTGCACACAGTCCGAGTTGCGTGACGTCCGAGTTGCGCTAGATTGCGAGGGCCCGTTCAGTCCTGCTTGCAGGCCTAGTTTTTTTATTGTTATGTGATTGCATTTCTAAGTTGATTGCACATATATAGTGGGCTAGGCCTACATTTTACTTTTGTTCTACATTGCAATTTAGTTGGGGTTTTTTTGCAACTGAACTGATCCCTGGATTGATATTGCGATAAAGATGCTGCTGCACTACAATATTTTCTTTGTCGTTTTCTTTAATATTTACTTGAATATTTTTATTGATGGGTCGTTGTGACTAAAATACAGTGACTGTTATTACTGATTTTGCACAGGAGTTCATATGTTGCACTGTGTGAAATGCTGCTACTGTGTGCAAAAAAAAAAAAAAAAAAAAAAAGAAAGCCCTGGTCTCATTCAAAGCACCAAATAAATGCTGTGATGTTTTTTTTTTGTTTTTATTATGTATATATATATATATATATATATACAGTGCCTTGCAAAAGTATTCGGCCACCTTGAACCTTGCAACCTTTTGCCACATTTCAGGCTTCAAACATAAAGATATAAAATTTTAATTTTTTGTCAAGAATCAACAACAAGTGGGACACAATCGTGAAGTGGAACAAAATTTATTGGATAATTTAAACTTTTTTAACAAATAAAAAACTGAAAAGTGGGGCGTGCAATATTATTCGGCCCCCTTGCGTTAATACTTTGTAGCGCCACCTTTTGCTCCAATTACAGCTGCAAGTCCTGGGGTATGTTTCTATCAGTTTTGCACATTGAGAGACTAACATTCTTGCCCATTCTTCCTTGCAAAACAGCTCGAGCTCAGTGAGGTTGGATGGAGAGTGTTTGTAAACAGCAGTCTTCAGCTCTTTCCACAGATTCTCAATTGGATTCAGGTCTGGACTTTGACTTGGCCATTCTAACACCTGGATACGTTTATTTTTTAACCATTCCATTGTAGATTTGGCTTTATGTTTTGGATCATTGTCCTGTTGGAAGATAAATCTCCGTCCCAGTCTCAGGTCTTGTGCAGATACCAACAGGTTTTCTTCCAGAATGTTCCTGTATTTGGCTGCATCCATCTTCCCGTCAATTTTAACCATCTTCCCTGTCCCTGCTGAAGAAAAGCAGGCCCAAACCATGATGCTGCCACCACCATGTTTGACAGTGGGGATGGCGTGTTCAGGGTGATGAGCTGTGTTGCTTTTACGCCAAACATATCGTTTTGCATTGTGGCCAAAAAGTTCAATTTTGGTTTCATCTGACCAGAGCACCTTCTTCCACATGTTTGGTGTGTCTCCCAGGTGGCTTGTGGCAAACTTTAAATGAGATTTTTTATGGATATCTTTGAGAAATGGCTTTCTTCTTGCCACTCTTCCATAAAGGCCAGATTTGTGCAGTGTACGACTGATTGTTGTCCTATGGACAGACTCTCCCACCTCAGCTATAGATCTCTGCAGTTCATCCAGAGTGATCATGGGCCTCTTGGCTGCATCTCTGATCAGTTTTCTCCTTGTTTGAAAAGAAAGTTTGGAAGGACGGCCAGGTCTTGGTAGATTTGCAGTGGTCTGATGCTCCTTCCATTTCAATATGATGGCTTGCACAGTGCTCCTTGAGATGTGTAAAGCTTGGGAAATCTTTTTGTATCCAAATCCGGCTTTAAACTTCTCCACAACAGTATCTCGGACCTGCCTGGTGTGTTCCTTGGTTTTCATAATGCTCTCTGCACTTTAAACAGAATCCTGAGACTATCACAGAGAAGGTGCATTTATACGGAGACTTTATTACACACAGGTGGATTCTATTTATCATCATCGGTCATTTAGGACAACATTGGATCATTCAGAGATCCTCACTGAACTTCTGGAGTGAGTTTGCTGCACTGAAAGTAAAGGGGCCGAATAATATTGCACACCCCACTTTTCAGTTTTTTATTTGTTAAAAAAGTTTAAATTATCCAATAAATGTTGTTCCACTTCACGATTGTGTCCCACTTGTTGTTGATTCTTGACAAAAAAATTAAATTTCATATCTTTATGTTTGAAGCCTGAAATGTGGCGAAAGGTTGCAAGATTCAAGGGGGCCGAATACTTTTGCAAGGCACTGTATATATATATATATGTAGTATTTTCATTTGACTTCAACCAGGAGTGACACAAGAGCCAATAAAAAGTTTAATGTCGCTTGTGTTGCCTCATGATTCATGAAAAATATGCTTTGCTTTAGAATTTTAATGCATCCCAGGCTTTAAGGCATCGCGATGGATTGCCGAATCGAATTGTGACCCTCTGAATCGAATCGTGTGGGCAGTGCCGATGCACACCTCTAATAATAATAATAATAATAATCAGAGAAAAGGGTGGCTACTTTGAGGATACAAGAATATTATACATTTTTAGTTATTTCACCCTTTTTGCAAAAGTACACAATTCCACACATTTTCATTCAGTTTTATTACCTTCAGTGAAAATTTACAATGTAAATAGTAAGGGTGTAACGGTACATGTATTTGTATTGAACCGTTTCGGTATGTGGTGCTCGGTTCGGAACAAGAGGCGTACCGAACGAGTTTCTGACGAAATGTAACCCTTACTTTTCGAGGCTGTGAGTCGATCGGGTTACCGTTTCTTTGTGTAGATTATATTTACTCCGTCTTCTCTACTATAATGAGGACCAACACGGTAGGACAGTATAACCCAGAAACGTCAACGGCGCGACAACGTGGCCGCCGCGAGAACGCAGTTAAAGTCAACAGCCAATGCACACCAGTCGCAGTGCGGCCGCGTGTTAGACGTGTCCCAGAAGTGGCTCAACACGACGCAAGCGAAAAGAACTGCAGAGTTTATTATTTGACGCGAGACGCGACCCTCCTGCATCAATACTACTACCGGTAGCTAGGATCGGGCAGACCGTAAGTCACTCGTGTACAAATACGGTGGATCCAGTTGATTTTTAAACTAATAAGCAATCGTAACCTACTTTTTGAGTCCATCAGATCTCTTGAGTGGTAGATCGGGGCACAGTTGACTTGTCTTTGTGGATTTACTGCTTTCTTCTCTGCTATAACAATACCCAACAGGGCCCTGTGTTTAATACAAAACCCTCCTACCTCAACAAAACAAGTAGAAACTAATATTCACATACGAACTAAAGTTATACAACATAAAATATACAATATAAATGAATACTACATTACATTTGTAAAATATAAACACATGATAAAATAAATAATAGCCCGTTTAAATAAAATAAATTATAATGAGCTAAAACACCTGTAATTAAACAATACACAAATCCTGCTTACACAATTAAATACATTTCTGTGTGGCGCTTTAACTTGAGAAATTCCACCAATAAAGCTTTCGAAAACCGTTCATAAGAAAAAAAGGTAACACGTTATAATAACCGTTTTACTAGTTAATAGATCATTAGTTAACTGTTGATAAATACTTCACAAATCAACAATAAATCATTTAACAGTTTGTTAAGCATTTGCAGGGTGTTCCAATCTGGTTGACCCCATTCTAAATGCCCATGCTAGTTGATGGATCTTAATAAAAATATATACACTTTATGTTGAAGGTGATAAGTTTTATTGGTTAAATATACAAAGAAAAGTACAAATATTTGTTGGTTCTATGGCAGATTTTCATAAATGTGCAACATGAGCGCTGCCTGCAAAATGCATTGTTAAAATGCCTTTTCTTTTGAAGTGAACGGCATTTCTTAACCTGAAAAAATAGAAATGCCAAACGTTACATACAAAAACTTGAAACGTTTCTACACAAACTGTTTCAGGTTAAGAGCACCCTGTAAATGCTTAACAAACTGTTAACAAATACTTCACAAATCAACAATAAATCATTTATCAACAGTTTACTAATGGTCTATTAACTAGTAAAACGGATAGTTATTATAAAGTGTTACCGAAAAAGAAATGATACATTGAGGCATTTCATTTGTAAAATACATGTTAAAATCTTGGGACTGCTTTTTTCTCTAGCACAGGACTTCTTTTTTCTTCTTTCAGAAAGAAAGCTGACCAATACGCGGGGTCTGAAAGGCAAATTGTTGTTGGATTATCTTTAAATACCCGCTACTTTTTGAGCAGAATTCTAGCTTTGTATAGGCTAATGTTCCTATTGTTGAAAGCACAAAGGTGTGTAATAAACAACTAGCACATTTATATTTTGCATTTTGTTTTCTTACTGTACCGAAAATGAACCAAACCGTGACCTCAGAACAGAGGTACGTAAAGAACCGAAATTTTTGTGTACCGTTACACTCCTAGTAAATAGTCATGAAAATAAAGAAAACGCACAAATGAGAAGGTGTGTCCAAACCTTTGGCCTGTACTGTATATGTGTGTGTGTGTGTCATATATAAGCATCTTCTTGGCTTTGTCTACTTTCTAATCATTACTCTCCTACTCACTTTTCCAGTAGAGGTCTCTACCCTGTCACCCTCTTTGCTCCTCTGCTCTGACTCCAACAGGTCAATAAAAGTGTTGGAGTGATTATTATTAGTGTATTATTATGACTACCCACTGACGATAATCGTGTGCTGGTCCATTTTTTCCTCCTCAAATGCGTGGATGATTGGCTGATGACTTGTATTTATTTAAAATGTATCTATTTATTTTTTAGATTATTTCATTTAAAAATGTTTTTATTTGTAGCTTACACAGACATTTTTTTCAGATAATCATACATTAACCATAATCAAAGTAAAAAGTTTCATTTTTTTGCCAAGTTTGGCTGTGTGTTTGGCTCTTAACTGTTATTTTGCACATCATTGGGAAAAAATGGAATTTGGATCCTCTTCCACCTCTTCAGACGAGCATATCCATGGACTGACTTATGAATCTCACTATTGCATTTTCTTTGTTTTATACTACCTTTATAACTTTTGTGTTTGTACTAATTGTTATATTACCTCTGTAGGGTGACCTTGAGTGTCATGAAAGGTCCTTCTAAATGAATTGTATTAAATTTCTTGAGTGTATTACATTTTGAATAAAAATCAATTTCTCATGTATGCCTTGTTAAAATCATGTTACAGTAAGTAGCCTAATGGACGTATAAGACCTGTTGTGTTTTACAGGTATAACTGGAGGTCTGACAAAATAAATAAATACAATTATGGTTTTAGTGTGCGGCGATCTTTATGTCAGGGAGTTCCGGCACGAAATTCTAGCCACTTTCACCCCTGATAGTGAAGGGGGCGGGGGCGATACAGAGAATGCTCTATAGACTGAGTTAGGAGGCATGAGCTTAACTTTTGTTTGATGAAAACCTGAGCACGGGAAGAGAAACAGAACCATATATATTCAGGTTTTTTGTCCATCAAATTCTGAACATTCAAATCAAATTACCAAAGAAAAAAAATGCAAGGATGACCCGTTTGCTCTATTCATTTAATATTCTTAAGCAAATGAACATGCACTATGCAAGCTATCAAATCCAATTTATCCCATTGCTGTCCTCACAGCGCATGTAAAATGATGTAGCTGAAGGAGCTTTGCAGTACTGTCCTGGTGTCAATAAAATGGAAAACAAATGAACCACAAAATTGTCAATTTAATAGTGTTATTATTATTTACAAACAAGGTTTCTGTTTTCAGGAATTTCGCCGAGTTTTATCCCTATCCACTGACACCCCCATCTTCACCGTAAATCATAAATGCAGGTTGCTTGCATGCTTCATTCAAGGACGGGCAGTGGGATTAACAGAGAAAAAAACAAGGGGGAAATCTGCCTTTAAACCCCTCCTTTTCTCCCATTTCACCAATGGCTGCAATCCATAAAATTGTGCCAGCTGTTGCCTTGTGCTAAATCCTGCTTAAAAGAAACAGACCTAAAAGGCCCAATCAAGGGAGGAGCTCAACTGTGAGGTTGTTGTGCCACCAAAAACTGTGGCTGTAGCTGCAACTGCAATTTGATTCACAACCAGAGTTAAGAAATTCACTCAAGGGAACGAGTAAAGAGCACTTTAGAAGGAAAGGGATTTGCCTCCAGAGTAGATCATTCGCAAAATGAAATTTCTTATAATTTCTAAACTGAATCAGGCTTAATAAAGTTAGTCGGACTTTTATTTCAGTTTAAGAAATATACTGCTTATTTGTTTTTTTTTTCTTTCTATTTTAAAGGTCACGCTAGATTCTTGATGGGACAAAACGAAACTCACAATGACAGTTGTGCTCGTCTGACTTTTTGTATGTGCGTGCGTGTTGCAGTTCGAGGACGGTGAGGCAGACACGTCACGAGTTCAGGCAGGGGTTAGTGTGGCAAGAGGAGGGAGCTCCGTGCACGCAGACTGTTCCGTCTCCACCGCATCATCGTCACCTCCGATCTCAAATCTGCATCACCATCACTCAACTCCATTTGAACCCAGACCGGTCTGTTAATTTGACAGGAGGTCAAGAGGTTTTTAGGGTAGATTGTTTGTGTTTAATCTACAACACAAAGGGTCAATCACAAAGTGCTGTGACCTGAAGTAATATTTTTTTTAATTGTATGTTAGGAGATATATTATCATATTTATTCTCATATAACGAGAATTAGTTAAACACTGGGTATGAGTGTATTTCAACACACACACACGACCCCCCCCACACACACGCAATATATATATATATATATATATATATATATATATATATATATATATATATATATATATATATATATATATATATATATATATATATATGTATAGGGGTGTCAAACGATTACATTTTTAAATTGAGTTAATTACAGCTTAAAAATTAATTAATCGTAATTAATCGCAATCAATCGCAATTCAAACCATCTCCAAAGTATGCCATATTTTTCTGTAAAGACGGATTATACATACAACATACTGTACATAAGTGCTGTATTTGTTTATTATAACAATAAATCCACAAATGCCATTATTAACATTCTTTCTGTTTAAGTGATCCATGGATAGTAAGACTTGTAGTTCATAAAAGATAAATGTTATAGTTACAAGTTATAGTAATTTTATATTAAAACCCCTCTTCATATTTTCGTTTTAATAAAATGTGTACAATTTTCAATCAAAAGTAGAGTTAATATAATAATAACAAGAATAAAAATAACAATAAGAATTGAGTGACCAAACTGAGTAATGGCAGTTCACTTTGCATTGTTGTTTAGCTGTGTGAGAATAGGGCCTCATTACTACAGACTGAAGTGCTTTTCTTTTTGTGAACATTATTTTTTTTTTGAGAGATAGCAATATTATTTTTGTTGTGCTTTCACTAAATGATACTTCTGTTTGTTGTGGAGTTGCAGAAGCGTATGCCAATAAACGGCGCAGCCCAAAGAACGCCTGTGTCCACTCGGCTTTATAAAAGATATATCTCTGTGCATATCTTACCCAAAATACAACAACAGACACATAATTGCCACTAAAAGAAAGCAAACTTACCGAAATATGTGTGGAGCACAAAGCAACAGCATAAACGTCTCACAACTACTAATTCTCCCACTATTAGAAGGAATAACATTAGTATGGAACGGCGCTGCGCAGCCCCCAAGCAGCCGGTGGCATTCTCTTCACTCTTAATGTCCATAAACGGCCTCATTGAAATCTGTTTGAGGCAATGCGAGAGCGGCTCATTCAGTGCACGTGTTAATTTCGTCAAATATTTTAACGTGATTATAAAATTAACGCCCGTTAACGCGATAAATTTGACAGCCCTAATTATATACTGTACTATATGTGCTATATTAGGGCTATATATATATATATATATATATATATATATATATATAGGGTGTCCCAAAAAAGTAAATCCAGGAAACTAATCTCGCACACCCTCTCAATGCATTCCACTTCTTGCCAAAGTACTGTGAGAAAAAATTCACAATGATCGCTTAATATTTAGGGTTCCCTCAGAGCACATGTAATGTCTGCTATGCCGTATACAGGGGCCAACCGGGTAGGAGCGTCATCCTGATCTGTTTTCAACTGTCCATTTGCACTCACATGCATAGAACGTTTGCGGTGTTGCCTTGACCTGGTGTTGACAGTGGCTGATCCAGAAAAGCAATCTGAAACTCGAAGGGGGGGGATTTCCCCCCAAAATATCACCGATTTTGAAAACCTTCGGATTTGGGAAGCTTACCACATGGGAGGTGGTTTAAGCAAGTCTTTTTCTCATAGAATGTGACCTTACTTCGAGAAAATGACACTTTCAAGCGATCATAGCATGGAACTGGTCATCGCAGCTGTCTTCGGCCTCTTCTTCCGATCCTCTGGCCCTAATATTTCCCTGTTCGTCTGCTTCAAAGCAGAATGGAATTTTCTGGACCACTCGAAGGCATCTCCCTTTGACAACGATCCGAACGACAACCTCTCAGAGTGGGTGAGTCTCAAGAAGGACGAAGTCGTCGGGTTTATCGACAGCCAGCTGGAGACCACCCACCACAGGGACGACTACAGGTTCCTCCTCCTCGCCCGCTTCTTCCTCACGGGCGCCGGGACAGAAGTTGTCCGCTTCAACCGGCCGGGCTCGATGGATGGCCAAAGGCATCTACTCGCTCAAAATCTACATCTTCCTGAAGCAGTTCCAACTCACTCCACATGAAGCAAGAACTCTGCGCAAGATCAACGTGTTCGCAGTGACTGTCTACCTCAAGCGGTGGTTTGAAGCTCCAGTGACTGTCGATGCACCTGTCAACGACCTGGAGATGTGCGAGGAGCTGGACAGATACACCGCTGTTGACAGTGAAGTCGGCTCGGCTGCTCTCAAGAGGTTCTGTGGGCATCTCTGGTACTTGAGCGAGGACTTGGCCCCCCTGGCGATGTTTTCAACGAAGACCGAGGAAGAGGAGAAGGCCAAGATGCTGCACAACCTCTACGAGGCTCAGGAGAAAGGGAAGGAACTGCGGCGGGTGGAAGGAAGGAGGCCCCTTACACTCAAGAGGGCTGACCTGGGCGACTTCATCACCCGGAGGTCGCAGAACCTGTTCCACTGCCTGAAGCTGCCTCTCCCAGCTACAGTCGTGGATCTTCGGGAAGTTTCAGTTGTCGTGTCCGAGCTGAAGTCGGTGAATGATGTTGCCGAGCGAGCGGTGAAGCTGGCGACCGACTTCGACCAGTGCCTGACGAAGGACAAAGACGAGCGGCAGCTGACAGCAGGTCGTCGAACATCACCGCCGCCAATTCCCCACGGCTGACAAGGCCAGCTTCCAGTAGTGCAGCTGTCACTTCCCTGTCTTCAGTTGTATTGCACTTCAGTTGTATTGCACCAGTGCATGTGAAACCTTGTCCAATGTGAATCGTGCAAGGTAGACAATTGGTCTGGGAGAGAGGCGATCATTAGTCAGAAGAGTGCGAGACCGACACGTTAACCACTGCCAGTCCAGTAGGAATGTCAATGAGGGAAGCCTTAGCAACCAGCTATGGGAGTGAAATTTCGTGTGCTCGGTTCTTTTAGGAAGTGGAATACAATGAAGGGGTGTGCGAGTCCAAATCTGTTAATATGTGATTTTATATAGGGAGTTCCGGTCCGGTTCAGTGTTGACTGCGTGCCACGCAGTACGTCAAAAACAGGCAAATCATACCGGCTGCGCACGGCTGCGGCCCGCTAACTCCGTCCCCTCGTGAGCTCTCGCGTGATCGCGCGCAATAATGTGCCATTTAAAACAACGACAAACACACGGAGACTGTAGTATGCAGAGAGAGAGCACATTTTTTTCCTTGCATATTGATATTGTAACGTTTGCTAAGCGGAAGTTTGGCCATGAAAACAACACACGAGCTTCAACGCCTTTTTCCTCTTTTTCTTTATTAACTTCCCGCCACCTCACCAATGCAAAAACAACAACTATATATACTGACGCTATCTAGTCCACCAATCAGAGCGTCGCGCTGGTGCACCAGCACACCAATGACAGCCCCGCGATGGTGCATAAATTAACCCACCGATGACAGCCCCGGCGACGCTACAATACTGTCTCTTAATTCCAGATTGACTGCATCATGTTGAGATCAGGGCTCCGTGTGTGGGGGCAAGGGGGGCTATTATGCCCTTGGTTGTGTCGGTGGGTTTATATCTTTGTGCACATTTAAAATTTATGGCATATAACATCTCATAGAGCTGTTATAAACAACTGTTAAATAATCTGTCATATTTATAAAACGGATAGCGAATTATATACTACACGAACTAAAAAACAGCGTACTTGGAATTGGTATCTCAACACTGCAGATTCCTGTGCCCAGCGCAAACTGTTGTTTTTTCTATGAAGAGTCAAGTGAAATGTAGGAAAGAAAGAGAAACGTCTTGAATAGACCACCAGGTCGAAACTTGTGGGTGTCTCTTTATTCTCTTTCATACTTTTTCCCCCTCGACTTTGTATACAAACCGGCATTGTGTGTGCCCCGGGCACGAGAATTTCTGCAGTGAAACCACCTCCAGATACGCAGCTTTTTTTTTTTTTCGCTCAAAGTTGTCAGCACATCGTGTGTTTGATATCATTGCCAGAAAAACACACATAATAGGACACCTTGCAGCTTCGCTTTTAATGCTGTCCTTATAATAACGATCTGCTGCATCGTATATTACTTTATGACTTTCCACCTCCATGATGAAGTGCTCATCATCCATCTTCGCTCATGTTTAAACAGTGATTAGGCACCTGGGCTTTTGACGTCAGGCCCAGCTCCGCCCATTTGTAGGATGCGTGTCTGGCAAAAATAGAAAATAGCCTATACCATCCGGCGGGCATGCGGCACGCCGGAGGTGGTTTGCAGTCAATCCGGAGCACTGACGCGGCTGGTATACGTTGAACAATAGGATATAATGGGAACGGATTGGCTCCGGCGCTATTTTTTACCGGAGTCGGACCGGAACCGCAACGATCATGCATCTGGTGTACTTGGGCCCTAACTTTAACTCACACCTGCATCATGTGAGTAAACAACATTGGCGCCGCGTGCACTTCAGGGTGCCTCGGATAATTCTATATCAGAATATTACAAAAGGTGGGGGTCCCATCCCGTGGCGTGCCGTGAAGGTTGGGGGGCTGCGGCTGTGGCCCGGGTGGGGGTAGGCGTGAGGTTGGTGGTGCGTCCCCTCCTGCCATCCCTGAATGCTGGTTGATGGGTGCGCGGGTGGCCCGGGGGACCACCCGGGGGGGGGGTGGATGGCTCCTTTGCTGGGCTGCGGGAGGAGGGATGGGCTGCGCTTGAACCATCAAACCCCCGCCCGCCCTCCCTCCCCGGGCTGGCTGGGTGGGGGACGTGGCCCTGGGTTGGCGCCTGCGCGGCTTCTCCGCCCGTCTGCGTGGCTGTCGCGCGCCCGCCGGGGCTTGCGTGCTGCTGGATGTGGTAGGGCATGCTCGGGTTGGGGGTCCTGGTGCCGGGATTGGGGATGGGGCGGCGTAGGGTTGGACGCCAACGGGCTTAAACTCATAAGAGATTCACACAATTACTGGGTTCTAGATCACAGAACTGATTTGTGTACACTCTACCCCTTTCAATGACTTAGCTTATCGGCTTATAGACACCCCCACCCCCGTCCCCCTCTTTCACTGGCCAATAGGCCCCCACATGGTGTAAACCGGAAATACATCTCGCTGACGATGGAACCAGCATATTAGTAATTAGTCTAATGTTCAATGTATTTCATCTCTTGTGTTTCTTTTAATCAGTCCCCCCATAAACCCTTCCTGTTCACTGCTTCGTCATAATAAAAAGGTATTTTGAATGATCACAATGGGAGTATGTCAGACTCTCAATGTGAAACATTAAAACTGTTCAGACTATCAGACTATCCGGGCACTTAGACTTCCATTCTCTGTGTCAAACAGGTGAACAGGACAGGTTAAAAAAAAAAAAAAAAAAAAAAAAAAAAAAAAAAAAAAAAAAAAAGAATATTACAAAAGGCGAGTGGACACAGGCGTTCATTGGACCGTGCCGTTTACTGGCATAAGCTTCGGCAACTCCTTCACAACAAACATAAGTATCATTTAGTGCAGTGCTTCCCAATTATTTTCTGTTACGCCCCCCCAAGGAAGACGTAAATGTTTCGCGCCCCCCCAACTCTCTGCCGCCACTGTAAATAGTATCATTCGTCTATATTACTATTATAAGTACGCCTCGGCCTAACATTGTGTCCTTTTTTTTCTATTAAAGAAAAAAAGTAACATAGATCAACTTATAATAAAGTATAACTTTTTTAACATTGTGTTGCTTGTAACAGAAAAGACTTAACGCGCATCAATTTGCCTGAAGTTAAAAAAAATAAAAAATAAAAAAAAAGTCACATCCAAACTGTAAAAATACACTCAAGGTACATTTTTGACCATTTGATACTGAAAAATAAAATGTAATAAAATCAGTAAATAATAACAAATTCAAATTGATTAGAAACATTTACTCTTCAGGACAACATGCCAAAAAATTTGACCGAAAAAAAACAAAACTGAATAGAAGGGGGGGAAAAAGGTCTTTGGACAGAAGGAAAGTTTTTATTTTCGCTGATTCACCACAGTGCTCACTGGTTTACTGATATAACACTGACAAAGCAGGACGATTGTGACAATTGGCAATATTCGGCACGTTTTCGCTGAAAAACAATCAAGCGGCTTATCAATGAGATTGAGGTCTAATGTCTTTAAGTGGCATCTTAACTGATTTGGCTTCTCCGCTATAATCATTTTTAGACTCAGTAAACAGTGGTCTTTCCTCATTTCCCACTATATTAAAGTCAAAGGCAAACGGCCCGAAAAAAGCGCATTCTCGGCGGCCGAGGGAGAACCGTAGGTGAGGGCGGTGGTCGTGACGATCCCAAGCCGAAAACGGCACTTCTCGGCCGGACACGTGAGAACCGAAGAAGACAGCGGGTCGCTGCGTGAGTCCAGCTCTGCATGAGTCTCTTCCGTGTGCTCTTGCTTACTTCAAAAATACTGCACGCACTTTGAAAATGAGAGCGCCACTGCCACCCACGGAGTGGATGTGCAAGTACACTTTATTCTAGTACGGCAAAAAAAAAAAAAAAAGAGGTCACTCGCGCCCCCCCTGACATCGCTCTGCGCCCCCCTGGGGGGGCGCGCCCCACCATTTGAGAAGTACTGATTTAGTGAAAGCACAACAAAAATAATATCTCTCAAAAAAATTAATGTTCACAAAAAGAAAAGTGCTTCAATCTGTATTAATCTGTATTCTCACACAGTTAAACAACAGTGCAAAGAGAACTGGCGTTCCCAATCAAAATAGTTATTCAAAATACACATAAAACCTACTCAGAATTTGGTCAAACTCTATTCAAACATTTCGTTTAGCTCAACAAATACACTGGATGGCAATATTTAGTCACAATAAACAAACGATCAGAGGTCTCGTGCATTGTGAAGCCAGCACTCAAATGACCGTGAAGTACAATGGATGGACCAGTAAACAGGAAACTACGGCGTCAGTGGAGAGACAAAACACAGTATTTGGCTTGATTTCTAAGTTAATTTAAAACTCGCCATTGACACCTTATGGTGTATTTCAATCACTACCTTACGTAGTTAAAGACACTGTGGAAGAACGGCAGGGAGCCCATGTGACGTTCCGCTCCACGACGTCAACAGTGGCGAACTACTAGTTTATTTTTTGATTAAAAATTTTACAATTTTTATTAAAACGAAAACTTCCGGGGGGGTTTTAATATAAAATTATTATAACTTGTACTAACATTTATTTTTTTAGAACTACAAGTCTTTTTATCCGTGGATCCCTTAAACAGAAAGAATGTTAATAATGTCAATGCCATCTTGTGGATTTATTGTTATAATAAACAAATACAGTACTTATGTATGTACAGTATGTTGAATGCATATGTCTTATCTTTCCATTCCAACAATAATTTACAGAAAAATATGGCATAGAGATGGTTTGAATTGTGATTAATTACGATTAATTAATTTTTAAGCTGTGATTAACTCGATTAAAAATTTTAATCGTTTGACATCCCTAATTAGTACACAACATCTGACAATTTTATACATAGACATTATTACACATTTGCATTAATAATTAACAACAGTTTTATCTAATATGGTTTTAGTGGTTTTATATTTTCCTTTTGTGTATGCATATGCGCGCTTGCGTGTATAATATTGTAATCACATCATCATATTGTTTGTAATCTGAATGTTTTTCTCATATTCAGAAATGTGTGTTAAGTTTTATGTATTTTTGGCCAAATGTTTTAATGTTGGAATGGTGCTGCAATTTTAAATATCCAGTAATATACCAGTAATATTATTTTAATGCAAAGGTACAGTAATTGCTTGATCACATGTGTCCTTCTGAAAATGGTCATACACCAAAAGTTTCTTATGAATTTGTCCGACAACAACAGAATGATGAAATATTGTATATATTAAAACAAATCATTTACATCATTGAAAAATATACAGTATATTTTAATCAATGTACACATATGGTTTCACAAGTTGGCATCTGCTGGATAGAGATGCTTGAAAATGATTAGGAAATTTTAATATGGATGTAAAAGTGATTTTTTTCTCAAATATGGTCCTAGCTATACCTGTATTTAGTTGTTTTTTTTAGCGCTAGCCTCATCCAATCACACCGCCTCATCATCTCGCGAAGATTTAAGCGAGTTCATCTGGAGTTCATTACATCGGCCAATGCGGCATCGGCGAATGAAAGAAGCCGAATGAGGTCTGTTTATTTCAAATGCTCCCTGTAGCCACGAAGTATCCGTGGGATCAATTTATTGCGGCCTTTTACCATATTGATCAATATTCGATTTAGATCTCCAACTTAAAACATTTAAAGCTAAAAAGGCAGGACAAAGTCATTGATAACATTGTATCTCCACAAGGCATTACAATGCAATATTAATACCACAGAGACTGTCACATCACATCTGGAACAGACTAAAATCCTGAAACCCTTACAACAGGGGTCCCCAAACATTTTCCTGTGGGGGCCACATAATCTTTCCCTTCTCTGATGAGGGGCCAGTTTGTAACAGAAAAAGTGTGACGATTGCAGGAGTACCTAAATGTAAAAATGTATTGTTTTTCAGAAAGCCACAATCAAATAACCCTTTTTGGATTCTTCACAGAACAAAAGTCAACAAAATAATAATATATCATAATAATAATAAATAATAAAAAATGAAAAAGAGGGTTAATTTGACTGGTGATCCCTCTGTGAGTGTGTGGTATAAAGCCGGCGACGCTATGGAGTTGGGACTCCGACCAGAGAATCAACAGGGGACGTTCAGGATTTATTTGTTTCCTTTAATAATGATGAAAGGAGTATGAGATTTATTTTGTTGTATTGTGGTTTCTGTGAATACAAGATAACCATATAACATGTCAGTAATATAATATATAACCTATAAACATATACTGTATTATAAACATATCTAAATTAACAGGAACAACATTAAATATAATATAAATGAAATACACTGCTTACATAATGCATACAATGCTAATCATTCACAATAATGAGCATACACATTAAGCAGGAAAATAACAATCTAGATAAGTGAATTGGCAACAAACAAAATTCGGCCTCCACCATGATTAGCATTAGCAGTTTGCGCTAGCGGCTAATGGTTAGCACTCGGTGGCTAGCGGTTAGCTCGTGGCGGCTAACGAATACAAAGGACCCTAAGCAGGTAACTCATCTGCCAAACGTGTTTATGCACTGCCAAGGCACACTTCTGCAATACACCCACATCTCTCATTCACACACAACACTTGGATTGCCACTAAACAGGACGGCAGCTTGAGGAACGAACTGCACGGCAGTGAAGGGAGGAGAGACAGTGACTCAGTGCGCGCCAATGAAGTAGGCCTGCCACCCGTGACCCGTCCCTTGAAATACGGAATCGTTCTGTAATTGGAAATTTAAAGTTCCGTTCCGTATTGAACCAATACGGAACGCAGTTTTTTCTGTATTTCACAATTGTCCCATGGGGCGACCCCGCGCGACCCGCGGCTCCAGTGGCGGGGAGTGACGGGCGGCGGTAAGACCAGCCCATGCACGTCTGCCACACACAAACAAACACCTCCTGCGCTCAGGAGTGACCACTGAGCCAACAATAATGAACAAAAAGGGCAGGAGATATTAAAGACAGCAAGAAAGTTATCTGTCCCCCCGCTGCTGTCTGCCCTGCACTGCGCTCCACTTCCACTACCTCGCTTGCTCTGTTCAGCGCACTGCCCTGCGCGTTTTCAAAACAAAAATGTCTTCTTCAGCAGCAGAAGCTCAGGACACCCCACCTCATCCTCAAAAGGGGAAACGTCTCCAAAAAATACAGTGGAGTGGAAAGAGGGAAACCCGTGGCTCGATAGAGTCACTGATGATGATTATAAAGCGAACTGCGAGGCAGGCAGGAAAGTTTTTGCAGCGTCTCACGGAAGTGTAATACAGCATGCTGCAGGGGACCTCCACAAATGGAATATAAGATCCCAGAAGAGCCTTCGTCACAATTATTTGTACCTGAAACATCCCCTGAGCTTGATTTGGTATGTTATTATGCTCTTGTATATGGATAACATATAGGCTATATTCATATTTACCTTCATAAATCTTGTATTGATAGGAGTATAGCTAGGCTATTTCAGTTGCTACTATGGTTGATTATTTTCAGGAATGTTGATTGTTTTTTTTGAAACATGCATTTATTATCAATCAATATGGAATAAATTTATGTACCCATAAAGAACATCATATTTTGTTACCTTAACTAATGCTCTTCATTTGGAATCATTCCTAATAGATTAACAACAATTAAACACTGAATAAATAGTCCTACTGCGGATATATACTATCTATTGATTGATTGTGAATTTGACCTCACCCACTCCTACCCTCTAAATTACTGCAGCTGAGGTGGCACAGGTATACCACACAGTAAAACGTGGCCAGCCAGAGCTACAATAGTGCTGACTGTGGACACATGCTCAATCTGAAGGTTTTTATGTAATTCCAAAATGGTGAAGAAAATGACTTTGGGGACAACAACGCAAGAGGCACTGTTGAAACAAGTCCTGGGTCCAAAGGCAGTGGGTGATGTGCTCAAGATCTTAACGTCGCCCATCCCATTCTCCATACAGACCGATGCCTCGAAAAAATTGAGCAGGAAGATGCTTCTCCTTGCTGTCCAGTACTTCAGTCCAGAGTCTGGGCTCACTGACAGAATGCTGGACTTCATAGATAATGCAGACGAGTCAGCTGCTGGAATTGTAGCTCTTCTGGAACATTCCCTTAAGAAATTTGGCTTGTCAATGACCGGATTCAGTGCTGACAACACAAATATTAATTACGGTATTCACAACTTCGTTTTCACTAACCTGCAGAACAAACAAAACAATCTGCTGCAAGGAAACTGCCATGCCCACATAGTACACACAGTGAACAATATAGTTTTCTCATCTAAAAACAAGATACATTTCTATGCATTTTAGGAGTTTTGGGATGCCGCTTTTTTTCGCCCGTAAGGCTTTGGGCCCTTATTTCTATTCCTGAAAGGTGGCAACCCTACAATGAAGGGAGGAGAGAAAGTGACTCGTGCGCGCTTCGCTTTTCTTATAGGGCCAGCGTAGCAACAATTAAACTAAAGCACAAACATGCAATGGGGCTTTCCTACAATAACACTATTAATTAAATAGATAATAACCAAACAACCCTCTCTGGGTTCTTCACAGAAAAAAAAAAACAACGGGAAATAAATAACACTATTGGGGGGGGGGGGGGGGGGATCAAAATGCTCTCTGGTATTGTTCAGGGGGCCGGACCAAATGTGGAGGCGGGCTGCATCCGGCCCGCGGGCCGTAGTTTGGGGACCCCTGCCTTACAATAATCAAGAATGCACAGGAGAGCAATAACTAAATCAGGTCACATCACAGATTATTCAGCATGATTTCGAAACGTTCCAAAAATTAATTTTTCGATTTTGCCCCTCACGTTCACGAATGTGGCAAAATCTTAAAATTCTGAAAAATCCAGGTGCCCAAACATTTCTGCCAAAAAGGTACAGTTCAACCAAAATTTGGTTTGAACTTTTTGAATAAGTGGTTCTGTTTCTTTCCAATAGCCCTATTCATTTCCAAGGGGATACCAAATGATCTGGTATCTACAGGAAGTGACCCAGAAATATCCTAAAAATAAATGAATGTCCCAAAATGTGCAGGAAGCGACATAAAATTGAAAGTAAGTGACCTGTAAGAGCCTCAAAATCAACAGGGAGTGACCCAGAAATACAGGTAGTCCCCAGGTTACGAAGTACTCGACTTGATTTCGACTTTACGACGTCGGAGTCTCGTCTGCCATTTTGTCTCCAGTCGTTTTTCCTTTTGTCTTTTAGTTGTGTAAACAGTACCTTATTGTACCTTATTTTTTACCTTACTTTATCAATATGACAGCCGACAAGGCAATTCTGGGTTTTGAAGCTTTTTACTTCACTTTTGACAAACTTTAAAGCTGTAACACAAATATGTATGCTTATGTTCAAAACGACACAAAACACTTGACACAAAACAATTGGTGTTCAAACACTCACCTAGTCTTATAAATATCTAAATTTAGTAGATTAAATTAGCCTAATTTGCCTAATAAAAGTCTGGTAGCTTAAATGCTACAAATGCTAACGTATTTACAATATTAGCTGTATTTATAATTTAGCTGAAACAACTTATGTGGGCCAAAGCAGAGCGCAGCTGTCCTCTATCCATGTCAGATGAGACCGCTCCTTAGTCATACAAGGTGACAGTCCAGCCAGACCCAACATTGCCACCAGAGGGCAGAGTATCCTCTATCACAGGGGTGGGCAAACCGGTCCTCGAGAGCCGCAGTGGGTCCTGGTCTTTGTTCCAACTGATTCAGCACAGACAGTTTAACCAATGAGGTTTCAGTGGAAACAACAAGCACCTGACTGCAATCAACTGATTGCACTTGTAAGAAACCAGATTGGTGAAAGGCTGTCCTCATGATGGGTATGAAAAAAAAAACCCGCACCCACTGCGGCCCTTTATGGAATAGTTTTCCCACCCCTGCTCTATCATTAAACAAAACACTACTTTTGGACTTTTTGGATAGTTATTTTGAGATTTAGGGGTACTTAATGGGTTAATTCCGATGTACGCGGAAATTTGGGTTGCGTCGCCAGCGTAGGAACGGAACTCTTTCGTACTACCTGTATCCTAAAATCAGAGGTGGGTTGTAACGCATTACATGTACTCAGTTACATTGAATAGAGTAACTTTTTGAGAAAACTACTTCTAAGAGTAGCCATTCATTTTACCTTTACTTGAATAGATTTGTGAAGAAAAAAACTCTACCCTTACTCCGCTACTTTGGGCTACAAAACAGTCGTTACATTTTTCCTCTTTATTCTACATCATCGATATATACAGTATATTTTTTGCCAGTGATGCCAAGAGTAGCGCTACTAATTTCACCAAAGAAACGTCGCAACAATAATCTCATGACTCCATTACACCAATCAGAAGCAAGCTTGTCGTTCTATCATCACGCCAGCCTGTTCAATCACGTTGCGTCTTTAAAGCGCTGTAAAAAATGAAGTATTTGACATAGAGTGCTGCCTTCAATATGACTCGAAAGCATGGATTTAAACCTCTTTCCCAGTTTTTATTTGGCACCGATTGACCAGTTATGATCCTTTTATTTTCATAATAGTAACAATGAAGGAGCCATTCACTATTCAAACTAGAACTATTTTCTCCTCTAGAGGGCACGCATGCTCTTTTGACAAATGATGCTTTATTTCTGTCTTTTTTCCTCTCTCTTGCCGGATTTTTTTATTTATTTATTTATTTTTTTTGTATTTCTTTGGCTTAATGTGGTTATGTAATGGGCTATTATACAGTATCATAGCAACAGTTCATATAGATAAGTTTGTGTTGAGAGAAAAAAAAAAAACATCAAACAAAAATAAGCAGTTGCTCACAATGTTAACGACTACTTGAGTATTATTTTCCCTAGATACCTTTTTACTTCTACTTGAGTACATTTTTTGGATGACTACTTTTACTTGAGTAATATTATTTTGAAGTAACGCTACTCTTACTTGAGTACAATTTTTGGCTACTCTACCCACCTCTGACTAAAATAATAATGAATGTCCCCAAATTTGCAACATAAGGAATTGAGCTGAAAAAGCCTCAAAATATACAGGAAATGACCCAGAAATGCCCTTAAATCAACAGGAAAGGTTCCAAAATGGACATAAAGTGATCCCAGAATGCTCAAGTGATCCCAGAATGCTCCAAAATGTACAGGAAGTTACTCAAGATTAGAAGATAAAAAAATATAAAAAGATTATGGGATTACAAGATTATATTTTACTTTTATATGATACTCATGTGTGAATTTGAGAACACAGAGTGAAAATGGCTATTCGTAAACCAAATAATATTGTTTTCACTTTAGATTGATCCTCTGTTAGAGCTCCAAGGGCTGACAAGGCAAGAAGTAGAGCCAGATGCATGAACAGACCCAGTTTCATTTCAGTGAAATGAATAGAAAATGTTATTTTTCAAGTTTCATGACAATAATGTTGATTGTTTACAAACTATTGTCAAAAAGTGCCCTTTTTTGGAATGTAAATGACTCAGTGCTCATTTGCTCAACCTTGATGTGCAATATGTAAAATTTAAGCTAAGATGTTACATTTTTATCATTGTCAAGGAACGAGGGCGGACGAGTGGTGTGGCCCTAAATGCAGGGAAAGGTTGGTGAGGCAAAAAGGCAGTGTAAAAATGATTTAATTAAAGTCAACAAAAACATAGCACAAACCAAGACTGAGGTAATCCAAAAAAAAAACACAGAGGCAAACAAAACTCAGGCTACTAACAAAACACTGGGTATCAAAAACTTACTCAGAGGAACACAAGGGCTTGGACGGAGAAAACGGACGAGAACAGATGCTGACGTGAACTTCGACAATGTCGCGACAAAGACTCAACAAAAATGGGGAGCTTATATACACACAGACGAGGGGTAACGAGACAACGACGAACGGGTGAGGGACACGGGAGGATGCAGGTTGTAGGATACACAAGGAAGGAGCAGACTCAACAGTTGATATCAATGGGCACTCACAGGGACAAGTCACTGTCAGGGACAAGTCACACTAGGTGGAAACAAACACAAACTCTAACAATGATCTGTTGTCAAAACCTTACTGAGATTTATAGTTTATCAGTAATCAAGCGATGAGGGTGTTTTTCCAAATTTGGCATTTGAAATTCTTAAACTTTAGCTAGTTATGACACTTTCAAAAATCTAAACATTTTGGGAAAAAAAGTTCCTGATATAATCCTTTGATGATTTAGGAATAAAAAGATGTGCAACAAGGCATGTTTGAACTGTTTTTTTTTTTTTGAGTTTATTCATACTCAAAAGAAAAATCAACCCCTAATTTCACAAAAAATGCTCAGGGTATGAAGGATTAAAATATGAAAATCACATTTTTGCATCGGGTGAAAGTACGTATTTGATATATATTTATATATATATGTATACTGTATATATTTATATATATATATATATATATGTATGTATGTATGTATGTATGTGTATATATATATTTCTCAATGTCTCAAAGTTGTGATGTGATCTGAAAATGTGTATATATATATATATACACATTTTCAGATCACATCACAACTTTGAGACATTGAGAAATCGTTGATAAGAAAATGGTAAGCTACACCAGCTTTTGCTATGGAAATCATATTATGCTTCAGTGACTAAACTCAATACTACTCAAGCAAGGGGTCTTTGTGTCATATATTTAATGGCCTCAGTCAATGGGCCTGAGTGGTACTTCATTTCTAAGCCTTCATCATATCTGTATCTAGCCGAGTTGACGAGGTCGCAGCAGCGCCAAGCTGCTATGTAGGTTAACCCCAACAACACTTTGATCCATGAGTGGGAATAAATAAAGTGTTTAGAGGGAGGTGAGTGCTCGGTCAACTCGTCTGTGCACAAAATTGTCACAGTTGTGTCACGCCGAAAGCAACTCTGAAGCCTCGGCTGAGGTCACACGGAGCAAGTGGGCCGCCTACAGGCTGAATTGCCAAACGATGGCGAACCCTAAGCTGAGCCCTGGCAATGCGGAACCCCCAGCAAGGCCGTGCACCCACGGATCAAATTGACTCTCAAAAGACATTTTGCATGCGAATGAAATACAACCATGTTTATTTGCTTTCGTATCAACTCACATCAAGTGGTTCCAATTCATGCAATGCTTCTGGCCAACTCTTCATACATATTCTCAGCGTATAATCGTGTACTCACAGTCAGTAGTTTTGTTGGGTAACTGCACCTGTATATTTGAGAATTTTTGGTAAGTCATTTAAATTTGTGTAAGTTATATTTATTTTGAGGAACATGAGTTGATTTTGTCCTAAAATAAATGTAACAATTTTTAAATAGCGAAAATCATTCATAGCAGCTTGCGTGTCTACATATATTACCGTGGTGACAAATGTGATTTACATATAATGGTATTTAGTTATGTAATGGATAAATGTTAATGGAGGGACGTATAAATGAGGTGGATGAAAATTTAATGTGAAAACACAAATTCAATCATTGATTTTTTTCCCCTCTCCTCAAGAGGCAAGATCAAGAGCCTCTGGCTCTACCGTAAATAGAAGGGCAATATTTTGAACACTACAATTTAAAGTGTGGAATTTTGGTCATAATGGAATTGTTCGAGCTCACTGGACTCAAATATTGTACTGCTCATGCTATGGTGACAAAGCATAGCTGTTTTTACCCCACAAAGTTCAGTCAACTCTCACTGGAAAAAAAAAAGTCCCTATGCTACAAAACTATACAAAAAGTGAATTTGTGTGCGTTGAGCGTGACGTTGACTGTGTTGAATGTGTGATAGTTTCCACTATTTCTCTTTCCCTCTCATTTTTTCGATAACCTTTCTGTGACCAGCCGTGCTCACACACTCAGTAAAACATTTCTACTAAGACAGAAAAGAACACTTTTCCTTTTTAATGTTGTATTCTGAGCAAAACATGTTCACTTTCAAAAGTGATGGAAAGTACAACTTACTAAAAGAAATAGATGGATAAATAAATAAATAAATAAATAAGTAAATAATAGAGGTGTTTTTTAAACCGACACAGCAAAAAGGTTTACATTTCACTGCCATTGTGCCATGTTTTTTGTTCTTTTGCCGTAGTCTTTTAGAATGTTTCTAACCAGCGTATATACTATTTATATATATATATAAAAGACACAGTAAAACACGTAAATATAAACATGAACGATTGTATTATCAAATGGCTAATAAAGTTAGTTTTTCCCTAAAACATGAAAAAATTAAATTCTTTTGTATATTTATTTGTATTTGAGATTTTTAAAAAAAATTTTATAAACATTTTCATTAGCATCTTTTGTGTAAGAAATCCAATAATGTTACTGGGAAAAAGAAACATAGTTTATGTAGTGATAGATGCAATATTTAAAAATCTAATAAAGAAATCAACTAGACATTTTTAGATATTCACAGACTAATTTTTTTTTTTTTTTATTAATTATGAAAATCCCATTAACTGGGTAGATTTAATAACTGTGTAATATAATAACTTATTCTATGAAGCAAATTGGAAAGGACTCCATTAAGTTTTTTTTAGGTGATATGAAATTTCAACTGAAAGAGTGCCTTAAAATGACTAGTACTTTTTAGTGGGCAGAATACATAAAAGTCATGTAATAGACACACAAATGAACCGGAGAGAGAAGGTCAATCTCATTACAAAAGCGTCCCATAGCATCTATTTTCCTTGTATAGTAAAAAAAGATGAGCGCATGGTAACATATTATATTGGGAAGCAGACCAACAGTCAATAAACTCTATTTAACAGGAAGTATAGACATAAAATGCCATAAAAGTCAATAGTCAAAATAGTGGCTGTAATATATGAACATTTCTGAGGATATTTGTATCTAATTTTTTTTTTTTTGTTTACACTTCGTGTACCAGGTTCCAATTAGAATGGGGGACAAAAAGCACCATATGTAAAATTGGTGGCAAAAAATGTTACTACAATCAGGATCAAAATAATGAAGCACACAACATCCCTTTCCTTCACCTCCAAGAAGTTGGCCCCCCATCAGACGCAAATTTATAGAAAAATTATGTCATTTGTTTGTGCTAGGTTTGTGCTCATTTGTGCTCAAAATATGTTCGTCTGCGCTGCTATCGTTTTTGAGATATTAACAATTCTTTTATAGGTGTATCTGAGGCAGTGTTGTTAATAACGGCGTTAGAGTATAACGGCGTTTCTAATGGTGCTATTTTTTCAGTAGTGAGTAATCTAATTAACTACTTTTCTCATTTTGGCAACGCCGTTACCGTTACTAAGAATGTAAAGGCATGAGTAACAATGTGTTACTATGTTGGTTGAATGATGCAAGAAAAGTCTGAGAGACACGGTCTCACGGAGACAAGAGAGCAGAGACGAAGTGGGGAGGAGGGAAGGGAGTTGTGACGCCCGCCGTTGCAAACGCGATGCAAGATGGCTCCTATAATACCTGACTGTAGCCGACATACTACGCCCACATGATGCTACGGTAGATATCACATGGATATAGAACAAAGCGTGAAATGATAGACACGGCAGCGTTTGCACATGTATAGAGAACTAGATGCGAAATGATAGACTCGCCGGCGTTAGTAAACAGTCGCCATCTTAAAGCAGTAGACTTCTCAGGAAGGCTCTGTTGTAGAGAATCTTCCTAGCGAACCTATGTAACGTTTTATCTAAAATACTCGTAAATCGGCAAAATCTGAAAATGATGAAACAGTTTTAAAACTTTGACATGTCGAAAGTAGACAGAGGGGAACAAATTATGTATCGGGAGCAATTTGAACAACTTTAACGGTCGATTCAAAACATTGAATGACTTCCAAACATAGCAAAAGTTACTATGTTGTTGTTGTTGTTTTTTTTTTTTTTTTAATGAAAAAAAAAAAAAAAACACTCGAAATTAAAATCTCAATATCTCAAAAATGATAGCAGCACAAATGAAACTTTTTACAGCACAAGAGATTGCCACCATTTTTAGCCATTTTAATAAAAAATGGGGGACTGGTTGACCTCAGATCTCAGACCTATAAAATATTTGTTAATATCTCAAAAATGATAGCAGCACAAGCATTTTTTTTTTTTTTTTTCAGAACAAACGAATGACATAAATGTTCTATAAATTTGAGTCTGATGGGTCGGCGAACTTCAAGGTCTTTAGTTCCCTTTGGTTGCCAGATAAGCACAATGGAGAATCAAGCTGTGTTATGCCATTGTTGCATTTCAATAAGAAAAAACAGAGGTTAACAAGCTACACATCAACATTATTAATGATCTCGTGAACATACAGCATGTGTAGTCTACAAACAAAAAAAGCACTAGCTCCGAGCACGGGTTAGTTTTCTCATGCCATGAAGGGTGGCAAATTAGCTTACTTTTCTCAACAACATATAAGCACGCTGGAAAATTAATATTTTTTTAGTAATGCATTGACAGAATCCACAAGCAAAATTTAAGTCCCCCATTCTTTTTAATGTCAATTACCGACCAACATATGTATGTACATGTGTAAAGACGTGCCGCAGTGCATATCCAAATGTCAAACACAGGAATATTCCAAAGTACATCACCTGTTGAGGAGAAGTTCAGCAACCTTGATGTTTCAGATATCTCCATTAATGGAAGGTATCTCTATTGCATATCCTTGTTTTGTTTCTGAATTTGTCATGACTCATTTGACATTTGGAATGAGTTTTATTGATTTTTTGTTCTATTGGTAGACGGCATCTTTAATTTTGACTATGAGATTGCTAGTAACTTTACGAAGGTGAAGGTAAAGAACTGATGTCGTGATTGGCTGACGGTGAAACAATTATGTAATACAGGCATTAGGTAAAAAGTCAGTTTTAAAGTGTTAGGGGAAATAATTAACATAAAATAAATGAATACGTACATAAGTTAGCCGTTCATTTAGAGGCTGCCTAATGCTCTGGGAGAATTTTTTTTAAAATATAATTCTAAAAGTCTATTGCAAAATATTTTAAAAACATACATTCACATGTTTTAGAGTACTTTATGTGTTTGGTAATCATGTCAGAATACTATCAGAAACAAACACATGCCGTGTCAATATAGCCATAGAAACTACATATAGGCCACATAAATTTAAACTTACTTTTCCAATCTCCCCCCCAAAAAATCTAATGTGCTTACTGACAAAAAATCCTCCGGAATAATTCAAATATGATATAGACCATGATATAATTTTCTTGTAAAGTTTAAAACAAACACACACAAAAAAAACAGCAAGTGCTTTAGATTGTCATCATAGTTAAGAGTTAACTAATAAATGCTAATTAATGATTTAATCAATTATTTTGTCAACTGAAAGGAGCAGTATAGCACCAGTGAAAAAGTTGAGTGAATAATGTGATTAATGTGAATGGACAGGAGGCTAGAGGACAAACTGAGGAACGGTAGATTCAAAGTTTTTGTGAAGAAATAGGTCAACCAGTTCTAATGCGGATGAACTTTTGACCTAAATGGAGAAAAGCTACCGTTTGAATAAAATGAACGGCCTTCTGCATTCTATTCTCTCTTCTTAAAGAATTAGTATCCAACTGCAATATACTTCACGTTCATAAATTAGAATGAACCTCTTAATTTAAAAAAAAAAAAAAAAAAAAAAAGTCACAAAGTGTGGCGATGATAAAAAGATGGATCTTTATTTTATTGGAGCAAGATGCATTTACCTTTTGAAAGTACAGCTCAGTTAGTTCATAGCTGTCGTATTCACTCTCTCCCTTACTCTTTCTATTACTTTCTGTCACCTTTTTATATCACTGGTGATCACAGATTTTTAAAAAGGGCACGTAGCTGCTCTGCCGACGCAACAAACAAGATGGCAGCAGAAGGAACATTACATTTTACTCATCTATATCACTCTTTTGACTTATCACTCATCTATATCTTCTTTTGAGTGACTGTGAGTTATATTGTTGGGACACTTTTTCACCACGTAAAAACTATAAATCTTTTAAGTTTTAACTGTTCTAGTTTTAAATGCAAAAATGTTGTCAATACCAGTTATTCAATACCAAAAATCACTTATATGAGGTGATCATATTGTTTTTTGTAATCGGGCTTAGCCTTTTGTCAGTGCTATTCAGGCCCTTCCTCTATCTGTGCCGAAACTCATAATATCAGATTGCAAGAGCCAGTCTTGGACAAATGTGAATTTTATACTCTAGTGAACACAGGCTTTACACTTTCATTAGCTCACATTCTACTCAGCAGTGCAAATGCCTTGTCTGCGGTTGAAAGAGGGTGTGTGTGTGTGTGTGTGGGGGGGCTGTCAGTGATGGGATGGTGGATGTGGGTTTAGGGTATGACGAGAGAGGGAGAAAGAGAGAAAAAAAAAACTTCAGCTAAGTAGAGTTTGGCCTTAGGCGTGCAGAGCACTCTGGAAAAAAGCATAAAGCAAAATGGAATTCATTGAGCACATACTGCTGATGTCCAAACAGGGAATATTCACAAACCAAACTAAGCCTTCTCGTTTAGATGTACACAAATCAATTTGAAACTTTTTCACACTCTGTAAATTAAAATGTAATCTCAGTTTGGTTTCAGTTCGTTAAATTTTCTATACAAAAAAAAAAAAGGAAAAGTTAAAATGCTTTTATTTTTTGAAAATGTAAACAATACAACTTCTGTCATGACTAAAAATGACCCATTTAGGTCAAATATATTGCAATCTTGAGTTTTTTATTTAATGAACAACAAACAAATATTAACATTTTATTAAAAGTATAAACAAAGAAGCAAAACTGTAAACTTTGAAACAAATCTAAGTTTTGTCTGAATTTGCATGCCTTTGATGTTGTTGTTGATGTTTAAAGAAAAAAATGTTCACAATGGCTTGGTTGGGTCCCTTTTTTCAGAACACCATAACCTTCATGTCCAAACTGTTGTTTTCTTCACTGACCAATTATAATCAACTTTTTGGACCCAAAATGACAAAAAAATCCCCAAATATTTTGTCAAAATTTGTAATATTGATGTCCCATTGGCAACCAAACATGCTCAACGAAACGTTTTAAAGCTTGATAATATTTATTCAACTTGTTAGGATAAACATTCAACAGCAAAAAATTAGACTGAATAGTTTTATATTTGATAATTCAACAGATGTTAATCAGCTTTTTGTTCTTTGCACATACAGTGGGGCAATTTGTATTTAGTCAACCAGCAATTGTGCAAGTTCTCCTACTTAAAAAGATTAGAGAGGCCTGTAATTGTGAAGATGGGTAAACCTCAACCATGAGAGACAGAATGTGGAAAAAAAAAAACAGGAAATCACATTGTTTGATTTTTTTTTTTAGAATTTATAGAATATTTCCAAATTAGAATGGAAAATAAGTATTTGGTCACCTACAAACAAGCAAGATTTCTGGCTGTCAAAGAGGCCTAACTTCTTCTAACGAGGTCTAACGAGGCTCCACTCGTTACCTGTATTGATGGCACCTGTTTTAAATCATTATCGGTATAAAAGACACCTGTCCACAATCTCAGTCAGTCACACTCCAAACTCCACTATTGCCAAGAACAAAGAGCTGTCGAAGGACACTAGAGACAAAACTGTAGATCTGCACCAGGCTGGGAAGACTGAATCTGCAATAGGTAAAACGCTTGGTTGTAAACAAATCAACTGTGGGCGCAATTATTAGAAAATGGAAGACATACAAGACCACTGATAATCTCCTTCGATCTGGGGCTCCATGTAAGATCTCATCCCGTGACGTCAAAATGATAACAAAAATGGTGAGCAAAAATCCCACAACAACACGGGGGGACCTTGTGAATGACCTACAGAGAGCTAGGACCACAGTAACAAAGGATACTATCAGTAACACAATGTGCCGCCAGGGACTCAAATCCTGCACTGCCAGACGTGACCCCCTGCTGAAGCCAGTACACGTCCAGGCCCGTCTGCGGTTCGCTAGAGAGCATTTGGATGATCCAGAAGAGGACTGGGAGAATGTGTTATGGTCAGATGAAACCAAAACAGAACTTTTTGGTAGAAACACAGGTTCTCGTGTTTGGAGGAGAAAGAATACTGAATTGCATCCGAAGAACACCATACCCACTGTGAAGCATGGTGGTGGAAACATCATGCTTTGGGGCTGTTTTTCTGCAAAGGGATCAGGACGACTGATCCGTGTAAAGGAAAGAATGAATGGGGCCATGTATCGAGAGATTTTGAGTGAAAATCTCCTTCCATCAGCAAGGGCATTGAAGATGAGACGTGGCTGGGTCTTTCAGCATGACAATGATCCCAAACACACAGCCAGGGCAACAAAGGAGTGGCTTCGTAAGAAACATTTCAAGGTCCTGGAGTGGCCTAGCCAGTCTCCAGATCTCAACCCCCTAGAAAATCTGTGGAGGGAGTTGAAAGTCTGTGTTGCCCAATGACAGCCCCAAAACATCACTGCTCTAGAAGAGATCTGCATGGTAGAATGGGCCAAAATACCAGCAACAGTGTGTGAAAAGCTTGTGAAGAGTTAAAGAAAACGTTTGGCCTCCGTTATTGCCAACAAAGGGTACAAACGTTCAGACTACGTCTCAATAATATGCTTCAATTCATTGCCCATTTGGGGTCCTCCCATCGCAGATGAGGTGGAGATGAGCGTTTTTTTTACAGTTTGTCTCCTGAGTTGTCTCCGATCAGCGGGGCTGGCCCCTCCCAACTCAATGCCGACCGAACATGAGTACTGTATATAAAAATGCGTAGAGGAAAAGTAAATCTCAAAAAGTGACCTGCGTGGTACCCTCAGTCATGGAGGCGTGCGATCAGTTTTTTTCCTAAGACATTTCTGCCTGTCAAAACTCTCGTCACTTCCAGGATCGCCATGCACTTTTATGCACAAGCAGTCCTGGTTGCGGCTTCCAGGAAATATATGCAGCGCCACACCATATGCTTGTATTTGTTATTTTCCAAGTGGTGAGAGCGCAACTGAGCATTGATTGTAACATCCCAAGTAATGATGTCAGGCTTTTGTGGGGGGGGGGGGTGCATTTTCAGTGGACAATCAGCCACAAAATGCAAGCCACCTCCATATAGACCCCAATCACCAACGTCACACAATCACGTGATCGCTGTATTGTGCAGCCATATTGTCCGTCATTGTATGTCCGTATTATCAATGATCGTAGTTTCTAAAGGTGGATTCACTTGCAAATTATGGAAGCCCCGGTGCTTTCAGACGCTGTAAACTCATTGGATGAGTTGCATAAAAGCCGTTATTTGGAAATTCTTCGGTCGATCCAGTAACCAGATCCATATTTGATGCCCGAACCGATGTTTCCTCCGTCCGGTCCCGTCTCGTGCGTCAGAGCTCGTCCTGAGACCACAACATTTCCAATCATACTCCAGTTTATGTCACGATGAGGAGTCGGGTACCCCAAATCGGCACCGGCCCGAATATAAACCGTCATTTGGTCAGCTGAGCGACACCGTTGTCACGATTGTAAAATGAAACTTGATCGACACCGGTGTTGTTGTGCCGAAAAATAGCTGCCCCGCGTGAAATGTCCCCCCTGACGGGAACGCTTATTTATAACACTTTATTGACGTGAAAAAATGTTTTCATGGACGCATTACAGTAATGGATTTACGACTGTAAGATCAGTTTTAAATAATTAAATGACACAAAATATTAGTACTGTATTTTAGTAACAAATCGTGGACTGGGCCACATAACCATCTTTGAACAGAAATGTATTGGTCTACAGGTTTTCACAACCATATCCCAATGACAATCACACAGGTATGACATTTATTAGTTCAAGCAGAGTAAAATAATACATATTCACGGTACAAGAAAGTCGTTTCCGTGTGGGCTCTCCCGTCAGGGGGGACATTTCACGTAGGGCGGCTACTTTTCGGCACAACACCTGTTGTTGCGCTCACCTTCTCGCTGCGCGACCGTGGCGACGAGCTTCGTAGTCTCCATTTGATGATGTCTGCGATCGTGTTGGCATCATATTGATGTTTTCGCCGCTGTCGAACTGCTGTCGACACAAACGCATCATGGACCGAGATAAACAAACCGTGCTGCTTTAGAGATTTGCCCTTTTAACAATGGGCACAGAGCAACTACTAAAATGACCGTTTATCTTCTCTGTTACTGCAACCAGCCGCCACACATGCCTTCACCATTTTGATTAATCAATGTTAACGATTGTCAGGAAGGTTTCTGGGTTCGTTTACTAGGCGGTGATTCCTTAGACAAGCAGAAAAACACGCAGTAATGGGAGGAATGTACGTAGCGGTAATATGTAAACACGATTCGCATTCGTTCTAAATCCGAGACTGAAGCCAGATGTCACTCATTTTCGTGGCGCGGGATTCAAAAACTGAATATATAAAACGATCGCTTCCACACACAACGAAGTGGTCCATTTCATTCAGGAGCATAAAACACTGCGTGAAATATGAAATAAACATGCTTTTTGGTGTCAAACCCACTTTAACATATCCATGCAGCAATGTCAACACAACATTGGATTTATCCATTGTTAAGTTTAATGGGGACTCTCAAAAGTGTTCCCGCAATGGCACCAGCGGTCGCGTCTCTCAACAGCGCTCATTGCCTCGCTGCCAGCCGCATGCTGCTGGCCGGCCCAATGGAGAGCTCAGGCTTACATTTGTAAACTAATCATTCAGAGCCGTCTTGTAAATAGTGTCCGACACTCAAGGCGACCAGCAGAAATTCCCACCTGACTTTGGTCCTGCACGCAGCACTTAGCTTGCATTCACAAAAAATTGTATGGGGGGAAAAACTGACAAAATGGTTCAATACTCTCCAGGTGTGGGGTTACGTGGCTCAGTGGTTAGCTCAGTGAAGAAAAAACAAAAATCCTATCTCAAAAAATTAGCATATCATGAAAAGGTACTTGGAAGAAGCTACCAAGCTAATCATCTGAGTCAACGAATTAACTCAAAACCCTCTGCGAAAGATTCCTGAGGCTTTTAAAAACTCCCAGCCTGGTTCATTACTCACAACCACAATCATGGGCAAGACTGCCGACCTGACTGCTGTCCAGAAGGCCATCATAACACCTCAGCAGTGCCACAGGCTGATTGCCTCCATGCCACGCCACACTGAAGCAGTCATTTCTGCAAAATGATTCCCGACCAAGAATTGAGCGCATAGCTGATATAATTAATTGAAGGTTGACTTTTTTTGTATTAAAAAACACTTTTTTGTTTTGGTCGGATGAAATATGCTAATATTTTGAGATGGGGATTTTTGTTTTTTCTTGACTTTTTTTGCCAAAATCATCAATAATCAAAACAATAAAAGGCTTGAACTACTTTAGTTGTGTGTAATGAATCTAGAATATGTGAAAGTCTAATGTTTATCGGTACATTACAGAAAATAATGAACTTCATCACAAAATGCTAATTGTTTGAGACAGACTAGGTATATGGGTTGTGGCAAAAGTAGGTGGATATTACATGATAACATTTATTTACATATTCGTACAAATACATGAACTTACACCATTATAAATTAAAAATATATATATTTTAAAAGATGATTTTTTAAAAAAGCTTTAAAATTCTATCAACAAAGGTGCTCAAACTGGTTTCCATCACGATTTACGCAGCTTTGAAGTCTGCCTCTTAAGCTTCGACAAGCCTTTTTGCCAAACTCTGTCTGGGTATTCATTTCTTGAAATGTATGTATATGTAAATGTATGTATATGGCGGAAAACATTAACAAGACTGAAAAAGCAGTTTCTGCTCTTGCACTCCTCTTTAAAAGAAACTACTGTATTTTAAGCCAAAACAACTGTTGTGTTTGATAGAACAATATGTCTATATGTTGCCATAGCAGATTCATCCGCATTAAGCCCCAAACTATTTTTAATTCGTCCGTTTTACCCTGAAAACCCCCGTTTACAGACGTCGCACAACCGCTTTTGTTTCAACCCAGCCATAAAACGAAGGTAATTTATCATATTTATTTTTCAAAATGTCATTTTTAGTTTAGTTGATGTCTAATATTTTGTTTAAAAACAAAAAACGACTTTAAAAAAATTATTCACTTTTAAACAAATGACGTCACAATGAAAATAATCCAGCTGTGGCCATTCACAGCTGTGTCTTGACATTCAGTGATACATGCTACATGCAGTTTTTGGATCGAAACAAGGTAAGTACGGGATAATATCTTGTTAAAGTCATGGCGTCTGTAATTCTGCTCTCGCGGGCTCTCACCTCCAGATAGGGTTTTGCTATTTAAAAAACATTTTTTTTTTAAATGCCCTCCTCCTGTTCAAAATTTTCCTTCCCCCAGAAAATTAAGATTTTAAGCTTTCCAATGATGTATCAAACATGCATATCGTACGATTTTGAAATTTGGCAAATTGAGGGTCTCAGAGCGGAACTTCAAGTCACCTGAGTGTTTTCCGCCATATGTATGCTATGTAATTTATAAAATCACCGACACTTCTTGGTCTTCGAATATAAACTCTGTCCTTGAGTACTCCCAAAAAGGTGTTTCAACCCAATATGTTCAGCGTTTTAGAATTTCTAGTACTCTTAACACTTATCTCTTTTACTCTGTAGTTAAATTATTTGCCATCCTGGGTTCTCTGAATTATCTGAAAAGAAAGCAGCCATAAAATTGTCATAAAATTTGAACACAATTGTCATATTATAAATGATACATAAACCTAGTCCACATATTGTCCCACCTACGTTTGGCTCACCCAATACATACTTTATATACAGGATAGTGTATTTTATGCAATCAAGGGTTGTGAACATACAGTGCTGCTCGAAAGTTTGTGAACGCCACAGCGATGGTCAGATTTTTTGTAAAAAAAAACTAAAATAACCTTATTAAATGTTAAGTTATACCCAAATCCACAATACTGACATTCCAAATAATGGACTGAAACAAAAGAAATAGTTATATTGTCATTCTTTATTTAACAAAAGTGGTTGATTTAAGAAAAACTCAGATATCATGTGTGCAAAAGTATGTGAACCCCTTCAGTTAATAGGATATTGCGCCTCCTTTTGCAGAGATTACCTCAACCAAACGGTTTCTGTAGTGACTAATCAGCCTCTCACATCTACTTTGGGGGATTTTTGCCCATTCTTCCTTGCAGAACGCAGTCAGTTGAGAGAGGTTTGATGGGCGTCTGGCATGAACTGCTCGCTTCAGGTCCCGCCACAGCATTTCAATGGGATTTAGGTCAGGACTTTGACTGGGCCAGTCCAGAACACGAATCTTCTTCTTTTTCAGCCATTCCTTGGTTGTATTGCTGGAATGCTTTGGATCATTATCATGTTGCATGATCCACCTTCTGCCAAGCTTTAACTTCAAAACAGATGGCGTCAGGTTATGTTCTAGGATTTGACAATATTCCTCAGAATTCATGATTCCCTGGACTATGTGGAGTTGTCCAGGTCCTGAGGATGAAAAGCAAGCCCAGATCTTGACATTCCCACCTCCATGCTTCACTGTTGGGAGAAGGTTCTTTTGGTGGTATGCAGTGTTGACTTTTCGCCAGACATGGCGGTTTTGGTTGTGACCAAACAGTTCAATTTTGCACCTACATCAGTTGATGAAAACTCTTTTTAATTTAGTCTCGACAACACAACTGTTAAAAAAACAAAAAAAACCTACTGAATTGATTGATTAGGAAATCAGGTTGAAATAATAGAAAATTCCAAAATGTTGAGGGGGTTCACAAACTTTTGAGCAGCACTGTATGCCTGTGAGTATTGTTATATTTCTTGTCTACAACAGAAATGTCGTAATGCTACCTTTGTAGTAGCCTAGTGGTTGTATGTAAACTATCATGCATGCGTGTGTACTACTATTGTGCACACCTTGTATGGAGAAAAAGCGAGAGCATGAAAAATTTGGAGCGAGAAGAGTGTTTTTGGATGGGAAAAAAAAAACAACAAGGTCCTAAACACCCCCTGCTGTGAGTGACTTCCTGCGCCCCTGAGCTGTAACGTTAGCTAATTAGTAACGTTAGGTCATGTGTTCTGTCAAATTTGCTTTTTGCATTTATACCTATTACACACAATAAAACAAAACAGATTTTACACATGCATTAGGCATGTAACAAGGTATAAATGAGAAATTAATTGTCATTCCTAATTGTATTTTTTCAATGATGTGTGAAATAACCACAGTTAACAAAAACACGAACTGCCATCACCTAATTTTTATTTTCCTTCATTTCCTCACATCTAAATGCAAAACCTACTTTAGAACATAGGATTTACTTTAAAATTGAAAATAATGTAAAAACCGACTTATTTATTTAATGTATGCTACCTACATTTTTATAATTTAACAAAAAATAAAGTTAAATGACTCTTACATTATGCACATTGAAATGGAATATATTTTAAAGGTAATGCAATAAATACCGTATTTTTCGGACTATAAGTCGCATTTTTTTTTTAGTTTGACTGGGGGTACGACTTATACTCTGGAGTGACTTATGTGTGAAATTATTAACACATTATTAAATCATTTCACATGTAATTTTGGTGTTTTGAAGTGACACTGATGGTTACTTGTTGGTAAACTTGTTAGCATGTTCTTTATGCTATAGTTATCTGAATAACTCTTAATAGCTATGTTACGTTAACATATCGGCCACGTTCGCATATCGTTGTTCATGCATCATGTAACATTATCATACTGTACACTTATTCAGCATGTTGTTCTCTATTGTATTTTTATTTTAAATTGCCTTTCAAGATGACATATCTGTTCTATGTGTTGGATTTAATCAAGTAAATTTCCCCCCAAAAATGCGACTTATACTCCGGTGCGACTTAAGTCCAAATGTGCACATTAACATGGACGATGTTCCTGACCTCCCCATCATAGCAAATAAAATAAAGTAGGGCTGTCAAAATTATCGCATTAACGGGCGTTAATTAATTTCTTAAATTAATCACGTTAAAATATTTGACGCAATTAACGCAGATGCCCCGCTCAGAGAGTTTTAAATGACAGTACACATTGAAACGCTCACTTGTTGTGTTTTATGGAGTTTTGCCGCCCTCTGCTGGCGCTTGGGTGCGACTGATTTTATAGGCATCCATGAGCATTGAGTAAGTAATTATTGACATCAACAATGGCGGGCTACTAGTTTATTTTTTGATTGAAAATTTTACAAATTTTATTAAAACGAAAACATTAAGAGGGGTTTTAATATAAAATTTCTCTAACTTGTACTAACATTTTTCTATTAAGAACTACAAGTCTTTCTATCCATGGATCGCTTTAACAGAATGTTAATAATGTTAATGCCATCTTGTTGATTTATTGTTATAATAAACAAATAGTCCTTATGTACCGTATGTTGAATGTATATATCCATCTTGTGTCTTATCTTTCCATTTCAACAATAATTTACAGAAAAATATGGCATATTTTATTGATGGTTTGAATTGCGATTAATTACGATTAATTAATTTTTAAGCTGTAATTAACTCGATTAAAAATTTTAATCGTTTGACAGCCCTAAAATAAAGTAAAATAAATAAGTTTCAGCTCTCTTGCTTTAAAGAGCTGATTGATTTTCCGTTGCATTGTTGTTTTTTTATCGTATTGAACAAGTTATTCTTTCCGTCACTGCAACCTCTCTGGTTTGTCCTTTTTTTTGTTTTTTTGCTGTTGTTTGTTGTGAACCAATCAGAGCTATCTATCACATGTCAGCCAATTGGATGGACAACTGAGCACATCGATGCGTCTCATCACAGTGAGGTACAATGAAGCTGCTCGGCAGAACTCTGTGGAATAAATACATAATAATTATCGGTTGAAACGCTACACAAGCACTTTAATAGGCATGTTGTTAACACGTGTGTATGTAAATCCGACGTGAGTAGATTGTTTTCTTCTTGGAGATGAGTGTTTGGCAGCTTGGCAGTTTTTTTAACATTGGGTTTTGACAGTTGCCATCATATTTTCGGGATCAAAGCATTGTTCCGGCCCCGAATCTTTAACCAGAACGGCGTACTTGATCGTTCCGCCCCAGTTTCTCCCCTGCTCAGATGTCATGCATCAGTGGTATTAATGGCCGATTTTCTACAGTACGCTGTTTAGAAAATTTTTGTATGACACATTGGAACTTCTAAACGTGACCCTGAACTTCAGTCAGGAACCAGAAAAACCTCTTGCCAGGTTACAGTTTTGTAATGCCGCAATGTCAGTTTGGAAACCAACTGATATACCAACAAAAACTGCAATGCTTAAACTGATCTGCCTCAAACATGCTCTCAAAGCATCATAAGGGCAAAGTACACTCCATCAGAGACTACACGAATTTCTCCTCAAATACCGGATATCTGTGCATGCAACTACCAAGGTATCGCCAACGAGCCTCATGTTTTCTCGAGAGATACGAACTGGCATGGATCTTCTGAAACCACCAACCCTGAGCGAGATTGTTCAAATGGATCAACGGAAGCAAGTCAAGTACGGAGACCTGCATTCCAAGAACCGAGTTTTTGCACCTGGTGACTCTGTTATGGCCCGGAGTTACCAGAGTAAGGAAAAGAGGGCCCCTGCTACCATCATTGCTCAAACTGGGCCTGTTTCCTACACAGTTCAGACAGCTGATGGTGTTTGGCGTCGCCATGTGGATCAATTGTTGGGAAGACCAGACACTACTCCAGAACTGTCTATTGATTGCGATGATGCTAGCAGTGTAATTATACCAGAAATGTCTAGCTTACCAGATGTGCCAAAAATACCAGAAATGTCTAGCTTACCGGATGTGTCAAACCCAAACAATCCTGCTGTAATTGTGTCTAATTCAACCAATGCACAAACTGAACCTGAAACGGTATCGGAACCTGTTTCCACAAGTGGAAAATCGGAAGTGACTGTTGAACGTCGTTATCCTGCACGCGACAGGCGACCGCCTGATAGATTGGATTTATAAGTAATGGGGGAAAAACAGGAGGTATTTTTGTGTTTATTTCTGGAACATGTTATGTAAGGGGGAGGAGATGTGACATATTTATCTCACACTGCTGTTGCCATAGTGTGCGCTCTTGAACAGGACACGGAGCTTCGTCACACACTACGTCGCACAGCTCACTCTTCCGCCTTTTGCGCGCTGTCACTTCTACTCGCTGAGACGCCGTTTCATCCGAGGAAAACAACGACAAATACGGGTCATCATCTTCCTTGAGTTAATGAAATAATGCATTAGCTTGCGCTGAATTTAGGTTTCGATTCATTCTGCACGTTTCATAGTCGCTCGCTCAATCCAACTGGCCATTGCTCGCTTTGCATGCCTCTGTTTCCTTAGGCGGCGCCTCGCTCGGCAATTTATCAAAAATGTTCACATTAGGTTCGTCCTTCTTGACCTCACAACAGCTCTTGGGATATGTAGTCTTTCGTGCTGCTGTCCGTTTTGAATAAGGACAAGAAATAATGGAAATATGGAGATAAACACATGCTCCATGCAGCGTTTTAATGCTTATATATGAGTGCAATAAAACTCAAATAAAATGATCTCCCGTTTTACTTGGTCGAATAACTTCAAATAAAAACTGGTGTGGACATCAACTTCCGCACTTTCAAATGAGAGCAACCAGCGGCATGTGGGTGACGTAATTACAGCGTGACGAGGCTTCAAAGATGATATGCGTAAACACGTCGCCGCCGACACGTTCGGTGTTAAAGGGTTAATAAGAGCTCAAGACAATGATTTGATTTTGTCCCTCGACTGACACTGTAGTAGAGTCAGTCACAACAAACTGGACTTCTGATAATGGCTCCCAGCATCATAGTTTGTATATTGTGACCAAATATTACCATCCATTGTATTTTTTTTAGCAAAACCAGTTGCTAAAATGTTTAAACAGAAGTTGACCGAACTCTGAGTAAGTTTTATGTGTATTATGCATATATATTTTGATTGTGAATTTGTGAATGCCTGTTCTCTCTGCATTGTTAACTGTGTGCGAATAGGGCCTCCTTAAGAGGGATTGAAGCACTTTTCTTTTTGTGAACATTATTTTTTGAGAGATATGAATATTGTTTTTGTTATATTTTCACTATATGATACTTATGTTTGTTGTGAAGGAGTTGCTGAAGCATATGCCAATAAACGGGGTGCTCTAAGCTACGAATCTGAATGCGTGTCCACTCTCTTTCTGCCTTACACCCCATTCTGCATTAAAGGAAAACTGCTGCTTCAGTCAAGGGACAAAACGCACTCTTGATACCTAATTAATCTAAAACTCGCCATTTACCCTAGTGGCGTATTTAAATTACTACCTTACATAAATAAAGAGTGACAGGTTTTTTTTTTTGTTTTTTTTAGAGTGAGACTGAAGTACGGCAGCGTGGCCCTTTGACGTCACCGCCCAGCGATGTCAACAACAATGGCGACCTACCACTTAAAATAATTTTACAAATATTATTGAAACGAAAACATTAAGAGGGGTTTTATTATCAAATTATTATAACTTGTACTAACATTTGTCTTTTAAGAACTACATGTCTTTCTATCCAAGGTACTGTTTAGGAAAAACATTTACTCTTGACAGTTATGTCTTTTTGAATGCTATTTTTAACCCGTGTTATTATTTTCCTTTGCCGTGCATTTCAGAAAAGAGGAAGAGAAAAGAACAAGAATCAATTGTGTTAGTGCACCCTGGGAGAGATGAAAGCAAATGCTGCCTGTGTCTTAATCTATTAAGCTAACGAGTTGAGTTCTGCCAAACTCCATGCGACTCGCTTTTTCTTGCCAGACATGCACGGATGGCTGGATAGAAAATACCAAGTCAGGAACTAGTCTCACCACCTGAGTGATTTAGGTTTCGTGGCTGGGAATGCAGTCCTGGGTGTTTGTGGACTATTTAGTATGCTATCAAACTATTATCATTTCTCTGCCGACTTGTAACTCTCCTAAAGAGAGAATCAGTCAGAACTCATTAGTGCTTGACGTCTGCATGGTGGAGCTGGAATATCCATACACACTTGGTGTGAGGTAATTATTCAGACCATTTTTTTTACAGAAAAAACAGAAAACATTAAGTTTGCTGAGAGTTCTTTTAAATCAAAGTTGAATACACAACTGCCTTGTACTAAAAAGTATCCATTTTAATTTTTCTAATTTAGCTCGATCTGTACTGCTTTTTAATATAGCTTTAATATGTCTTATATTTTAAACTGTACATATATTTGAATGGACTGTAATTGCATTAAATTGTGTTTGCTGTTTGTAACCTGATGTAACGCACTTTGAATTACCTTGTGTTGAATTGTGCAACACAAAAAAATGTGCTTTGCCTCGCCTTTGTGGTAAAAACGAGCGAGTTCATGTAAAGGGCAGAGATTGCTGATTTGAATGGAGCTAAAACGGTAACATCTTCAGGGCACTCAATGACCTGTCAGCCTCATTTTTCCTTCAGTGGATTCGATGTGTGCGACCATACTATTCTTTCCATCCAATACACTTTTCTCATTCCAAGTCCTGCCAGGTTGGTTTTCATATACAAATACACCTTCAGCCATTCTTTTACTTCGGAAGCACACGCATTATTTGTCAATTGCCGAGAGCAAATTTGCGCTTAAAACTAATGGCCCGTTAAGTGAAACAGACCTGATTACTGCCTGACAGAAGGAATTAAGGCCATGCGGCGCCAAAGGAGAAGGCCCACTTCCACAACTGTGAATAACCAAGTTAATTTAATATGTTATGCATGCAGCTGATGTGCATTTGTATTTTTTCCTGTTAAAAAAAAAAAAAAAAAAAATCCATCCAATTAAATTACAAATCTCTGTCTGTGGCTCCAGAATAGGGCAAGTTATTCTTCATGTTTGTGGTTACAAAATATCAGTATACATTATATTATAACATTAGAAACATTTTGGACATTTGGAACCCAATGAATTATTAATGACCTAAATAACTAAAAACTTGAATCAAGACAAATTGTTATATGGTATGCAAAAGTTCAGCAGTCTTTTTTATCTAAATTTTTAATATTAAATCTTAGTAGTCATAATAATGAATATTGAGCATACAGTATGTTGCCGAAAAAATGCTATTCACTTTAGGTATTACATTGCAGAAGATGGGAAATTGAACAAACAGCAAGGATTTACAACAAGGAAAATTGCAGGGACATTTACTGTATCACTTGCAAAATAAGTATTCATAAAAATCTGATACAGAAAACAGTCATGTTTTATTTTGGTGAATTTACTAACTAAATGTTTTCATCTATTTACTAATTTTCCAAAGAAGACATGATCCACTCAATTATACGTATATATTGATACAAAACTAATATAAATAATATTTTGCATTATTCATTTACTACTAAAAGAAATATTAGCAACATGTGCAAAATACACAAATAAAATACAAAAACGAAGTCACTTCTCCTTAATTGGAAATTTTGGCTTGTTCATTTTTTTAAATTGGTTGACTAAAGTATTTAAAATTATGAACTATTTTAAAATCTGCTTACCCCATCAAGCATTTTCACATTTGTTTGTTTGTTTTAAATATTTCAACAACATTAAAATATTGCATGTATTATCACCCATTATTATCACTGATAGTACATGCTGTATTTTGATTTTGGTGATCATAATTACAATTTAACATTGCTGGAAATATATACATACTGTATACACACACACACACACACACACACACACACACACATATATATATATAATTTATGTGTCTGTATTTTTTTTCTAAATTGAGAATCACGTAAGGTCCACTTTTTGATAAGACTATCCATATGAAAAATGTATATATATAATTCATAAAATTAATATGTTTCATCTGGAACTTGTATGTAAAACATGTGACACACAAACCACATATAAGATCCTTAGTAAATTTGTACCATAGAAAACTTGTATATTTTGGGAATTTAAAGGAGACAGAATTTGTACATAAAATATCCTTAGTAGATATGTGTAAAAAAAAAAACAAATTATATATATATATGAGTTAGAAAACCATCAGTGAAACTAAAATCTTACAATTATTTTTAGAAAACACAACATGATACATTGAAAAAATAAAAAAATTAAAAATTAAAATTCTTAAACAAAATCACATGGAAATGAATGCACAGATCACTGAAACTATTTTGTTGTTTTGATAGTAACACGAATCTTAAAAGTTTGCGTTTTCTCAAAGACAGGTAGCTCATTCTCTCGCAACCGACTGATTTTCTCAACATTATTACATGGGTAATACATCATATTTTAGCATTTACAGTAATCCCTTTCTTCTTTCCGGTTTGACTATTGCAAATTCACGACTTGGTGAGGCCGAATTTATAAAAAAACATGAGAGTTTTTTGTGCTTGGTAACATGAATATTGTCTTTTAATTTGCATTTCAACAACATATATCAAAATTGTGACTTTAATAACAAGGTTTAGGAAGGGTTCAAGGATTCTTTTTCAGTTTGGCTTAGCGTCACAAAATTTGCCAATTTTATTAAAAATAAATAAAATAATCCTGCATATTTGGGGGTATTCGTAACAAACTTTCATGTGTATTGATAACTGAAAACAAACCTGTGAAGAAATATATATATATATACTAGTTAGTATTAATCTTAATGAACTTATATGAAGTATAAAAGGAAAGCATAAACTTCCTGCAAAATACAGTATATACTTTACATAAAGAAAATCTACATATTTTTAGCACATATTCATACTGTATATAAAAGGGGTTTGTCTTTAAAACTGACATATAATAGTAGTTATAAATTTCAAAACTGATAGAAACATAAATGGAAAACATAATTTGCCATCTACTTTCCTTTTTTGCCACATACATATTTTTACTTATTTTGTACTCAAATCCAATCACAATGTTGCATGAAAAGGATGCGAAAGTGGCCACTTTCAAGAGTAAATCTAAGTATGAGACTTTTAAAGATTTATTACTGCGATTGATGTAAATTCAAATCGGCTTTTTTCTATTTCTTTTCCAAATGGGTACAGACTCTTATAATTGATACACACACATTAACAGTTTATACAGTATATCATTCAGCTTCAGCTAGATCTGCTCAATGTGTGTGTGTGTGGGTGTGTGCACGCGTGCGTGTGCATACGAAACATAAACCTATATCAAAATTACCAATTCATAATAGATATATATTCTTATATTTCTAACTGATATTTTTAGACAAATGTATGTGCATTTTTGTCAAATAACATTTTAGAGATACCATATCAATATCTATAAATATTTTAAAAGTTTCTTCACAATGATGATGCATTTTAAAATTTGTTAACAATTATGATTTTACCTCTTTATACAATGTCTGTAAAACCTTGAAATTATATATTGAACATACTACATATTAATGTATACTTATCTTATTGTACATCAAATTTGAAGTTATTCCATCTTATTATATAAATAATGTTTTGAACATGTATGAAACTAGATAATTACTACATTAATATGCTTTGCAGTAATTACTATTTCAGTGACACTACTCAGATGTTATTTTTCAATCAAGATTCTTAGCATTACCGTAATGACTATTTCAGCAATCCAATGTTTTTTTTTTTTTCATTCAAATGTCTGTTATATAATACATTTGATTAAAATGATATAATATTAAATAAATGATAAAATAAATCAATGAATAAAATCACAGCAAATTGACGTGTCCAAATGCAGGAAACACATAAATTCATTACACAGCTTTGTAAAGATAAAGCAGCTCCTTAATACTATTAAAAATTATTTTGATTAAAATTGAGTTGTTTTTTTTCATGTAATCGTTAAATTTCGTAATTTCATTCATATGTTTGTTTTTTAAATTTTCTTTTATTCACAAAAATATGTATTTCCAAATGTTATATATTTATGTAATTATGTTCAACTATCCCCATAAAAATAGATTCATTTTCTTTTTGACAATTCTGTAATGCGAGCAATATATAGAATTTTTTATTTTCTTCTTCCATGAGTGGCAATTGAGAAATTACTCTGAATAGTTCAGTACAATAAACTAAAGTAGGAAAAAACACACGTACAATAAGCTGTTCATGCGACATTATGTACATATACTGTATATCAAACAAAATATATATATGGCGGAAAACACAGACAAGACTGAAAAAGCAGTTTCTGCTCTTGCACTCCTCTTTAAAAGAAACTGCTGTATTTTAAGCCAAAACAACTGTTGTGTTTGCTAGAACAATATGTCTATAGACCCCAATCACCAACGTCACACAATCACGTGATTGCTGTATTGTGCCGCCATATTGTCCATCATTGTGTGTCCGTATTGTCATTGATCGTAGTTTCTAAAGGTCGATTCACTTGCAAATTATGGAAGCCCCGGTGCTTTCAGACGCTGTAAACTCATTGGATGAGTTGCATAAAAGCCGTTATTTGGAAAAGCTTCGGTCGATCCAGTCGCTAGATCCATATTTAATGCCCGAACCGATGTTTCCTCCCGTCCGGTCCCGTCCCGTGCCTCAGAGTTCGTCCTGAGACCACAAAATTTCCAATCATACTCCAGTTTATGTTACGATGAGGAGTCGGGTACCCAAAATCTGCTCCGGCCCGAATATAAACCGACATTTGGTCAACTGAGCGTCACCGTTGTCACGATTGTAAAATGAAACTTGATCGACAACGGGCCGGTGTGTGCCGAAAAATAGCTGCTCCACCTGAAATGTCCCCCCTGACGGGAGCGCTTATTTATAACGCTTTAGTGAAAACATCAAATGTTTTCATGGAGGCATTACAGTAATGGATTTACGACTGTAAGATCAGTTTTAAATAATTAAATTACACAAAATATTAGTGCTGTATTTTAGTAACAAATCGTGGACTGGGCCACATAACCATCTTTGAACAGAAATGTATTAGTCTACAGGTTTTCACGGCCATATCCCAATCACAATCACACAGGTATGACATTTATTAGTTCAAGCAGAGTAAGTAAAATAATACATATTCACGGTACAAGAAAGTCGTTTCCGTGTGGGTGCTCCCGTCAGGGGGGACATTTCACGCAGGGCGGCTATTTTTCGGCACAACACCTGTTGTTGCGCTCATCTTCTTGCTGCGCGATCGTGGCGACGAGCTTCGTAGTCTCCGTCTGATGATGTCTGCGATCGTGTTCGCATCATATTGATGTTTTCGCCACTGTCTAACGGCTGTCGACACAAACGCATCATGGACCGAGATAAACAAGTCGTGCTGCTTTCCAGATTTGCCCTTTCAACAATGGGCGCACAGCAACTACTAAAATGACCATTTATCTTCTCTGTTACTGGAACCAACCGCCACACATGCCTTCACCATTTTGATTCATCAATGTTAACGATTGTCAGGAAGGTTTTTGGGTTCATTTACGAGGCAGTGATTCCTTAGACAAGCCGAAAAAAACGCAGTAATAGGAGGAATGTACGTAGCGGTAATATGTAAACACGATGAGCTGACGGACAATATGGCAGCACCAGTCAGGGGGGCGGAGTTGTGACGTCACGTGATTGGGGTCTATATGCTGCCATAGCAGATTAATGGCACATTAAGTCGAGACAGTCTCCACATTTAAGATTAGATTAAAAACGTTCCTATTCGACAAAGCTTATGGTTAGGCTAGTTGAAGTCGGAGTAGACTCACAGTTTAGTCTAAGCTGCACTAGAAGCTATAATGCTGGGGGCAGTACAGCCGCTGAGTTCTATCTCCTTTTCTTACTCTACCTACCACTTGTCTTACTTTATTTCTATTTTCCAGTGTTAATATCTATTTGTCTAGTCTCTTCATCACTAGTCACCCGGTGTCCCCTTTCCCCCTCCCCTCTGGGGAGGGGCTATTTTTCAGCTGCAGCCTCCTGACTGTCCGGACCCCTGGCTGGATAGACGTCCTCGCTGCTACCCCCGTCTCATCTGGCTAGAGGGACCTCTTCTTGCTCCTTTACTCCACTGTATTTTTACGGACTATAACTTCGCTTGCTAATTCCCATTAGCAGTTCTGAGGTTCCTGTCTATCCGTTCTGGGAGTGGATCTCTCCTGACTGTGGTACTCCCCAAGGTTTCTCATTTTTCTCCCAATTGACTCTGGAGTTTTTGGAGTTTTTCCTTGCCGGCATGGAGGGTCTTAAGGATAGGGGGTACCCAGGACTTGAACTGTATCTATTCATCTTTGTTGCTTCATTTCTAATTGTGTATCATATTGCCTCTGTAAAGCCCTTTGAGACTTCTGTTGTGATTGAGGGCTATACAAATAAAATTGAATTGAATTGAATTAAGTCCCCGAAATTTTTTTTAATTTGTCCTTTTTACCCCGGAAATCCCCGTTTACAGACGTCGCGCAACCCCTTTTGTTTCAACCCAGCCATAAAATGAAGGTAATTAACTACAGTAGGGCAAATAAGTATTTAGTCAACTACTAATTGTGCAAGTTCTCCCACTTGAAAATATTAGTGAGGTCTGTAATGGTCAACATAGGTAAACCTCAACCATGAGAGACAGAATGTGGGAAAAAAAAACATAAAATCACATTGTTTGATTTTTAAAGAATGCATTTGCAAATCATGGTGGAAAATAAGTATTTGTTCAATACCAAAAGTTCATCTCAATACTTTGTTATGTACCCTTTGTTGGCAATAACGGAAGCCAAACCTTTTCTGTAACTTTTCACAAGCTTTTCACACACTGTTGCTGGTATTTTGGCCCATTCCTCTATGCAGATCTCCTCCAGAGCAATGATGTTTTGGGGCTGTCGTTGGACAACACAGACTTTCAAGTCCCTCCAAAGATTTTTAATGGGGTTAAGATCTGGAGACTGGCTAGGCCACTCCAGGCCCTTGAAATGCTTCTTACGAAGGCACTCCTTTGTTGCCCTGGCTGTGTGTTTGGGATCATTGTCATGCTGAAAGACCCAGCCATGTCTCATCTTCAATGCCCTTGCTGATGGAAGGAGATTTTCACTCAAAATCTCTCGATACATGGCCCCATTCATTCTTTCCTTTACACGGATCAGTCGTCCTGGTCCCTTTGCAGAAAAACAGCCCCAAAGCATGATGTTTCCACCACCATGCTTCACAGTGGGTATGGTGTTCTTCGGATGCAATTCAGTATTCTTTCTCCTCCAAACACGAGAACCTGTGTTTCTACCAAAAAGTTCTGTTTTGGTTTCATCTGACCGTAACACATTCTCCCAGTCCTCTTCTGGATCAACCAAATGCTCTCTAAAGAACCGCAGACGAGCCTGGACGTGTACTGGCTTCAGCAGGGGGACACGTCTGGCAGTGCAGGATTTTAGTCCCTGGCGGCACATTGTGTTACTGATAGTGGCCTTTGTTACTGTGGTCCCAGCTCGCTGTAGGTCATTCACTAGGTCCACCCATGTGGTTCTGGGATTTTTGCTCACCATTCTTGTTATCATTTTGATGCCACGGAGTGAGATCTTGCATGGAGCCCCAGATCGAGGGAGATAATCAGTGGTCTTGTATGTTTTCCAATTTCTAATAATTGCTCCCACAGTTGATTTTTTTACACCAAGTGTTTTACCTATTGCAGATTCAGTCTTCCCAGTCTGGTGCAGGTCTACAATTTTGTCTCTGGTGCCCTTCGACAGGTCTTTGGTCTTGGCTATAGTGGAGTTTGGAGTGTGACTGACTGAGTTTGTGGACGGGTGTCTTTTATACCGATAATGAGTTAAAACAGGTGCCATTAATACAGGTAACGAGTGGAGCCTCGTTAGACCTCATTAGACCTCGTTAGAAGTTAGACCTCTTTGACAGCCAGAAATCTTGCTTGTTTGTTGGTGACCAAATACTTATTTTCCATTCTAATTTGGAAATAAATTCTTTAAAAATCAAACTGTGATTTCCTGTTTTTTTCCACATTCTGTCTCTCATGGTTGAGGTTTACCCATGTTGACAATTACAGGCCTCTCTGATCTTTTCAAGCAGGAGAACTTGCACAATTGGTGATTGACTAAATACTTATTTGCCCCGCTGTATATTTATTATTGAAAATGTCTGTCATTTTTAGCTTTGAATCATTAATTGATGTATAATATTTCGTTTAAAAAAAAAAAAACTTAAAAAAATATTCACTTGCATAATTTAAACTTTTAAACAAATTAGGTCACAATGAAAAAAATGGCGTCTGTAAAAAAGTCACAGACATCTACTTCATAACTATTGCTTAACTGTATTTTTTTGTTACTGTCACATTTTCCCCGAAATGTTAGATAATACATAATCGGTCCAAATTCTAAATGCCCTCCTGTTCAAAATTTTTCTTCTTCTTCTTTCTTCTTTGATGTATCACACATGCATATCGGACAAATTTGAAATTTGGCCAATTTGGGGGTCTCAGAGTGGAACTTCAAGTCACCTGAGTGTTTTCCGGATATATATATAAAAAATAGGGCTGTCAAACGATTAAAATTTTTAATCGAGTTAATTACAGCTTAAAAATTAATTCGTAATTAATCACAATTAATTGCAATTCAAACCATCTATAAAATATGCCATATTTTTCTGTGAATTATATATATATTCTGTAAAATAAATTGTTGGAATGGAAAGATAAGACACTAGATGGATATATACATTCAACATACGGTACATAAGGACTGTAGTGGGCATTTCACTCTACTGTCATTTAAATCTGTCTATGCTGTCCTCACTCCGAAGCGTCTAATTTTTCCAAAGCTAGACAGCTAGTGAACGACGCCTTAATAATCAGACTTCTTCCTTTTTCATCTGATTTATTAATAAAATGGCCTCAAACCATTGTCCTCTTTAGACCGTCTTAAAACAACCAAAAAAAAGTACACAAGCATTGCATTAGCAACAACGTTAGCTTAGCACGCTATACAGGTTAACAAAACATAAACAAAAAGCGTCTCATACAAAAAATATAACATTTCGCTTACTAACGTAATATGTACATTCTTTACAACAACCATACTTACGGACAAATCTTGTCCAAGGATAATATAAGCACAACAGAGACGTCGTGCAGCCATATTGAACTGGCAAGAAATCAATAAAACATGTCGCAAAGAGACCACAAGAGTTCGCTGTTAGACAGCACAAAACGCCTTGCTGTAAAGCTTACCAAAAGGCAGAATACTGTCTGAGCGGGACATGTGCGTTAATTTCGTCAAATATTTTAACGTGATTAATTAAAAAAAATAATTACAGCGCGTTAACGCGTTAATTTTGACAGCCCTAATAAAAAACTATATATATTAAAAAAAATATATATATATACGTATATATATGTGTATATATACAGTGGGGAGAACAAGTATTTGATACACTGCCGATTTTGCTGGTTTTCCCACTTGCAAGCCATGTAGAGGTCTGTAATTTGTATTATAAGTTCTCTTCAACTGTGAGGGACGGAATCTAATACAAAAATCCAGAAAATCACATTGTATAATTTTTAAATAATAAATTTGTATTTAACTGCATGAAATAAGTATTTGATACATTACCAACTAGTAAATATTTCGGCTCTTAGTTCTTTTTTAAGAACCCCTCCTGTTCTCCACTCATTACCGGAAGTAACTGCACCTGTTTGAACTTGTTACCTGTATAAAAGACACCTATTCACATGCTCAAACAAACAAACTCCAACCTCACCACAATGGCCAAGACCAAAGAGCTGTGTAAGGACATCAGGGATAAAATAATAGATCTGCACAAGGCTAGGATGGGCTACAGGAAAATAAGCAAGCAGCTTGATGAGAAGGTTACAACTGTTGGAGCGATTATTAAAAAATGGAAGAAGCTCAAGTTGACGGTCAATCTGCTCGTTCTGGGGCTCCATGCAAGATCTCACCTCGTGGGGCATCACTGATCATGAGGAAGGTGAGGGATCAGCCCAGAACTACACGGCAGGACCTGGTCAATGACCTGAAGAGAGCTGGAACCACAGGTGGTCCCGCTGCTGAAGGCAGTGCATGTCCAGACACGTCTGAAGTTTGCCACTGACCATGTGGATGATCCAGAGGAGCAATGGGAGAAGGTCATGTGGTCGGATGAGACCAAAATTGAACTTTTTGGTCTAAACTCGGCTCGTCGTGTTTGGAGAAGGATGAGTACAACCCCAAGAACACCATCCCAACCGTGAAACATGGAGGAGGAAACATCATTTTTTGGGGCTGCTTCTCTACCAAGGGTACAGGACGACTGCACCGTATTGAGGGGAGGATGGATGGGGCTATGTATCGCCAGATCTTGGCTGACAACCTCCTTCCTTCAGTGAGAGCCCTGAAGATGGGTCGTGGCTGGGTCTTCCAGCATGACAACGACCCAAAGCACGCAGCCAAGGCAACTAAAGAGTGGCTCCGTAAGAAGCATCTTAAGGTGCTGGAGTGGCCTAGCCAGTCACCAGATCTGAACCCGATAGAAAATCTATGGAGGGAGCTGAAAGTCCGTGTTGCCCGGCAGCAGCCCCGAAACCTGAAGGCTCTGGAGAAGATCTGCAGGGAGGAGTGGGTCAAAATCCCTGCTGCAGTGTGTGCAAACCTTATCAAGGACTACAGGAAACGTTTGGTATCTGTAATAGCAAACAAAGGTTTCTGTTCCAAATATTAAGTTCGATTTTTGTGATGTATCAAATACTTATTTCATGCAATTAAATGCAAATTTATTATTTTAAAAAATCATACAACATGATTTTCTGTTTTTTTGTATTACATTCCGTCCCTCACAGTTGGGAGAACTTATGATACAAATTACAGACCTCTACATGCTTTGCAAGTGGGAAAACCAGCAAAATCGGCAGTGTATTAAATACTTGTTCTCCCCACTGTACATATATATATATATATATATATATATATATATATATATATATATATATATATATATATATATATATATATATATATATATATATATATATATATATATATATATATATATATATACTGTCTATATACATTATTACTAACTTTTATGGAACAAATCACTAGAAAATTCAACACTTATCACACTTATCAGCCACAAAACCAGTTGAGGAGAATATGTTTTAGCGAATGGGCAAATTTACATGTGAGTGGATGAGAAATATACTGGTGTTGACTCAAATTAAAAATATGCAGGATAGTGTGGAAAAGGAACACTGGTTTGAACTCAACTTTAAAGTGTGCCCAATTCAATCATTACTCACAGGATCGTGACTCTGTGAATCGTGATTTTGGTTTCGAATCGTGCCTTTAAAATATCACAGATTCATGTCCCACAAAGAGAAGTTGTGTTTAAATTAGTGGTGGGACTCGATTAAAAATTTGAATCGAGTTAATTACAGGGTCTGTAATTCATTAATCGAAATTAATCTAATTCTAATTGAAAACCATATATTGACAAAACAACTCATGTTCTCAATAAAAAAAAGCCTTTTTGAGCTGAACAAATTTATTGCTGTTAATATGTAATGCCATTCAACAAACAACTGGTCAAAGTGCAAATAGAGCTATTCAGGTTTCAAGTGTTTCAGGCACCCTGTTTATTCATGTTCTTTGGAAACATTTTTCTTTAGAAATGTAAACAGTTAAAAAAAACTAACTAATTACTTTCCAGTGTGTAATATATAACATAAAACTATGAGGCATAAAATATTGCCAAACATTTTCTATCAAATAGTGAAATGTAAACACTGATAATAAAACTACAAGAAAATAACAATTAAAGTGCAACACTTCATCATTAAGTTTTTAAACATTCAACATTTAGTGCAACCAAGATGAAAAATCCTCTGGAGTTACTTCTACTTTAGCCAGTGACTGAGACAAATAAGCCTATTTACATTTTCAGCACTCAGTGCAGCTCTTTTCTTCTGAATGATGTTCCCAGCTAGTGAGAAAATCCTCTCACATGGAACGAACGTGGCGAGACTTGCTAGATACCTTTTGGCCAGATTAGACACCTGTGGATGAGCTCCTGCTTTTTGTCGCTATTTGTAGCACGGACTGATGCAGACTTACTTATTTTGGCTCGGAAGCCCGTCATTTCATCCAGAGTAGGATGGCTGGAGCGTTTGTTGCCATGAGTGTGAACAGTAGCATTAGTCAAGTTTGTGCTCGCCCTGACGTGTTTAGCATTGAGATGGTACTGGAGGCTGGAACTGCTTCGGTGATAGGCAAATTCCTTTTTGCACAGCTAGCACAAAATGATGCTCTTGTTCATTGTCCCAGCAGGACGCTTTTTTATTGGAAAAACTACCCCCCAACTGTCCAAATAAAACGTCTTCCCATGATTGATACTGTTAGCGTTTGTTTGTGTGCATCAGATTTACCGGCGTACCAGAAACGCATGAGTAGAAAGGGTCCGCATGCAGACAACTGGAACGGAAACAATTAATTGCGTTAAATATTTAACGCGTCAAAAGCTTTATAATTAATTGATCGAAATTAAGGCGTTAAAAGTCCTGGCCATAGTTTAAATAAAAACTAAATGAATTCATCATGATTACATGCTCAAAAAGTTAGATATAAAGGTATGATGAATCCTGATGTTACATTTTAGCAGAGATAATTACCTTTTTGGGAGGAGGGTGCTTGAGGAACACGTGAGATCATCTCTGAAAAATTAAAGCTGAAGCAAAACTGGACCCAACGAAATGACAATCACCCAGAACATAGAAGTAAATCCACCAAGGACTGGCTGAAAAGAAATGGAGAGTCCTGGAATGGCCAAGTCAAAGCCAAGATCTTAATCCCATTGAGATGCTGTTGGGTGACTTGAAACTGGCTGTAAATGCAAGAAACCCCTCAAACATCTCTCTGTTGAAGGTATTCTGCTTTGAGGAGTGGGGCAAACTTTTTTTGGACGTTAACGATCGTTAACAACAATGGCTAACTACTAGTTCAGGGGTCGGCAACCCAAAATGTTGAAAGAGCCATATTGGACCAAAAAACAAATATGTCTGCAGCCACAAAAAATCAAAAGCCTGACATAAGCCTTACAATGAAGGCAACACATGCTGTGTGTATCTGTATTAGCTATATTAGCCTACTATCAAAATGACTTAGTTGGCTAAAAATACATAATGAGCCTTCATGATTTAATGTTTATTTTACCTGCATGGCATCAAATGCACCACGTGACTACTCTGTTTTATGCTGCCCCCACAAGTTTAACTTCATTACAATATTAAGGAATTGTTTCACATTGCTTTTATGAAATTAAAGAAATGCAGTAATGAAATCCGATGTTTGATGTCATTTTTATTTTGAGGTTTCGAAAAACAACAAAAATGGAATGTGCATAACATGCCCCTAATCTGGGCATGTCTTTGAAGTCTGCAAATAGGTGTTCTGATATGTTGATGAATGTCTCACCATCTGTGAACGGTTTTCCACGCCTTATCATCTCCTGGGTTGCAACAAAACTTGCAGCAATAGTGGAGTTTGGCGATGCAATACACTTCTAAAATCTATTTTTGCGGTCCTCTATGTTCTTCAGAAGTAATGCAATCACACTTTTTCTCTCACTCCAAACTGGGTACTCGGCTTCAAATGTAGCATGTCTTCCCTGGAAATGTCTTTCCACATTACTCTTTTTGTTATTTTTACAACTTCTCGCCACAGAATAAACATTCAGGTAATGAATGCAAATAATTTGGTCCAAGAAACATTGAATCCTCTGTTGTCCTGTTATTTTTCTCTTTTTCCCTTTCAGATCCATGGCCCATCACACAGCCGCCGGTTTGTTTACAATAGCTACCTGCCTGGCATCCTGCCCTGCTGATAGGAATGTGTGTCGCAGGCTATGACGCAAATCTTTGTTGACGGAAATGTTTACATTTAATATTTATTCTACACATTTTTACAGCATTGGAAAATGTTAAGAATGGTTGGGTCATTTTTGTCCTCCTACAGAAACCATATTAAAACAAAAAAATATGTTTCCTTCCCCCAACTTTTTTTCATTTTCAAACTTTTTTGAAAATACTCCAGGGAGCCACTAGGGCAGCGCTAAAGAGCCGCAGGCGGCTCTCAAAACACGGGTTTCCGACCCACTTACTAGTTAAACTAATTTTACAAATTTTATTTAAA